>NC_057848.1:72445923-72793419 GCF_910594005.1 Cervus elaphus
TTCTCCCTGATCCATGTCAATGTATGACAAAAACCACTACAATATTGATATTGTAGAGTAATTAGCCTCCAACTAATAAAAAGAAATGAAAAAAAAAATAAGGGATGAAACTCTTTCCCCCCCAAGTTTTCCAACAGCACTTTTAATTTTTCTTGTTACAGATTATAGTTCTCAACTCTTGTATTTTGAAATTTTGAGTCTTGTGAAGCCAATGAAGTGAAAAGTCTTATATAAATTGAATATGTATAATACACATTAGTACACAGATGCAGTAATGAAAATCATTCTTTCAGCTCAACCTATATCAACAGAAACAGTGTTGTTCACTCTTGCCATAATTAATTTTTTGACATTTTAATATTGAGGGTGAAAACTTTTTTTCACTTCCCCCATTACGTATCTTAAATTTACTGTGTCTACGTGTACCCCAATGTTCATCGCAGCACTGTTTACAATAGCCAGGACATGGAAGCAACCTAGATGTCCATCGGCAGACGAGTGGATAAGAAAGCTGTGGTACATATACACAATCGAATATTACTCAGCTATTAAAAGGAATGCATTTGAATCAATTCTAATGAGGTGGATGAAACTGGAGCCTATTCTACAGAGTTAAGTGAGTCAGAAAGAAAAACACCAATATAGTATATTAACGCAATATATGGAATTTAGAAAGATGGTAACGATGACCCTATCTGCGAGACAGGAAAAGAGACACAGATGTAAAGAACAGACTTTTGGACTCTGTGGGAGAAGGCAAGGGTGGGATGATTTGAGAGAATAGCATTGAAACATGTATATTATCATATGTGAAATAGATCGCCAGTCCAGGTTCGATGCATGAGACAGGGTGCTCAGGGCTGGTGCACTGGGATGACCCTGAGGGATGGGATGGGGAGGGAGGTGGGAGGGAGGGTCAGGATGGGGAACACAGGTACATGCATGGCTGATTCATGTGAATGTATGGCAAAAACCACCACAATGTTGTAAAGTAATTAGTCTCCAATTAAAATAAAGAGTAATAATTTTAAAAAAGAGGGAAGAAGGGCAAACAAAAACTTAGTGTGTCTAGATTGTAAGAAATTCTTACTAAATTATTAAATAAATGAACCAAAATATTAACATAAAGCAAGTGAGACATAAACACAGGGGGACAAAAATAATCCGTTTCAAGTGTATGTTATTATTCACTTAAAATATCCAAAGCAGCATTTCCTGAACATGTATGTCTGGTTATAAGAATTTTGGCTAGTAAAGGAGGCATTGCAATTTAAAAGAGGAATGGAACATTCAACAGATTCATCTGGGATAACCAGATGCCTACCCCCATGCCATATTAAAAATCAACCCTGTGTGACATGTAAAAATTACAACTACAAAAAAAATACAGTTAAATATTAAACCTTTGACTTGGGAATGAGAGTTGACATTAAGCTCACAGGACAGAAATCATGAAGGAAACAATGAATAGATTTGATCGCAGCAAAATTACTTGCTTATATAAAAAGGGTAAACAGAAAAGGAAAAATATCACTATGACTATAGTGGATTATCAGCGTATAGTTATTTATATATGTGGGTCTGTAGGAATACCGTTAGACAAATACACAAAGAACAGACAACTCAAAATGAGAAGTTTAGTTAAAAAGAATAAGCGACAGAAATTCCCTGGGAATCCAGTGGTTAGGATTCCGTGCTTTCACTGCCAAGGACCTGGGTTTGATCCCTGATTGGGGGAACTAAGTTCCTACAAGCGAAAAAATAAACAGGATACATTTAACTTAATACTGTGAATCTCACTTCTGGGAACGGCTAAATGAAAGTGTTTGCACTGTTAGTTGTTTTGTCTGTATGTCTTAATTGTCCCTTCCAGTTTTGTTTACAAAGAGAATTTATAGGTCATTTCTTTGTTTATTTCCTCAAATAGCTTCTTGGTCATAGCCTGATTGCCTTAAAACTATTTTGAGTCATGCTTGGTTTATCAAATTTACCATCAGAGCATTACTGAAACAAATGTAAAGAGAAAGTCACACACAATCCTACCATCATAACAAACCAACTGTAAATGTCCAAGTGTTCATTTACTTTCCTTATTTCTGAGTATAGATTTGAAAAATTTCTTTAAAAAATATCAAAGTAACAGATACACATACGACTAGAAAATAAAATTCTGTAGAAGGATTATAACAGAGCAATATCCTGCTGCCTCTCCCTTTCTAAATTGCTATTCCATATCCCACAGTTTACTGACTGTGCATGGTAAAGACCACTCACCTCATGGTCCCTTCTTTGGTAACTTTTTTCCAATTTTATTGAGATGCAGTTAATATATACCACTGTGTAAGTTAGGGCATATAGCATATGGTTTTGCTTACACTGTATTGTGAAATGATTACTGCAATGAGATTAGTTAGCATCCATCATCTTATAGTAGATAAAAAGAGAAAAGAAGAAAAAAAGTGATAACTTTAATATAGTTGGAAGTATACTTTGTGAGATGATAAAGACACCCTACTTCTGTTTTTACACTGCAACATCTGTAAACTATACATTTACATTTCCAAAGTTAACATCTGCATTCTGTGACAAAGCTCTCTTGTTATATCTACAAGTTGGTTCTAAAACTGAAAATCAATAGGGTTTACATTATATAATTTGTTCTCTGCATGGGCCAGTTAACATGGTCTGATTATCTTTCCTTTACTATTTATCCAATTTTGTCACCTCTGTGTTTCTAGGGACAATTACTATAAATATTTCACAGACCAATTTGCTTTAATTTTGGATAAACTCTTAGAGCAGTTTGCTTACCCTATAGTTCCATTGTCTTTCTCTTTTTGGGAGAAGAAATACGTGCGTTTCATCGTAATATTTTCTGTGCTCAGAGTTGGTGTCTGGATGTTAATGTTCTTAAATTTTATAATGAGTGGACCTTTCAATTCTAGAGTATTTGGTGTGCTTTGCAGATCATACTTTTCTGACTCTGGGAGTGTGTTGTATTTCTTTGACAATTTTTCCTAGATTTTCTTTGTTCTTTGTGGAACTCCTGTTGATACTAATCAGATGCTGCTGCCGTTGCTGCTAAGTCACATCAGTCATGTCCGACTCTGTGTTACCCCACAGACGGCAGCCCACCAGGCTCCCGTCCCTGGGATTCTCCAGGCAAGAATACTGGAGCATGTTGCCATTTCCCACTCCAGTGCATGAAAGTGAAAAGTGAAAGTGAAGTCGCTCAGTCGTGTCAGACTCTTCGGGACCCCAAGGACTGTAGCCTACCAGGCTCCTCCGTCCATGGGATTTTCCAGGCAAGAGTACTGGAGTGGGTTGCCATTGCCTTCTCCAATCAGATGCTAGAACTACAAAATTAATCTCTAAGTCTTCTGTCTTTCATGTTTTTTCATCTTTTTGCTTATGTTCTGGTAGAATACTATCTTTAAATCTTTTTTACATACATTTTTTAGCAATTATATTTTATTTCCAATAGCTATCTTATTTTCTTTTGTTTTTCCAAGTGTTGCTTAATAGTGAATTTTCTACTTCACTGATGCTTGTTTAATCCCTGGAATTTAACCTGAGAAATCTTTTTTTTAACATTATGTATTTGTTTTCCTGCTGCTTGATATCAGAAATCTTTAGCCTTTATCAACTTTAAGTTGTTATGGTATATAGAATGCTGGCTTTAGGCAAATTCAGTAATCTGTTCGTTTTTGTGCCTTTCCTGCCAACTGCTAGAGTCTAGTGACCTCTCCTCTATCTGTTTATTGAGGCCTCTTCTCAAGTGAGTGCCTAGTCACTTTTGTCAGTAGTGTCCAACTCTCTGCATCGCCATGGACTGTGTAGCCTGTCAGGCTCCTCTGTCCAGGTAATTTTCTGGGCAAGAGTACTGGAGTGGGTTGCCATTTCCTACTCCGGGGATCTTCCCGACTGGAATTGAATCTGTGTCTCTCCAGTCTCCTGCATTGAGAGGTGGATTGTTAACCACTAGCGCCACCTGAAAAGGCATAGGTTAAGATGTGGTCCTGTTTTATAGAGGTATTAATATTTATATAGAAACATTTCACATCTTGTGTTAAAATCGGCCCTAACTATTTTATATTTCTTGATGCTATTTTATTTCTGTTCAGTCACTAAGTCATGTCTGACTCTGTGACCCCATGGACTGCAGCATGCCAGCCTTTTTTGTCCTTCACCAACTCCTGGAGTCTGCTTAAACTCATGTCCACTGAGTCCTTGATGTTATCATCTATTTCTATAAATTGTTAATTTTCAGTTGTTCAGTCTATAAAAATAAATTGTTACACACTGAAAAAAAAAAGATGTGAATAATAAAGCTTAGATTGTCTTCCCTTGAATTCTTTGCATTTTAAAACTGCAGAGTCAAAGGTTCTGGCCCAAAGTAAAGAAGCTCAAAATGTAGAATGTCAGGCATCAGCTGTACAAAGGAAGGTTTGGAAATAATGGTGATGTTAGTAGAGAGGAAAGATGAAGAGTGGTCCTGATTTCATACTGGGTACATGACCCGTCCAGCCCATCTGTCCGTTAGGGTCTTGGGTAGAGTAGTGATTGTTTTCTGATTTAAGTTTTCAGCACTGATAACATAGGGCAGCAGCATTGGACAGAAGTTCACCCCTTCTTTACACTTTAACCTCCTTTACACCCCTGGCTTTACATTTTGTGCTGTTCCTGTAATCTCTTTGTTGGTCCCCTAACTGGGGAGAAGAGAGCTTTTCATTTTGTTTTGTGTGTTCATTATAGATTTTAAACTATGTTTAAAATGGCCATGTTAAAATTTTCAGCCACACGCCAGTGTGCATGATGCTGTAGTTGGCACTTAACGTTCAGTGTCGGCTTTAGATTTCCCTGCCAGTGTCCACGCAGAACCGGGAACCTAGTACCTCCTTAGGAAAAGCCCAGAATGGACTCGTATTATGTCCCACGATGCTAGTGGTGAGGAAAAGTGCTCTTTTACTATCCGACCAGCAGAGAGCTCAGCCTCGGGGTCAGACAGATGTGAGCGATCAGACAGTTGTGTGTGGCTGTGGTCACTTTGAAGCAGCTGGCGCTGGGAAGCAGCTTTGCCTGCATGCCGGCTTGGTCACCGAGGCAGCTCTGAGCTGGCGGTCCTGCCCTTTCCCGAAGCAGGGCAGTGCTTTGCTCTGCCCGCTGCCGGGAATGACAGCTACTGAGGGCGTGGGGGCGGCGGGAAACTGCCCCCTGGGGCGGAGCCGGAGGTTGGCTTCCTGGGATCCCAGGGACAGGGATAAGCAGATAGGAGGGCGTCCCTGCCGCTGAGAACTTGGCGCTGATTGCATCCAAGTGAGTGTGGGGCACGCCTGCGTGGTGGGCTGGCGCTGCTGTACTCTTGGGGTTCTCCCTTTAGAATCGCGGCTCCTAATCACTTTAGATCACGTTGGTTTTTCGACTCAAGTTTTACTTGAATTTTCAGGGGTTTTATCTGTGCTGTGCCTAGTCATGTGCTTAGATTTATCTACCTATGTAATTCCATCCATAGACACAGCAAAAAGGTCAAGGAACCAAAGATTAAGTGAGTCCTGCTTTAGAGACAGTTGGTGGTTCCCTGAGGACTTTCTTGTAAGGAGAGAGGGCTGGGGGGAGGGGCAATAAGGTGAATGTGCTGGAACACTAAGGATGCTTGAAATTGAAATGAGCAAATGATTTGTCCTAGAGTTTGGGGTCTGGCAATTTAGGTTAATCCTTTAAGTGCTTCATTAATTGTTTTGCTATAATTTAGGAGATTGCCAAATCATAGTAGGGCATTGAAATCTACTTCTCTGTGGGGGATTTTGCATGTAAGAATTCCTTGGAAAAGATTTTTTTTTTCTTTTTTTTCCTTTATCAGTGTTTTCTGGATTTGGAATCGTGTTTTTGTAGAATTCTTTTTCAGCATTCAGGAACAAAGCCTGATTTTTTATTTCCTGTGTATATGAATTTACTGTCCCAAAGTCTTGGCTGTCTCTATCTAACCTGATTTTCTCCTTAGTTTTGGCAGAGGTTCACCATGTGAGGGATGTATTCTCAACAGGTACAAAAACGGTTTAAAATACTCATAAACTTTTATGTATAGGAAGAGACACTCCTGTATATCAAGGTGGGTATGACGCTTCGTATTAGAGAACTAGTTGGAGTAGCCTTAACACTGGCCTTATTCGATGACTTGCGTGGTACCTAGCACTATCAATGATCTGGTTTATCCTTCAGTCTGCTTTTACATAAAAGAAAGACAACAACTGGAGTTTTCTTCATCCAGTGTGCATCCAGTGAAGATGCTACACAGTCAGTGCAGGCAGTTACAATAAAATACTTTTAAAAGAGGCAGCCCTGTGTAAGAATGCAGAGTATCATAAACATATGCTAGTGCCCTTATATTTTAATGTTCATTTTATTCTAATACAAAAAATCCCCTACATACAAAGAAATTCTATTCCAGGAGCACATTCATAACTCTGGTTTGCTTGTAAATCCAACAGAGTTAGCCGGGGTACCCAAGCAGAACAATCGGCTACACAGGGCTGTACTGTATTGGTTTATAATACTTACCACAAAAACAATACATTAAAAAAAATTAAAACACTTTTAGTCTTACAGTACCTTGAAGAGTATAGTAGTACAGTACAGAAATAGCATACAGGAGCTGGCATCGAGTGAACAGGCAAGAAGAGTTACTGACTGGAGGAGGGAAAGGAGATGGGAAATGATAGACCTGAAGGATCGCCAGCAATAGGAAACAGAGGGCAAGCTGCCGTTTCACTCATGCCTGATGTTGATGGAATTCATGTTTGCATCCTTCAAAGTTAGCAATTTGAAGGTTTGTATTAGGGAACATACTGTATTGAATTAGCTGATATATCAGTGATCAATAAATAGGTTCTTTCCTGAGAAACAGGTAGGGATCACATTTATAACTATATTGTTTGAGTTGCTTACAAATATCACAGGGATATGAGTGACACTTGTTAATTGGTCATATATCATCTCACTGCATCTTCATCTATTAATTGTTTCATCAGTCTTAGGATGTTCTACCACTTGAGATTTTTCATGATAATCTACAGGTGCTAATCAACTAATGTATTTGTGCTAGTTAAATGGCAGGTTCTGACAGTTTTATCTTACCATGTTTGTCCCTCAAGTGGATTATCTTACTCCGTTACCAGTTATATGGGATGATGGAAAGTTTGATTTCAATAATGTACTTCAGTTCTATAGACAGAATTGTTATTGCTGTAGTGCCACAAATTAAAACCATCATTTGAACTATAGAATGTTTTGGTGCCAAAATCAGTTCAGTTCAGTTGCTCAGTTGTGTCTGACTCTTTGTGACCTCATGGACTGCAGCATGCCAGGCTTCCATGTCCATCACTGCCTCCCAGAGCTTACTCAAACTCATGTTCATTGAGTCAGTGATTTCATCCAGCCATCTCATCCTCTGCCATCCCCTTCTCCTCCTGCCTTCTATCTTTGCCGGCATCAGGGTCTTTTCAAATGAGTCAGTTCTTCAAGTCAGGTGGTCAAAGTATTGGAGTTTCAGCTTCAGCATCCGTCCTTCCAGTGAATATTCAGGACTGATTTCCTTTAAGGTTGACTGGTTTGATCTCCTTGCAGTCCAAGAGACTCTCGAGAGCCTTCTCCAACACTACAGTTCTGAAGCATCACATCTTCGGCACTCAGCTTTCTTTATGGCCCAACTCTCAACATCCATACATGACTACTGGAAAAACCATAGCTTTGACTAGGTGGACTTTTGTTGGCAAAGTAACGTGCCTGCTTTTTAATATGCTGTCTAAGTTGACTATAGCTTTTCTTCCAAGGAGCGAGTGTCTTAGTTTCATGGCTGCAGTTGCCATCTGCAGTGATTTTGGAGCCCAAGAAAATAAAGTCTCACTGTTTCCATTGTTTCCCCATCTGTTTGCCATGAAAGGATGGGGCCCAGATGCCATGATCTTAGTTTTCTGAATGTTGAGTTTTAAGCCAACTTTTCCACTCTCCTCTTTCACTTTCATGGAAAGGTTCTTTAGTTCTTCGCTTTCTGCCATAAGGGTGGTGTCATCTGCATATCTAAGGTTATTGATATTTCTCCTGGCAGTCTTGATTTCACCTTGTGCTTCATCCAGCCCAGCGTTTCGCATGATGTACTCTGCATATAAGTCAAATAAGCAGGGTGACAAACGACATCCTTGACATACTCCTTTCCCGATTTGGAACCAGTCTGTTGTTCCACGCCTGGTTCTAAATGTTGCTTCCTGGCCTGCATAAAGATTTCTCAGGAGGTAGGTCAGGTGGTCTGGTATTCCTATTTCTTTAAGAATTTTCCACAGTTTGTTGTGGTACACACAGTCAAAGACTTTGGCATAGTCAATAAAGCAGAAGTAGTTGTTTTTCTGAAACTCTCTTGGTTTTTTGATAATCCAATGGATGTTGACAATTTGATCTCTGGTTCCTCTGCCTTTTCTAAATCCAGCTTGAACATCTGGAACTTCAAGTTTCACGTACTGTTGAAAAATCAGTACAGTTTATCATAATATAGATATTATGGATAAATTATGTAGCCATAGTGATGCTACTGATGTATTTAAGCTGAGTAACAACAGTCTTCTTGGAGTTTTCTCATTTCTCTATGGATTGGGTGGAAAAGGGAACCCTACTCAAGTCAGAAGACTAAGATTAACCTAAGTTTGAACCTGAGCCCAACATCTTGTATTTGTGTGCTTTGGGGCAAGTTAACTTTTTAATCATTTTATTGGAAATATGATTTACATATTTTAAAAGGCACAAACACTTAGTGTATGGCTTAAATTTTTATTTCTATATACTTAAAACCATTGCATGAGTCAAAATGGGTAACATTTCTATTACCCTTTTGCCCCTTTGCACTCAACTCTTTTGCCCAGAGGTAACCACTATTCTGATTTTTATAATCATAAATTATGTTTGTTCCTGAACTCTATATAAATGGATCATCAACTCTCTTTTTTGTTGTTTTTTTCAACATAGTATTGGTGAGATTTCTCCATGTTGTGTGTATCAGTTCTCTTTTACTGTGTGGTGTTCTGTCATATGAATATACTATAAATTGTTTTTCTAATTTGTTGATGGGCATTTGAGTTGTTCCCCGTTTTTTACTATTGTAAATAAAGCTCCTAAGCGTATTCTGTAAGTCTTTGGTGAACACAGCTCTCAGTTCTCACAGGTGTGTACCTAGGAGTGAAATTGCTGGGTCATAGGGTAGGTATGTGTTTAGCTTTCTTAGTAACAGCCAAAGAGTTTTCCAAAGTAGTTGAATTATTATTATTATAGCTACCAGCATTGTAGGAAGATTGTTGCATTTGTTTCACACCCTCACCATTATTTATTATTGCCAGCTTTAAAATTTTAGCCATTTACTGTGGTTTTAATTTATGTTTACCTGATGGTTAGTGATGTCGAGCACCTTTTCATGTGTCTGTTGCTCATTTATTTCATTGTTTCTTCATCTGTTTACATGTCTACCAATCACAGTCTTGGCAACAATACACCTGGGAGTCATACAAGGGGGTGGAGAAGAGATGGAATCAAGGGATAGGACGCTATCTTACTGCTTCATGATGACACCAAGAGTTGTGAAATGGTTTACTGTTAGTCTTCCGAGTCACTGATTTTATCCACTAGGATGACACTAGCTGCTTTTAAGAAATCCCCAGAACTTCAGTGACTTAACAAGATGGAGGTAGGTTTTTGCTCACCTAACTGTCCAAGGAGGGTATTCCTGCAAGGTAGGCAGCCTTTCAAATGGTTATTTAGGACTCCAAGCTTCTTCTGTCATGTGCCTCTTCTATCTTTGTATCTTTGGTACATGGTTTCCAAGGACTTTATGCTTCTCTTCATCAAGCCAGGAAAAGGGAAAGAGTGGGGCTAGGGGAGGGCAGCAGTGGACAATAGGAAGATGTTTATGAATTAGGCAAAGAAATGGCATATAGATCTCTCTTCCTATTCCACTGTTGAGAACTTAATCACATCTAACTGTAAGGGAGGCTAGCAAGTGGCAGAGTGGGGCTTTGAACCCAGATATTCTGGCTCAAAGGTCTGTTTGCTGCTCCAGTCTAGCCCATCTCCAGCTGCTGTGTGTATATGCTCAGTTGTTCTGTCGTGTCTGACTCTGTGACCCCATGGACTGTAGCCCACCAGGTTCTTCTGTCCATGGGATTTTCCAGGCAAGAATACTGGAGTGGGGTGCCGTTTTCTGCTTCAGGGGGTCTTCCTAACCCAGGGATCAAACCCACGTGCCTTGAGTCTCCTGCATTTGCAGGTGGATTCTTTACCGCTGCCTTGCTGGTATGGGAGAGACATATGTGATCAATATATCCCAAATATCATTTCAGTATATAATCAGTATAAAATTAAGGTATTTTACATTTTTGTACTGAATCTTTGAAATCCAATATATATTTTATAATTCCCTCCTATCTCAAATTGGAAGCTGTTTTCATTGGAAATATTTAGTATTTAGATTTTATAAACTATACTGAATATAGTAAATTATGATTTAATACCCAATATAGATTCACATACTCAAGTTGTTTCAGATACACGGAAGTTTCCCAATAGCCAAATCAAGTCTCAAGCTTTAGATTAAGTAAAATAAAGTTTAGAAAATTCAGTTTCTCAGTTGAACTAGCTGTGTTTCCAGTGCTCAGTAGCCACATGTGCTTAGTGGCTAAGACTCTTTTAGCAACAGTGCAATTCTAAAGTCTAGACTAAATTCAGACTGTAAGCTCTAGGAAGGCAGGGACTTCTGCCTGGAACTGAGAAAGTGCTCAAGAAATATTTGTGGTTTGAAAATAATGTCATCCTATTCTGAAGTTGGTAAGAGTTGAGAGTGAGGTTTAATAAATAATTTAATTGAATAGCTGGGAGGAAGCCAGGCTTCCAAAGCCAAGATTTTGCCTCAAAAATTTAATTATTCTTAATAAGCATTTAGAGTATGCTTATTATATATAAATATAGGATTTATTTTTATTTATATATTCATTATATATTATGTGTATTTGTTTTTAAATATATATTATTTATTTTATATATTATATAGCATTATATATTTTAATTATATATTATATATAAATATAGCATTTATATATAGCATTTATTATTATTAAATACAGCATTTATACATGCAGTGATTTAGGCCATAATGGCTATACATTTTTGGAAGATGTCTTTTTCCACCCAAGTGGCTGGCAACTCTTGTCAAATTGCATATTAATCACCACATAGTGGATTAGCTAAACAACTATGGAGGGAAATGTTCAAAGTTGATTTTTCTGCAATTCATTGGTTTGAATTTGGGGAATAGAAACTAAAGGAAAAGAAAGTTAAAACAATTAAGGTTCAAATTCTGAAAAATAATCATACATCCTATTTCATGTTGCTCTGCAGAGGAAACTATTTTGTTGTGTTACAGAGGCGTACACATGTAATTTAACAACAACAAAATGTTTTTTGAAAAAAAAAAAACCTGAAAAAAGAACTATATTCTTTGAGAATGAGAGTTTTATATATTAATGTTCTTATGTTTTTCCCACTAATTACCCAGACTTTACTAGTTCAGTGCTCTACTCAAGTCACACTTCTTTTGCAAAGTCTGTCTTGTTTACTGTACTTCACAGTGCTTCCTCCCATCCCAGAACTCATAGACTCAAATCTTTTGTTGTCCAAATATATATCTACAGTGTTGTGAATTGTTTCTCATTTGACTCATGTCATGTCTAGCCATCTCAACTCAGTCCTCTCAGTATTTAACAAGTAACAGTTGCTCAACTTGTGCTTGAGTACGCAAAAAAATGACAAATGGAAATCCTGACTGACAGACTTCTTAAGAACCTCTGACTGTTCCCATGCTTTGAGTTCAAATTGCTTTACTGCATCCTTCTTGACTTGAGTAGTGAGAACAGTTCAGCTGAGCTGGAGAGCTAACTGCCAAGTGCTGGAGTACTGCATTAAACAGGTCAAAATGAAAGTGAGGCACGTTTTTAACCGCTTACGGCGTTTGTATAGACAAGGGTCTGAACTCAAAGGCTCACTCTGATCCACTACTTCTGTGGAATGGCCTACTTGTTGAGGGTTGGACGGATCAGCACAGATGTTGGGAGTTGTCTCACTGTTTAGGGAGCCCTGAACAAAAGGCACTTGCAGACTTATGGACCCAGAGGTTGGGAAAAGGAAGAAGGAAAGGCTAGGAATTGGAAACTACTGAGTCAGGGTCTAGAAAATTGTCTTCTAGTTTTTTCCCATAAGAAAACTTCCAGATAGAGGTGCCTGGGCCAGAAATGCAGATGTGTTTAACAGCACCGCCATCCAGGGGGACCTGAATCCTTGTCTGCAACAACTTTCAGAGATGGTAATGCATTGTGTGTTGATTTTGTATCAAATCTGATATGGGGAGGACACCTTTGTTATGAAGCCCACCAAGGGAAGTCTTTGTAATTGCTTATGGTCAGGCCTAAAAAATCGGTGATTTTTGGCTGGGACATGGACTCCTTATGTATGAAATCTGTACTCAGGACCTCAAACTACCCTTATCTGTTCCAGGGTGGACATTTCCCAACATTTTAATATCTTTGATATCAGGATGTATTTTATAATTGATGTCATCCAGATAACAGTTGTGATTTAATTGATGCTTTGGGATAAAAATCAAGAAAGTACCAGCATACTCAGCCCTAAAAAGGAATGAATTTGGGTCAGTTGTAGTGAGGTGGGTGAAATTAGAGTGAAGACAGAACGAGAAAAACAAATGTCATTTATTAATTCATGGAATCTAGAAAAAAGGCACTGATGAACCTATTTGCAGGGAAGGAATGGAGACAGAGGTCTAGAGAATGGACTTGTGGACACGGGGAAGGTAAGGGTGGGATGAATTGAGAAAGTAGTGCTGAAATGTATACACTATCAAATAGTGAGAAGTTCCTGTATAGCGCAGAGAGCCCAGCCTGCTGAAACAAGGCAGAGGATGCAGACTGAAGCTGCCTAGAACTTGGTTTGGTTTCCCTCAACCACCCCAGTGCATGCCTCAGTCCATGGCAAGCACCCAAGCACCAGATAAAGAATCCAGAGCATTAGTAATAAGAATGCTAACTGAACTAAGGAAAAGAATCGATGAACACAGTTTTAATAAGGAACTAGAAAATGAATAAAAGAACCAGTCAGGACTGGAGAATACAGTAACAAATGAAAAACATACTTGAAGGAATAAACAGCAGACTAAGGATACAGAAGAACACAGTGATACAGAAGACAGAATAAGGGAAATTGCGCATTCGGAACAGGAAGAAGGTGGCTCCGGTGGTGAAGAGTCCACCTGCGGTGCAGGAGACTCAGGTTCGATCCCTGGATCAGGAAGATCCCTGGGGAAGGAAATGGCTACCCACTCCAGTATTCTTGCCTGGAGAATTCCACAGACAGAGGAGTCTGGAGGGCTACAGTCCATGGGGTCGCATAGAGTCAGGCACGACTGAACAACAAACACACACATACAAGGAAACAACACAAGTGATGTGGAAGACAGCATAAGGGAAATCCCCCAATCAGAACAGGAAAAAGAAAAAGAAAGGGAACAATTTAGGGTACCTGTTGGAAAACAGCAGGTATACTAATATTCACATTATAGGTGTCCCAGAAGAAGAGAGAGAAAGATGTGTTGAAAATGTAATTTGATTAAATTGTGGCTTAAAAATGTCTGAATCTGAAGAAGGAAACAGATATCTAGGTATGAGAGGCACAGTGAGTTCCCTAAAATTTGTGAACTCAGACCCATTCCAAGATATAATTAAAACAGCAAAATTTAGAATTTTAAAGGCAGTTAGAACAGACTCATATAAAAGGGAATTCCCATAAGGTCATCAGCTGATTCTTCTGCAGAAACTTTGCAAGCCAGAATGAAGTGGCATGGTTTATTTAAGGTATTGAAAGGGGGAAAACCTACAATTTAGGATAATCTGCCCAGCAAGATTATAATTCAGAGTTGGAGGAGAAATAAAGAACTTCTCAGACAAGTAAAAGTGAAAAGAATTCATCAATACTACACCAACCCTAAAAGAAATGTTAAAGGATTTTCTATAGGTGGAAAGAAAAGGCTGCAAGAAGAAGAACTTATAGGCAAGGAAAAATCCAATTAGTAAAGGCAAATATATAGTAAAGATTGTGAATCAACCACTTAAGTAAGCTTGTGTAAAGATTAAAAGACAAAAAGAAATTCTAAAATCAACCATAACTATAATAAATAGTTAAGGGATAAACATGAAGATGTAAAATATGACATCAGAAATACAAAACTGCAGGGGAGAGGAGTAAAAAAATGTAACTCTTTTAGAATGTGTATGAACTTAATGACTACCAGTTTAAAACAATAGATATAGGCCAACATATGTGAACCCCATGGTAACAACAAATCATAGACCTACAATAGATATGCAAAAACTGGAGAGAAAAAGACTTAAGCATACCGCTGAAGCAATCAAACCACGAGAGAAGAGTCTAAAGGAAGAAGAAAACAGAAGAACTGCAAAAACAACCAGAAAACAAGTAACAAAGTGGCAATAAGTGTATTTAAATGTCAGTAGACCAAATGGTCCAATGGAAAGACAAAGAGTGTCTAATTGGATAAAAAATAAGACCCCTGTATATACTGCTTGCAGGAGACTCACTTCAGAGCTAAAGCCACACATGGAAAGAAAGTGAGGTGATGGAAAAGAAGATTTCCTGAAAATAAAAATAGCAAGAAAGCTGGGATAGCAATATTCATATAAAACAAAATAGGCTTTAAA
Organism: Cervus elaphus; assembly: GCF_910594005.1. NCBI lineage: Eukaryota > Metazoa > Chordata > Mammalia > Artiodactyla > Cervidae > Cervus > Cervus elaphus. Next base: position 72,460,740 of record NC_057848.1, read on the forward strand.
ACGAAGCCTGTGACAAAAGACAAGGCCATTATATAATAACAAAAGGATCAATACAATCAGAGGATATGACATCTGTTAACATGTGTGCACCTTATATAGGAGCATCTAAATATATAAAGCAAATATTAACAGACATAAAGGGAGAAGTTGACATTGATAATAGGTGACTCTAACACCCCCATTTACACTGGTGGACAGATCATCCAGACAGAAAATAAGGACACAGTAGTAGTAAATGATACATTAGATCAGTTGTGCTGAATAGATATGTATAGGACATTCCATCCAAAACCAGCAGAATGCACATTCTTTTCAAGTGTACATAGAACATTCTCTAGGGTAGATCCTATGCTAGGCCACAAGTTTCAACAAATTTAAGAGCATAGAAATTATTTCAGGCATTATTTTCTGACCACAGTAGTATAAAACTAGAAAACAACTACATTAAGAAAAATGGGGAAAAAACCAAACACAGAGAGTAAACAATAAGCTACTAAAAAAACAGTGAGACAACAAAGAAATAAAAAAGGAAATCAGAAAATACTTCAAGACAAAAATACAACTTTCCAAAATCTATGAAAGCAAATGTGTGTCACATCCCACTCTTTGTAACCCCACATGGACTGTAGCCCACCAGCCTCCTCTGTCCTCCTCTCTCCAAGCAGGAATACTGGAGTGGGTAACCATTCCCTTCTGAAGGGATCTTCCCAACCCAGGGACCTAACCCAGGTCTCTTGCATTGCAGGCAGATTCTTGACCACCTGAGTCACCAGAGAAGCCCAAAATCTATGGGACACAGCAAAAACAGGTCCAGAAGAGAAGCTTCTAGCAATGCAGGCAACCTCAGGAGACATGAAAAGTCTCAAGCAACCTAGCGTACTATCTATAGGAATTAGAAAAAGAAGAACAAAGCCTGAAGTCAGTGGAAGGAAGGAAATAGTAAAGATCAATCAGGAAATGAAATAGAGCCCCCCTAGAGAAGAAACCAATAGAAAAGATTGATGAAGGCGTGAACTGTTTTTTGAAGAAATGAAAAACAGAATTGATAAGAATCGGTAAGGCTTTAGCCAGTTGCCATGTCAGGCTATTACACATCTCTACCAGAAACATGTTATTTTTATAATTTTTCCATTTACTTTCAATGTACTGCTAAACTGTTCCTTTCTCTTACTTTCTGGGATCCATTTGCCTTAGGGCACAATTAATGGCTCCTCTTTCCCGTTTCCTGTAGCACTTTATACACACATTTAACAGCACTTGCCACTTTGTTCTATAGTGCCTTGTTTATTCTTGCCTGGAGAATCACATGGACAGAGGAGCCTGGTGGGCTGCAGTCCACAGGGTCGCACAGAGCCAAACACGACTGAAGCGACTTAGCACAGCACAGCACACAGCACCTTTGTTTATGAGTCTGTTTTCCTACCTAAGTTGTGAATGTTTCCTAGTTGAGACCTCTGCTTTCCTCAACTTTGCTTCCACAAGCTCAAGCATAAGATCTGACACTGACTTATGTTTGTGGAGTTGAGTTGAAAGGCTGGAATGCATGGGTTTCATCTCTCCTCCTCCAACCTCAATGTTACTTTCTTCAAGTGTATTGATTTGCCATTCTAGCCAGCACTGTCTCCTGTTGTGCTCTGTCCCATGCTTTCTGTCATATGCTCAGATTGACTTTAGCCCCTATCAGTAAACTCCTGCTGCCATAGCTTCAATGGTCCCTAAAAGTCCAAGTTGCCTTCTTCCTTCAGTTGACATTTATCTTCTCTATTGCATGTGTTATTTGTGGTAATCATGTTTTATAAAGGCACTGTGGACTCGGAGTTAGTGAATACTGAACACTTCTCCCTCGTGGAAACACAGGGTTGAGTTCCTGTGAACCTCTGGTCACGACATTCGTGTCAGATACTCAGCACATAACCTTGTTGTATATGTGTTTCCATTTAAAGGCACCTAGTTCAATGTATCGGAGAAGGCAATGGCACCCCACTCCGGTACTCTTGCCTGGAAAATCCCATGGGCAGAGGAGCCTGGTAGGCTGCAGTCCATGGGGTCACGAAGAGTTGGACAGGACTGAGCGACTTCCCTTTCACTTTTCACTTTCATGCATTGGACAAGGAAATGGCAGCCCACTCCCGTGTTCTTGCCTGGAGAATCCCAGGGACGGCGGAGCCTGGTGGGCTGCCGTCAATGGGGTCGCACAGAGTCGGACACGATTGAAGTGACTTAGCAGCAGCAGCAGCAGCAGCTGTTCACTGTATATTGTTGGTGCATCAACCTTGAAGTCACAGCCAACAGCAGTATAACTCACACCTGAACAAAGGTTGTCTAACACACGTATGTCCTGTCAAGCACATCATGAGCTTCTCCTTAGGACCACTAGACAGCTCTTCAGCACTACGCTTGAGGGCCATTTTAAATGGCGAAATCACCATCAAAACGCACGCAAAAATGTGAAAACTGTGGCACTGAACAGATCATGAAAAGAAAGTTTGTACAGTACAAGAGCAGTGTTACTTATTCAACCTCAGCATGGAATGTATGCTTCTTGCCACTGCTTATGTCTGTGAATGACCATGGCACAGCTCAAGGACTGATTCTGGGGACACAGTGAATTTTAGAGAGTTGGTGAATTTGCAAATATGAATCTATGGGTAATGAGGATAGATTGTGCCCCCGTAGTATCTCATCTTCTGAAATTATGAGATTCATGGCACAGATCTTGCTTCTTGGTGGCCTCCCTTTTAGGTGATTTTAGGTTTCAACTTTCTCATGTTTCTTCATCCCGCTGCCGCTTGACTCACTTCTCATACTCCAAAACTTTTTGACCTCTCTTATTGCCATGTTTTGTTGTCTCTTCTCCCATTTGTTTTGTTTGTGTGACTTTGTAGCTTTCCTCTGCCTTTACCGTCATTTTCATGGAGTTATCTGATAGAGCAGAGAGAAAAGTATATATCCAATCAACCATGGAGCCAGAATTTTATTGTATAACATCATTCGTCACGTGTTATATGTATAATAAGTTTACTAAGTAATTGTTGAATAAATTAAAGAGCTGCTATTTTTATGCAAAAATGTACCTGTCCTAGATAGTACATTATAGCGGTATTTTTTTAGTACCTCATAGTTTACTATGTTAAAGAAAAAACAAACAAACTTTCTCCTCCTTACTTCTGCTAACCTTTCCTACTTAGTAGAACATTGGCTAAGGAAGATGGGAAATAAATTTAAATTAAGACATATATGGGGACGTCCCTGGTGGCACAGTGGATGGAACACTGCCAACGTAAGGGACATGGGTTTGATCCATGGTCCAGAAAGATTCCACATACCTCAGAGCAACGAAGCCCATAAGCTGCAACTCCTTAGCCTGCATGCTTCAACTACTGAAGCCCAAGTGCCTTTTCTCTGCAGTAAGAGAAGCCACTGCAGTGAGAAGACTGCACCCTGCAAGAAGGACTAGCCCCTTCTCGTCACAACTGGAGAACGCCCATGCAGCAGCCAAGAGCCAGCACAGCCATAAACGAATAAATACTAAGTTTAAAAAATTACTAAATAAAAAACCATATTCAGCTGGAGCGCATATCTTGTTTTAAAGCTTAGGTTTCTTTCCTTTTGCATCATTTTTTCCATAGACAGTTCCATAGACTTTATGATTTTGTCAGTTACAAAAAGATAAAATTATAATGCCTAAAGTGATCCCAGAAACCATCAGATTTAACCTTTGATTTATAGGATACTGAGAGTCAGGCTGTCTTGGTTCAGTTCTTGGCTCTACTACTTGATTTGGACAAGTGTCTTTTTCTGGCCTCTGTATCTTCATCTATAAGATGAGAGGAAAAATATAACTGATGTCATAGAATTGTTCTGAAGACTGAGATAATTTCAAGTTTGTAGTACTATGACTGACATGTAGTAAGATCTCCATATATATTTAATTATTATATTAAGTCACTTAATTAGTAATTTAGCTGGCTTCCAGCCCCCCAGTTTAGTATACTTAATATTGGGTTGGTCGAAATGTTTGTTTTTCCGCAACACTGGATGAAAAACCCAAATGAACTTTTTGGCCAACCCAACACATGCTTAGGAATTATAAATCTCTTTTTCCAAGTTAGCTACCATTATTTTCTCTCCATCTCTTTCTTCATTTAAAGATCATTGCATGATGATATATTTCTGAAACTAAACATACTCTTAGCATTTCACCCATTACCACCTGCATTTGTAAGGACTTCCTGTATAGAACATTTTAAATTTAGTCATTCCTTGTAGTTGTTTATGGCACTTTCAGATAGCACTTTTTTCTGTAAAGTTGAGTGGTCTCACAGAAGCAGATTTTTTTAAAGTTACAATAATGCACTCCATTTCCCAGCATAAGTGGGTAAGTGCCACCCTGGCTTGAGCTGGGCTTAAAAGCAAAGGAAAAGCCCTTGGACCAGAGAGGAAACACTCGCATAACTGTGTTGATAAATTACAAACCACTCTCCTTGCTCTCACTTGTGCTGTGGAAGACAGGGCACCTTTGATGTGGATCTTTTTAAACAGCAGAACCTCTGTGGGATACCACCCCACACAGGAAGGTGAGTATCAGGCCACAGAACCTGATAACGCAAACACCTGCAGATTTGGTCCCTTCTTCTATTATATGAGGGTTTATTTCTGCTTTCTTCAATAAAGTTATCGGTCAGAACTCGCTGCATGACTTACTCTGTAGTTAGATTGGTTATTGATGGTGACAAGGAATCTAATCTTCTGGCAGTATATCTTTTTTCAAATGGTGGCGCTAGGGTGGGAGATGGTGGAGGACAGCGATCAGGGGCTGGGGAAAATATAGGAACGTTAAAGGTTTATCTTTCTGGGAGCTTGAGGCTGTAGAAAATTAGACCTAGGAGATTCAGAAGAAAATCCCTGTGTGTAATGGCATTTTGTGGCAGGAGGACTGAGGGAGAGTAAACCAATAATAACTTCTGCTTGATTTTGATGGAGAGAATCTAGGCTTTAGAATAAGAGAAGCGTAAGTTTGAATCCAGCCATGGGGTCGCAAAGAGTCGCATACGACTGAGTGACTGAACTGAAAATGAAACTGAAGTCACTTACAAACTATGAGAGTTTTGGACTGATGAAGTGATACTGTGAGCCACAACTTCCATATCTGTAAAGCAGGGGTAATAATACCAACTCTGCAGGGATTTTAGGAAGGACAGGTGTAACTTATGTAATGCAATTAGGACTTTCTAGACTTTGTAGTAATGTCGCATCATACTTGTGTTCTTGCCAATCTTGCTGCTAGCTGTCTCAAAGTATTCATTGTGTGAAAGCAGCCTGAACCTCAAATGGGTTTATACTCTGAAACTGAATGCAGTTTCCTGATAACTCTTTTTAAAAGTAATTGAGATATAATTAACTTATTAGTTTCAACTATACAACATAATGATTGAATATCTGTATGCAGTGTGACATGATCACCACATTAAGTCTATTTAAGGTAACATGTATGGTGGCACTAATGGTAAAAAACATGCCAGCCAATGCAGGAGATGTAAGGGATGTGGGTTCGATCCCTAGGTTGGGAAGATCCCCTGGAGGAGGGTGTGGCAACCCAATATTCTTGCCTGGAGAATCCCCATGGATAGAGGAGCCTGGCAGGCCCCAGTCCACAGGGTTGCAAAGAGTCGGCCACGACTGAAGCGACTTAGCATGCACACATACCACCATACATAGTTACAAAAGTTTTCTCTCGTGATGAGAGCCTTTAAGGTCTACTGCCATGAAAGTGAAAGTTGCTCAGTTGTGTCCGACTCTTTGACACACCACGGACGGAATTCTCCAGGCCAGAATACTGGAGTGGGTAGCTGTTCCCTTCTCCAGGGCATCTTCCCAACCTAGGGATCGAACCCCGGTTTCCCACATTGCAGGCGGATTCTTTACCAGCTGAGCCACAAGGGAAGCCCATACATGGTTACAAAACTTTTCTCTTCTGATGAGAGTTTTTAAGGTCTACTGCCATAGCAACTTTCAAATATACAGCACAGTATTATTAACTAATATTAACATATTAGTCACCATGCTGACAGCTCTTAATCTCATCTTGATAAGGTACATAAGCATTTCCTCACCCAAAAAGAAGATACAGTTAGTTTACTAGGCTGAAATTGCCAATATGTGACTGTTTCAGACTTATGAAAATAGCATTTTTGTATAATTCAACCTAAAAGTATGTTACTATCCCTAGAATGTACTTCTTTGTCCATCCTTTAAAAACTCAATCCCATGCTCTGCACAGTTTGTGGCACAGCATGGGTATCAGCACACATTAACTGAGGAAATGTATGAATGAATGAATGAAAGCAGGGTCATATAGTGATATTTTGGTGTGCAGGAGAAATCAGGTAAAACAGCCTCCAGGACACAGCCTTGAGTGGGAACTGAAGCTCCAAAGAACAGCCTGCGTGTGGGGTGGTGGAGGTGTTTGTGTGTGTGTAATGGGAGATTGCTAGAGAGGAAACCAGCCATGCTATTGCTTCTGGTTGGGTGATAAGAGATAGAATGTGGAGAGGAAGGGATAGTTTCACATCAGCTGGCAAGAGCAGAGTCTCTTCCTTTGTTTTCTTGTCTCCAGCCACTGCTGAAGCCAGCAATAATTGGTTGGTTTCACTTCCAGTCATTGTACTCCTAACAGTAGCTACTACTTTAAAGATAAGACACTAAAAATTACTCAAGTGGCATCACTTTATGTTGAGTCCTTTGGTTCAGTATGGAATATTCACAGTGTTGTTTGAGAATTCCAGAGCTCCTGTTGTATTCAAATCAGACACCACTAATGAGAAGGTGTATATTTCCTAGGACGTGCCTCCTTCCTAGGAAACAGGAAGGAGGAAACAGTGGAGACAGTTATTCAAAGCTGCTGCATTTTAAAAGTTAGCGCTGATGAGTCAGGCAATGAAGGTAATGGTTTAATGGTTCTCCTTAAGAGCTCAGGATAATCTTCGTGATTTTTCTGTAGCCCACAGTCTTGCTGCACCCAGAACTGCTCAGATTTGGGGAGGCTGATTACCGCATGTAAGACTTCATGAGACTGGTATGTTTAAACAAAGGAGGGTAGTCTTTTCTAATTACTAGAAGTCTTACATCCTTTGTTCAGGATTGGGACAATTGATAAATTATCAATAATCAGAAATGGCTTCACAGAATCAGAGCAGTCACGGGAATTTTGGGTTTTGAGGTATCTTTCATCAAGGCTGTGGTGAAGTCTAATGATTGTCCTGTTATAGAGTACAGCTGACCCTTGAACAACATGGATTTTAACTGTGTGTCTTGTTTTCAATAGTAAATATTGTCGTACTACACTGATCGTGATTGGTTGAATCCAAGGTTGTAGAACCTCAGATGGGGAGGAACTGGGTGTATGGACAGAAGTTATGTGAGTGGATTTCTGACTGTGTGGAGAGCCTGTGCTCCTAACTTTGGCATCGCTCAAGGTCAACTGTATGTCACTCCAGCAATGGAAAACTTCATAATTTCCTCCCATGGATACTTAGCCACTCAGTTGTGTCTGACTCTTTGTGACCCCACGGACTCAGACTGCCAGGCTCCTCTGTCTATGGGATTCTCCAGGCAAGAAGACTGGAGTGGGTAGCTATTCCCTTCTCCACAGGATCATCCCAATCTAGGTATCGAACCTGGGTCTCTTATGTTGAAGGCAGATTCTTTACTATCTGAGCTACCAGGGAAACCCTAGGCATTTCCTTACTATATCTGACTCTTTGTGACCCCATGGACATATCTGACTCTTTGTGACCCCATGTATTAGAGTGCACCAGGTTCCTCTGCCCATGGAATTCTCCAGGCAAGAATACTAGAGTAGGTAGCCATTTTCTTCTCCAGGGGATCATCCCAATCCAGGATCCAACCTGAGTCTCCTGCATTGCAGGCACAATATTTACCGTCTGAGTCACCAGGGAAGCCCTAGGTATTTCCTTAGACAGCAATAATCCTTCTAGTAGCAGTGAAACAGATGAAAAGTCAATAACCAAGTCAGAGTAGGGGAAAAAGTTACCTGCTTAAACAATGGTGGAAATACATGCTTACACTTACATGGTTCTGACTTACTTTGCTAACCAATGCTCTCCACTGTATTGGTTCCTAAACTAAACTAGGATGTGGCAGAATTTACAAACAGGATTCTTTCAACTCCCAGAGATGATACTTTCACTGATTACTGAATGTTAGGAAACCAGAAAAGAGGAAAATCTAGAAAGGTTCTTAAATTTCAGTCAGCCTTAATAAAAAGTAGCAATCAGGGTTGAGGAAAATATGAAGGATATTCAGGAACTGACATAAAAGTTCCAGTTTAATCAGAAACATCTATTTTTTTTTTCCTGAGCAAACCTGAAATTTGCATTGTCAAATTAGCCTTTTATTCCAAACAAGTAGAAAACTGATATTTCAATGATTTAAAATAAATCATGAATGAGTTCAAAGTTCAAATCCAAAGTTCCCAGTGCCTTTCAGAGATTTAATAATATTCAAATAAATATGAAGAATTGTAAGAAAATGGATAATTTTCAGTTGCCTCAACTTTAAATTCCCCCAGAAAGCACTCTCAAAGGAAATTTAATATCTTTTTTGAAAGTCTTGATGAGAACTATAAGATATCTTAAAATCTGATGAATTAGGCTGAGAGGTGAACTGGAGTTTCATAGCTAATATTACAGGATAGTGCTATCAATGATTGACTAAACTGTTAAATATTCCAAAGTATTATTTTTGTCATAGACTAACACTAATACAGGAGACTAAATACACAAAATGACATAAACAGACATACTCACTTCTATTTCATTCAGTCCTCTGACTTTTAAAACAAAGTCCAAGATTCAAGATTAATGTCAAAGATAAGTCATTTAATAATGAGCCCCTAATCATTTAAGACTGGTTTTAGTATGGGGTCTCAAGACACAAACAGCTTATTAATAACTTGCTTGCTAATACCTATGCTGAAACATTATCTCCACAAAAAGAACATAGAGAACAAAAAAAGGAAGCACCTGTAACGTCTTTTAAAAGGTATTCATTTGAATCAGTTCTAATGAGATGGATGAAACTGGAGCCCACTATACAGAGTGAAGTAAGCCAGAAAGATAAAGAACAATACAGTATACTAACACATATATATGGAATTTAGAAAGATGGTAACAATAACCCTATATGCAAAACAGAAAAAGAGACACAGATGTACAGAACAGACTTTTGGACTCTGTGGGAGAAGGCGAGGGTGGGATGTTTCAAGAGAACAGCATCGAAACATGTATATTATCTAGGGTGAAACAGATCACCAGCCCAGGTTGGATGCATGAGACAAGTGCTCGGGCCTGGTGCACCGGGAAGACCCAGAGGGATCGGGTAGAGAGGGAGGTGGGAGGGGGGATCGGGATGGGGAATACATGTAAATCCATGGCTGATTCGTCTCAATGTGTGACAAAAACCACTACAATATTGTAAAGTAATTAGCCTCCAACTAATAAAAAAATAAATGGGAAAAAATAAATAAAAGGTATTAACCATGAGCATCACCATATTTCAAAGAATGTCAGTCGTTTCCACTCCAGGTTCAGAAACTTCCTTTCACAATTCTTTGAGAAAGCTAATTTATAGTACTGGGTTGCCCAAAATGTTCCTGCGGTTTTAAAGCAAAAACAGAAGACACATTTTTCATCATTTTCACCAAGAACTTTATTGAACAACATATTCACCAATTGCAACATATTCACCAATATGCAGATGAAACTACTCTAATGACAGAAAGTGAAGAGGAACTGAAGAGTCTCTTGAGGAGGGTGAAAAGGAAATGGAAAAGCCAGCTGAAAACTCAACATTCAAAAAACGAAGATCATGGCATCTGGTTTCATCACTTCATGGCAAGTACATGGGGAAAAAGTGGATGCAGTAGCAGATATTACTTCCTTGGGCTACAAAATCACTGTGGACTGTGACTGCAGCCACGAAATTAAGACATTTGTTCCTTGGAAGGAAAGCTATGACAAACCTAGACAGCATATTAAGAAGCAGGGACATCATTTTGCCAGCAAAGTCCATATAGTCAAAGCTATGGTTTTTACAATAGTCATGTACAGATGTGAGAGTTGGATCATAGATAAGGCTGAGCACCAAAGAACTGATGCTTTCAACTGTGGTGCTGGAGAACACTCTTGAGATTCCCTGGGACAGGAAGGTGATCAACAGTCAGTCCTAAAGGAAATCAACCCTGAACATCCACTGAAAGGACTGATGCTGAAGCTGAAGCTCCAATACTCTGGCCACCTGATGCAAAGAGCTGACTCATCGCAGAAAAGACCCTGTTGCTGGGAAAGTCTGAAGGCAGGAGAAGGGGCAGCAGAGGATGAGATGGTTGGATGGCATCACAGACTCGATGGACATGAGCTTGAGGAAACTCCGGGAAATAGTGAAGAACAGGGATGCCTGGCATGCATTCAAATAATTTCTTCTTCTAGGGAGCCCAAAGCTATTTTTCATATAATCATGGGCTCACAAAATTCCAGTGGAAATGGAAACATCAAAACTAAAACTCTTACAGATGGAACAATCACAGTCATAAGGACAAATGACTTTCCCAACATCACCAGAAAAATCAAAGATGGCTTCTTGGCAGGGGCAGGGTCTGATATCTTTGCATTCCCAGTGCCGAGTTCAATGCTTGGCATATATTGAGTGATTAATAAGTGGGTACTGCAGATAATTCAAAAAACATTTTAGACATCAAACAATACTTCCTATGAATTAATTTACTCTGTTAATAACTTTTGATCAGTAGGAAATTAAATAGGATAATACATGAATGATGAGAGAAGAAAATAGAAATAACAAGAATTTAATTAAATAAATAATAAAATAATTTTAATGCCCATGTTAAAAAAGTCTTCTGAGTTGAAATGAGGGCTAATACTAAAAATTCCTGCATCAAGGGATACTGAAAATAGTCCTTCAATAATAAGGATTTAAAGGTTATACTTGATTGGGCTTATTTCTAGTTAACCAGGAAATTAAACGTTAAAAATTTCAGAACAGTTTTCACTTTCAAAATGTATGTGAAAGGAAACTTTCTATTATGAATAACTCATGAGAATACCCATTGCCAACTTCTCCAATCTGAGAAAAACAATTTGATGCAGCCTGCCCTAGCCTTCAGACAGAAATGCACATAAGCAGTCCCCAGGTGGTCTCTGGATTAATTTGCTCTTGGCTGCTGTTTCAATGGCCTCCAACCTTATAGCTGGGCTCTCCTGCTTTCTAACTGGACAGTCGGGTCCTTAAAGGTAAGGCCAGTGTCTTTCTTCTGTGGCATCCCTTATAGGACCAGTTCTATACCCAGCAAACACCAGGTTCTATGAGCCTGGTGAAGCCCTTTCTTCTTGTCCAAAGATTGAGGTCAAAGTTGTTCCAGGAAGTCTGATTCCACTTGTCCTGCCAGCCATTCCTTGGGACGTTTAAACCTCGAGTGCCCCTTATGTGAACCCTGTGCAAATCTCAGCCCAGGACTGCTCCCCACCTGCATCATCCTGTCCACCTCCCATAACCAGCCTGCTCACAGTCTCCTTAATAGAAACAGGAGTGTTTACCTTGAAATCATCCCCAAACCACATGGCTATACTGCCTTCAGCAGGGTTGGGAACATCAGGCCAACATAGGTGCTTCAGTTTGCTAATACGAGAGAAGATTTTAAAACAAGAAGTAAGTCCAAGAAGCATTTTCCTTGTACTGCATGGCCAAGCCAAAAGAATGCTAACCCGCCTTCCAGTGGAGGAGACGCAAGACCCAGGTTCAAGTTGGGAAGATCCCCTGGAGAAGGAAATGGCAGCCCACTGCAATATTCTTGACTGGAAACTTCCATGGACAGAGGAGTCTGGTGGGCTACAGTCCATGGGTCACAAAGAATCAGACACGACTGAGCATGCAAACACACATGGGGAATTGTACGGCCCCCTATTGAATAATGGCAAGCTCACAGCCTCCTGATGGAAACTGAGAAAGCAAAGTACTTTGCGGGGAGGCAGCGGGGGTTGAAACTGCAAGTCATTTGTGCGACATAATGGAGGGAGAACTTTCTCCAGAAAGCTACTCTTTCCCACTCTCCTGCCACCGCATCTCCACCCCCTGGTCCTGGTGCCAAGAATCACACTATCACAGAGCCATTTGTTTGAGATTTATTCCCCAGGAAAGGTAACACTCTAAGTCTTATAAGATACTCATATTTTAGAGCAGTGATTCTCAAAGTGTGGTTCCCAACCAGCAGCATCGTCACCACCTGGGAGCTTTTAGATATGCAAAATTTACAAGAATTTGTGCTGAAGATTCAGTTACAATCCACGGGAATTGAGGTTGACTTAGTTTGACCATAACTAAGCACAGCTTGGTCCTCCTAGGTGGCGTCAGTGGTAAAGAACCCACCTGCCAATGCAGGAGACATTAGAGATATGGGTTCAATCCCTGGGCTGGGAAGATCCTCTGGAGGTGGGCATGGCAACCCACTCCAGTATTCTTGCCTGGAGAATTCCACAGACAGAGGAGTCTGGCAGGCTATGGTCCCTAGTTAGGGTCTCTAAGGTTGCAAAGAGTCAGACACGACTGAAGTGACTTAGCATACATGCACACACAAGCGCAGCTTGGCAGAGAAGACTCACAACTGTGCAGTTCTGGAGAGAGAGGTCTACCAGGGAGGGAGCCCGTGACCCTTAGGGTAGAATGAGGCTCCCTGGGGAGAGAAAGGACAAGACCCTGAAGACAGGCTTCCTCCCCTACAGTGGCCAGAGCAGGCAGAACAAATGGCCTTCAGCCAGTCCTCCAACACTGTGTAATTAGCAAGGACCAATCTATCCTGGGCATGCGCTGACCAGAGCTCCAACTCCATGGGTACCCTGCTCCCTACTCTGCCTAGAAGAGAAGCTGGCCACCTGGAGACCCTTTGCTGCTGCCAGTGGTCCCCACTAGACACTGAGAGAGAGGATCTTCTCCCCAACTCTAGTATCAATTTTAGAACATAGTAGATAAAGCCTGTAAAGCAGCTGACACCTCCCTGGCTTCAAAAAGTCCTAGGCCTGGGGCATGGGCTGTCGGGGGTGGAGGTCCTCTGCTCCAGTTAGAATTCTAATGTGCCACAGTGTAAGGCACATGATAAACTCAGTAGCTAGGTAAAAAAAAAAACAAAAAAATGAATGAACATGCCTAAATAGCAGAGCACCCTCTTCCACCCATGGTGCCTTCCACTCCCTTTCCACCCCTCATTTTGAGGGCCCGCATTGTTGTCTCTAAACCCACTTGGGTTTTTGGATGCCATATGCCACCGTCAGGAGGATGAAAATAAGAAGGCCCCCTCCAACCAGAGAAGTTACAAGAAAAATCTCAAAGACACCTTTGGGAAAAGGAGAACAAAATCAGTAGTAGGCTGAGCTCCTTACTTTCTTGACAAAAATCAAAGAGTAATATTTCCTTCCAGTAGTTTTAGCAACATATTCCTTGCCAATTTTCTTTCAATTTAATTTAAACTCATTCCATTTCTCCTCTCCCTGAATAATACTGACAGAAATTATGTTCCCCAGGTTCACCCTCCAGTTTCATTCATTTAATAAACATTTCTGAGCACTTATAATTTGCCAAACACTATTCTGAGTAATAAAATAAATAAACAGCAAGAAACACAAGAATCCCTACTCTCATGGAGTTTACATTCTGGTACAAGAATTCAGACAATAAATAATGTAAGATTATTTCAGATAAAATGGGTATTTTTTAAATTATTTTATTATTAGAGAATAACTAGGGTAAAGTGGGATAGGAGTTAGCACCTTTAGATAGGGTAGCAAAGGAAGACTCTTGGGAGAAGTGAAATTTGAGCTAATGTGAATAATGAGAAGGAACGAGCCATGTTCATTCTGGGGAAAGCATTCCAGACCGAAAAAAGAGCAGATGCAAGAGCATAAATGGGAACATAATTGGGAAGTGGTGGGAGGTGAGATCAGGAAGGGACAGATGAGGAAGTGTCCTGAAATCTGGGAAGGAGTTTAGGTTTTATTTAAAATACAACAGAAGCCATTGGTGGCTTTTAAGCAAGGAGTCTAGGATTTTAAACTCTGGCTGTTGTGTGGAAAACAGATGGTAGAGGATCAAAGATAGAAGCAGGGAGATCTATAAGAACCAAGGGTAAAAAACTTCTAGGCTCCAAGGTAGACTTTTGCCTTCAAGTTGACCCCTAAAGAAATTCCACCAAATAATGCAATTTGTGTCTAGTGTTGTAAAAAGATAACATAATTTTTAAAGATTTTAAAGAGCAATATCAAAAAAGAAGTCCCTAAAGACAATGCTTCAGTCAATAAAAAAGAACGTGTTTTCTGTGTAGAAACACATACTATACCCACATCTTCTAGAACCATAAACTGCTTTTCTTCTCTTGGAAACATGATGATAAACAAGGGACTTCCAAGAATACTTAGACTGTTTCTAGCTTTTATTGAAATTTTGCAATATCCCTTCACTTTTAAGTTTCATTTTTAAGAACAGTGTTAGTATATCCTTACAATCAAATCTCTGTCATTCAAAGGCTTGGAAAAATTAACCTGTTTCTCCCATCTTCCTTCCTTCTTTCTCCTTCATCTCCCTTCTCAGCCCATCTTCTTTCCCCTCTTGAATAGTCCCCACGAGCATCAGATGCATCACATTATATTTTACATTATTGTTTTATTTATTAAATTTTTCTTGCTCCCATTTTTCTTTATTTTTATTTTTTTATTTTACATAACAAAACAAACGGATACGGTTAGGTTACAAGATAGTTAGGTCTTTTCCTGCCCTAAATTCAGTGATTTTCTGTCTACTGAAATGACATAAAACAAGGGGCATCTAGATGTCCTGACATTAGTGCACTGAGAATATCTGACCCCATCTCTGAGTCAGACTGAGTTATTCTGGGGTCCTTCCCACACCCCAAGACCCCAGACCCCACAGGGCCCTGGACGTGGGGTGAGTCCCAGAGGAGGACGATCATTGCTCACAGTGTTGGGCCGTAGGGTGCTTCACACTACCCGAGAACAGATTTTTATTTTTACTTGATTTATGTTTGCACATCATTAAGTATTATTCAAAAGCGGCGATGAAAACAGAGAATGAGAATGTAAGGTTCAAGATCAGGATCTTCTTAATTACTACAACTCTGTATACCCACTGTTTTCTATTAACTTAGATCTGACATCATTTTAAAGTAAATATTTTGAAAGCACATACCAACCATAAAGGAACATAAAATTAAGGTTGTCAAATTTAATGTATTTTCTAAATATTTAATAAAGTTTTATATAGATGAGAAAGCTCAGATATAAAAATGTTAATAATACACAGACTAAATTCTCTGAGATGATTCTGAGGAGTCTAAACCCAAGGGGAAAATATGCAATACAACTATGTCCATTTCAATCCCTATGACTTCTCCATTTTAAAAAGGTTAAGACGGGCGAAAAAAAAAAAGATGAAGGTTAAGATGATTTCAGGATTTAACAAAATAATGAAGAATAAACTTGGCCTCACTGAAATTTTAATATAAAATCTGATTACTAGAACATATTATGCACTTTTTTACTCAAAAGACTCCACAAATGATGACATTAAGTGGGTCAGTGGTGCAAGGTTTTTCCTTGTTTGACACACAGGGATTGACAACTGTGAACTGGGGACAATCTTGAGGTGGGGCTGGTTTGAAGTGTCAGTGAAGTTGGCATTAACTTGATCCCTCCTCTCTATGAAGATTTGGGGCTACCCGTGAGGAAGAAGCAAAACGAACCATCTTTCCAAATTCAGCTCTCAATCTTCCTGCTCTCCCTCCCATCACTCATATGCTTTCCTGGAAGGCCAGTGAGTCAGACAACAAATGGTTCTTCTTACTTTGCCCTTTCTTTTGGCTTCCCCCTGCCCCTGGCAAACACCATCTGTGACTGGCCTAAAGGAAGTGTCAAGGAGACATTCCCAGGGACTAAAAGAGTACTCACTAATTGATGATGTCTTGAAGTTTATCCCGGGGCCATTAGCTCCCCCAGCACTGATGCTGGCCATGACCCGAACAGTGTAAGAGGTCTTTCGTGTCAGGGACTCCAGGTCATACCACAAGATGCTGGAGCTGACTGTCTTGGCTAAAGGAAAAATACAGAAGTCAAACACCACAGCCAAACCCAAGTGAAAATTGTGCTTTATTGGAGTTCAAATAAGAGCACTGGAACCTGTGCTTCCAAGCTTGGCCATCTAATACTCCTATCTCTCTATCCGTTAAAATTAGCTTATTAAGATGGATCAAAGACCTAAATATAAGGGTTAAAACTATAAAACGCTTAGAAAACCACATAAGGTAGATCTATATGGCCTTGAATATGACAATGACTTCTTAAATATGACACCAGCACAGAAGCAGCAGAAAGATTAAACTGGGCTTCATCAAAATTAAAAGTTTTTGTGCATCAAAAGACACTATCAAGAGAGTGAAAAACTCACAGAATGGGAAAAAATACTTGCAAATCATGCATTTGATAAGGAATTTGTATCCAGAATGCTTTAAAAAATAAAACCCTAACAACTCAACAACTGAATGACAAACAGCCCGATTTAAAAACGAGCAAAGAGACTGAGAAGACTTTCTCTAAAGAAGATATACAAATGGCCAACAAACACATATAAAAGATGCTCTACATCATTAGTTATTATGGAAGTGCAAATCAAAAGCACATTGATATGGCTGATTCATGTTGATACATGACAGTAATCAACACAGTGTTGTAAAGCAATTATCCTTCAATTAAAAATAAATACATTTTAAAAAAAACCACATTGAGATAGCATTTTATACCCACTAGGACAGCCACGCTTTTTAAAAATGAAAAATAACAAGTGTTGATAAGGATGTAGAGAAATTAGAACTCTAATTTATTGCTAGTGGAAATGCAAATTGGTATAACTGCTATGGAAAACAGTTTGGCGGCCCCTCAGTAAGTTAACTTAGAATTCCCAAATGACCCAGCAATTCTAATCCTAGTATATACCCCCCAAAGAATTAAAAGCAGAGATTCAAACAGATATTTATACACCAGTGTTCATAGCAGCATTAATCACAGTGGCTAAAATGTTTTATCAACTGATGAATGGATTAAAAGATGTTTCTTGATATAATAAAATATTATTTAGCCATAAAAAGGAATGAGGTGCTAATACATGCTACAACATGGATGAATTTTGAACACATTATGCTAAGTGAAAGAAGCCAGGCTAAAAAAAAAAAAAAAAAAGTAACATATTGTAGGATTCTGTTTATATGAAATATCCAGAGTAGGGAAACCCATAGAAACAGAAAGGAGTTTTGTGGTTGCCGCGGACTCTGGGTCAAGGGTAAGGAAGTGACTGATTCATGGGTACACGGTTCCTGTTTGGAGTGGAATTAAGTAGTATTATGGTTACAACATTACGGATGTTTAATACTCAATGCCACTAAATTGTATACTTTCACATGTTTGAAGTGGTACAATTTACATTATATGTACACTACATGTATTTTACCATAACCAAAAAAAAAAAAAAAAAATTAGCCTAAACAGAAACCCAGGCCTAGCCCACAATTGAGGATGTCAGGCAATATTGTAGATGCAAGAAAAAGGCAGTGGACGGTAGAAGCCATTGTAAAGGGTCCTGCACTGAAGCAAGTGCCACCAAACAGGGTCTGTCCCCTCTAGCCTTTAATCTAGGCATGTCCCACTCTGGCGTAAAGATCAAGAGCTCCATGGAGGCCCACTGTTCACAGCCTGATGGGCACAAATTATATCAATTTCTCTGGTCCCTACAGGACTCTCAGGTACAGTCATTTCAATCTCATTTGACTCTTAAAAACTCAAGAGATGGACACCCTTGACACTGTTTTCAGAGAATCTCAAGGAAGTTAAGTGATTCCTGCAAAATGGCAGGGCACCCACCATAGGAGCTACCCCGATAGCAGGTCTATCCACAGCATCTATCTGGGGCTCAGGGTTCTTTCAGCTAGACTATAAGCTCTAATATAAGCTCTAATATAAGCTCACTTACAGAATTCCTTTCCATCTTCAACTTGGTAAAATATGGTGTAATTGATGAAACCATTTCTCTGATGCTTGGGAATCTCCTTCCATGTAATTGTGACTGTCCTCACACCAGTGTTCTCTGCCTTCATCACGGGACCTGCTGATGGAACTTTATAGGACAGGGAGACAAATGAACACCGAATCACACCCCAGCAGGTCTTTCCCCTACGAAGTCTCTGCCCAGTCCTCAAACTGTAATCAGTGCTGGGGGTGGGAGGTGGGGCAGAGTAGGGAAACGATGAATCAACTTGTCTTGAAAAGCTGTTGTCTGGAATCATGCCTCTCAAACAGGAAGAGAAGCAGAGACAAAGACCAGAGAAAGAGTACTTCCTCATAGACCTCTCACTAATTTGGCACCCAGCTTTTTCATCCAGACATGTAATAGCTATTATCAAACAGTTGAAGATTATGCTTCCATGAGCTATCATTGAGTGACAGGATATATTTCCTAAGGTTGAATCTGGAAGATGTTAACTTCCAAAAAGGCAGAAGTTACAGTCTGAGTGGTTCACCAATAAAACCTTTGCTTATTGCTATACAATCAAATACAGTTTTTTAGCATCTCCAAGTTACAGTTAACTCTTAGGGTCCCTAGCTTGGTCTTTTCTGATTATAGAGCTGTTAGCACTGTTTCTTTGTGACTTTTGGCAAGTTGGTTCACCTCTCTGAGCCTTGCTTTTGTGAGATGAGGGACTTGGACTTGATGATCTCTAATGTCCACCGCAGCTTTAAATTTCATTGACTCCATACTCTGACCACAACTGTGTCAACTTCTACAAACTGTAATAAGTATACATAGCTTACTACAAGCTAAATGTGCAGCACGGATGAGCACTAAAACAACTGTGAACAAGCCACAAGCCTTCACAGCCTTGAGTAAATGTTGGACAGGCCCCAGAGTTTCCTTTGCCCAATGGCACCTTGTCCATACATACCACCTTCTTTGACATAAGCCTGGATGGAATATGGCTCGCCCACTCGGTTTTGCAACATTGGATACACAGAGATATTATAGTACCAGATAGGTTTCAGTTCATCTGCAGAAAAGGGGGAGGTAGAGAGGGAGGGGGGCAGAGGGAGGGAAAGAGAGAGAAGGAGTGAGGGAGGGAGGAAGAAGCGTTAGGTGCAGAGCATGGCATAGAAGAAGGAATGCTAGACTAAGACTTATGACCTGTGACTTAGAGAAGATACTTTATTTCTCAATCATCTCCACATCTGAAAAAAAAGGAAGTTAACTTGGATGGTCTCTAATATTTATGTTGGTTCTAACATTTTAAAGTTAATTAATTTTAAAATTAATTAAATTTTAAAAGGAACCAAACCTGCACCACTCTGACAAAATGGCTGAGCCACCCAGGAAAGGAGAAGTAAGAGATCCAGGCTCTCCTTCATCACTGATTTTGTTACATCATTTGGGGAGCACTACAGAATAAACTTAATTCTTCTTTCAATAGCATATCACCTTAGAGAACTCAGCTACCATACATTCTAGCTCTTCTGTCTGTCTGCATCCCTACATAAGTATAATTCTTCATATAGATGCTACTAAGTATTAAAAAATGGTTGGAGTGATAGGACTGGGAGAGTAAAGCCTCACTTATGTGTCTTATATGGAGCAGGGACTTTCTTGAAAAGAAGGCTATTCTCTGTATCAGTCACTTGGGGAAGGGCCCTAGAACCTAAACATGTAGCCAGAACTGAAGGAGGCATCCTGAATTGGACAGATGGGATACAAACTCTGGTGTTTCCACACAATCGCATGATTTCCACATTGTATTCACATGATCCTGGTATCTGGGAAGAGCTCTCTGATGGTGGGTGTCCACCACCAAAGATGGTGCTTTCCGCCTGGAAGGACATCAGCTGCCTAGTCCGATACTCACGGCTTCTTATTCCTGCATTTCTGGGAAATGCCAAGAAGCACACGTCACTAAGCTTGCCCTAGCCTGTCAAATTCTATTACTTACAATTTACAGGTTTGAAGACAAAATTAAGGACTTTAAAACTGGTGAAAACAATCGTGAATCCTACACAGCAAGAACCTGTGGGGTCCGCACTGACTACCTTGCTGGATTGTCCAGTTCCTGGTATGAGACACAGACTCCCAGGAAATGGCCAAGGGCTTTGAGTCCATCTGTGACCCACTCCACCATCCATGTATCGACCTCCAGAGCAGAGCTTTGCCACTACACCACCAGCTGGTCCTGAGTGAGGCAGGTGTGCATGGCCTCAATGCACTGGAACACTGAAAGGAGAGGAAAAGACTGCTTCACAACACCGAACTCATCCTCCAAACGCACCAACCATATTTACATCTATTCACTGCCCAAAGTGTAAAGAAGGTCAAAGTTCAGGATCTCCACTGCCACCTTCCACTAGGATGCTGTTTTCAATGTTTTTATTGTATCCCTTTTCCTTACTCTTAATATTTGATGAAGTGCCTTTTGTTATCTTCCCCAAATTTGCCTGTTGCCAGCAGAGAACCTTACTAGACCGTTGATGCCTAAGAAGAATTACCGGGCATCTCTGGGGTCTGTGCAAATCAAAAGGAAAGTAAGCCTGAGACAAAGAATGGATCTCTAAAGGTAGAATTTCAGGCATCTATAACTTTGTGACTGGGAAGCTGGAATCTGGTGACCCTAAAATCATACCAGGGTGATGGTTTCTAATTTCAACTACCTAAACTGGTGCTATACAACCTGGCTATGCAGTCCCATCTTCAGGTAGGAAGAACTGTGTCTGCTGCAGAAGGATATAGACACACCCAACTAAAGCACCTAGATGTCGACCAATAAGTAAATGACTGCATTCCCTGCAGACCTAGCAAAAAGACAGGTGGGGAAACAGTCCACAGAGTTCTTTAGTGGAAAAGTTGAACATGTGGCTTCAAGTCTAGTACCTGGGATCTAATCAGAATCAGAGAGTTCCCTTATTGAAAATGTTCTGAATATGCAGAAGAGAGGACTACTGGAGATGTGGGGAGAGAAGGAGGAGAAGGAGGGCATGAAGGAGTGGGGCTCAGAAGACCACAGCATGTGGCTTTCCCCTCTTCTACTCCTCACTGCCTACAACATCCCTGAGCCTATAGAATTGGAATCCACAGGAAGCATGTTTAAAGTAACATCAAAGATGGTTCTGGATGAGGACAGAAGAGGAGGTGGAGTCCCTCAAAAAAGCCAAAATGCCTCTGGAAGTTGGAAAGCTAGGCAAGTATAGAGATTTGGCATAAGAGGCCAGGTGGTACTAAATTCTACTATGCCTATGCAACAAATACATTCAGTTCAGTTCAGTTCATTTCAGTCGCTCAGTCATGTCTGAGTCTTTGCAACCCCGTGAATCGCAGCATGCCAGGCCTCCTTGTCCATCACCAACTCCCGGAGATTAAATACATTACTATGTGTAAAATAGATAATTAATGAGAACCTACTCTATGGCAAAAGGAACTCTATTCAGTGCTCCATGGTGACCTAAATGGGAAAGTGAAAATTGCTTAGTCGTGTCCAACTCTTTGCGACCCCATGGACCGAAGTCCATGGAATTCTCCACACCAGAATACTAGAGTGGGTAGCCTATCCCTTCTCCAGGGGATCTTCCCGACCCAGGAATTGAACCAGGGTCTCCTGCATTGCAGGCAGGTTTTTTACCAACTGAGCTATCAGGGAAGCCAAAAAATGGGAAGGAAATCTAAAAATGAGGGGATATGTGTATATGTATAACTGATTCACTTTGCTGTATGGCAGAAACTAACACAACACTGTAAAGCAACTGTGTGTGTGTTAGTCATTAAGTCGTGTCCAACTCTTTGCAACTCCATGGACTGTAGGCCACCAGGCTCCTCTGTTCATGGGCTTTCCCAGGCAGCAATACTTGAATGGGTAGACACTTCCTTCTCCAGGGGAATCTTTCTGACCCACAGATTGAACCCGGGTCTCCTGCACTGCAGTCAGATTCTTTAGTGTCTGAGCCACCAAGGAAACTCCCCACTCCAAAAGCAACTAGACTCCAATAAAAATTAATTTAAAATTAAAAAATAAATAAAATAACAGGAAAACGACAACAACAACAAGCCCCAGAGGGCTGTGTACCTATTTGGAGCCTCTGTTCTTGAAGCTCACAATGGAAGGGAAAGGAGTCCTTTCCCCGTACTAGGCCTTTATGAGAGACTCTACCGTCTGGTCTAGAAGTAAGGCCAGAGAATCTGTCAACTTGAAAGGGCAGCTCTGAGGAAGGGCAACTGACACATGGAGAAATCGTGAAGCTGGAGTAGGGCAAGGAGCACAGAGCCAGGAAATTAAACCCACCTAAGCCCTAGCGTTCCAGCTCTCTCCTCCCTGCCCTCCCCTGCTCACAGCCTCTAAGCATCCTTAGTCACTGTTGCAATCAGGCTTAAAGTCATTATTGGAGCATTTCCAAACTTATTCAGCCTCTTGAAGCAGGTAACATTAGTGTTCCCTGATCCCCTCAGTCGGTAAAGAATCTGCCTGCAATGCAGGAGACCCAGGTTCAATTCTTGGGTTGGGAAGAGCCCCTGGAGAAGGAAATGGCAACCCACTCCAGTATTCTTGCCTGGAGAATCCGATGGGCAGAGGAGCCTGCAGGCTATAGTCCATGGGGTCACAAGAGTCGGACACGACTTAGAGGCTAAACTGCCAACCGATCCCCTCCGATGCCTTTTTGCTGTCTTTATATGTCGCCTGCTTGGGATAACTTTGAGCTGTAACAAACTTCAGAGTTCCTGTGCAGGGTCAGGCTGGAACCACCCTCCCCAGGACTGTCAACTCAAATCAAACCATTCTGGGTTGAATTGTGTGCCCGCAGAAGATATTCTTGGTATTGCAAAATGTAACCTCATCTGGAAAGCAGGAATAAGTAGTTAAAATAAGATGAGAGTCCTTAGCCCAATATGACTGGTCTCCTTAAAAGTGGAATTTGAATGCAGAGACAGATACACACAGGAAGCTGGTCATGTGAGGAATGAGTCGGATTAGAATTAGACTGCTACAAGCCAAGGAAAGCCTGGGGCTTCCAGAAGCTGGGATAAAAAGGAAGGATCCTCCCTTAGAAGTTTTTGAGGGAGCACAGTCTTGCCAGTGCCTCATTTTCAGACTTTTCAGCCTGCAGAAAAATGAGGCAGTTGAGTTTCTGTTGTTTGAAGTCACCGAGTCTATGGTGCTTTGTTGGGAAGATCTGGGAAAATCAATCAACATCTTTGGCTCAGCCTCCTCTTCCTCCTCTTCCCTGGCCTTCCTTCCTTTTCTGATTAATAAACCACTTGCACGAACATCCCAACTTGAAGATGGAAGTGAGTGTTGGTTGCTAGCCCCACACTCTTTCTCTTTAGCAGTATTGGAACTCTGAGGAGCAGAAGTCAGGTCTAAAGAGTTAAGAAACAAGCACAGATTCTGGACCACAGAGGGTGTGGAATCAAGCCATGAGTCAGCCTAGCAAGATGAAAGGGCCTGGGCAGCATTAAGTGTTGTTGAAAGAAGTTTCCAAGTCATTGTTCTACTGAATGTTGACTAATTGCCTCTATCACTCAACAATCACTTTTTCAGCAACTTCTCCAAACACAATACACCCCCAGATGTGGTAGGAAATAGATTCCTCTTGAGAGAAGAGGAAAGGCACTAAGACTGCAAATGCTGTTAATTTCTTATGATTTGCATGAAGTCAGTCACTCTGGGCCCATCAAATATCATTCTCAGATGCTAGTAGTGCTTCATCTTTGCCCACCATCCTAGCCCAACCTGAACCCTCCCTCAACTCAGGACCAACCTCCTCCTTGGACAATTGGCCATGTTTTGCCATGTCCTGCCTCAGACCACTCCACAGCTGTCTGCTGGCTAAGGTCTCTTAGAAGCAGAGCTTCTTGTCTTGGGGCCAAAAAGAACCTGAAGGTGTTTCTGTTCCAATTCTTTATTTGAAAGATAGGAAAACAGAGGTCCACAGAGGAAAAGAATCATTCAGTGTCACACAGCAGCTGTGATCAGATTTCTAAGTCACTTTACTAAGTCCAAGGTTCTGGATAAAATATATTGGACAAGTGTGGAATCATGTAGACCTGTGCTTAAAGTCCACCTGAGAGATCTTTGAGCAAATTACTAAGCTTTCCTGAATCACAGCTTCATCAGCTCAAAAGTAAACCTGATAGCACCTATCCCATGGGTCATGTGAGGCTAAAATTAGATTGAATCATATCATTTTAGCACAATGTCTGACATATCCTAATGGACAATATTGGATAATTATACTTAATGACTGTTAAACTTACAATTATTATTATAACTATTCTCCAGGCGACTCTAGTAAACAAAATTCTGTAAAACATCACATTCTTAAATGTCTGGGACTGGGAACTGCAAAGAGGTCTGTAAAGGGTCAAATAGTAAATATTTTAGGTTTTGCAGGCCTCCTCTGTGGCAACTACTCAACACTGCCACTGCTTCACATTGTTGCAGGAGATGCAGGACACAAGCGTTAGATCCCTGGGTCAGGAAGATCCCCTGGAGAAGGAAATGGCAACTCATCCCAGTATTCTTGCATGGGCAATCCCATGGATAAAGGAACTTGGTGGGCTACAGCCCATGGGGTCGCAAAAGAGTCAGACATGACTTATCAACTGAACAACAGCAATAAGATCTATAGAGAAAATAAAGCCAGGAAGAGGAAATAGATTGCCTGCAATTCCTTGAATAAGACTCAAAGAAGCTATTTTATTCCAAAACAGGATATAAGTTTGCATGAGAGTAGTAATATTTTTAAAATTACTTAATTAAAGGTGTAATGAGCAATTATTGGCAAGAATAAGCATTAGAGCCAACTCATTAGAAAAGACCCTGGTGCTGGGAAAGACTGAAGGCAAAAGAAGAGGGTGGCAGAGGATGAGATGATTAGATAGCATCACCAACTCAATGAACAAGAATCCAAACAAACTCCAGGGAGATAGTGAAGGACAGGGACGCCTATGGCATGGGGCAGTCCATGGGGTTGCAAAGAGTCAGACACTACTTAGCAATTGAACAACAACAACAATTAACATTAGAACTATCCCTAACTAGATAGTCAAATGGAAGGGAGAAAAAGAAGGAAACAGGAGAGTGAACAAATCAAGACCAGGATGGGGTCAGAACTGTGAAGGGAAGATTTCGAAAGACATCTTTTAGCCACTGAGGATAAACATGGCAGATCTGACAGTTTTAATGCTCAATCCAGCTTATATTCACTCAGAATAAAACAAAGACTTGCTGCACATAGAACTTCTAGGCTCATGACTGTGTATCCTATGATTTATGAAATCTCTGATTTTCAACAGAGGCTTTATTCCAAAAGAACATTATTTCAAGAAGCTCATTAATTGAAGATTATGATCTCCCCACCATAACCTAAAATGTCCTTACTTCATTTTCATTTCGATGCTAAAAAAACAGCAACCATTGAGAGGATAGGGACAACTCCTTGGCAAATCAGATGGGGTAAGGCATCTAACTAAGAAGTTTATGTCATACTTACACTTTTCATCAATAGCTGGAATCCTCAAGGTGGCCTCTGGAGATTTCCCAAGAGAGTTATAAGAAATCATATGTACCCAGTAGGTCTGGTTTCCCAGATACAGTTCAGGCTGCTGGTTAGTAGTGTTCATTGTCTCTGTGAGGTTAGTGTTGTTTTCTGGAAAATACCATATGTTGTAACCAAGTACTTTCTCCAGGACTGGGGTTCCTTTTGCCTTCTAAACACAAAGGAAACAAAATTTACTGCTAACAGCAAGGAAAGAAAGTCATTGAGACAGTAATAAGTGATGGGAATCAGGGATGGGAGGTAATATTAATTATTAGGTGCTAAACTATAATCATATGATGATCCCTCTGGGATGAGTAACATACACTGTGCCATGTTAACCCTCCAAATGCCAGGAGAGGTGATTTCTAAATGGTCTCTTGGTATCAACCCTTGACATAAATCTAATTCCACAAAGATAAACTAGCATGATGCCCAAACCAATGCAAGCAAACCACTCCTTATTCCTTTAGGCAGCATCTTGCTCTCTGTCTTCAATGGGAGAGGTTGTTGTTCACTTGCTCAGTCGTGTCCGACTCTTTGCAACCTCATGGACTGCAACACGCCAGGCTTCCCTGTCCTCCACTATTTCCTGGACTTTGCTCAAACTCAAATTCATTGAGTCGATGATGCCATTCAACCAACTTGTCCTCTGTTACCCACTTCTCTTCCTGCCTTCAATCTTTCCCAGCACCAGGGTCTTATCCAGTGAGTCAGTTCTTCACATCCGGTGGCCAAAGTATTGGAGCTTCAGCTTCAGCATCAGTCCTTCCAATGAATATTCAGGGTTGATTTTCTTTTTAGGATTGACTGGTTTGATCTTCTTGCTGTCCAAGGGACTTTCAAGAGTCTTCCCCAGCACCACAGTTCGAAGACATAAATTTTTTGGTGCTCAGCTTTTTTTAGTGTCCATCTCTCGCATCCATACACAACTAATGGAAAAAACATAGCTTTGACTACATGGACATTTGTAGGCAAGGTAATGTGTCTGCTTTTTAATACACCGTCTAGGTTTGTCATAGCTTTTCTTCCAAGGAGCAAGCGTCTTTTAATTTCATGGCTGCAGTTACCATCCACAGTGGGCTCTTCGGAGCCCAAGAAAATAAATTCTCTGTTTCCATTGCTTCCCCATCTATTTGCCATGAAGTGATGGGACCAGATGCCATGATCTTAGTTTTCTGAATGTTGAGCTTTAAGCCAACTTTTTCACTCTCCTCTTTCACTTTCATCAAGAGGCTCTTTAGTTCCTCTTCACTTTCTGCCATAAGGGTGTTGTCATCTGTGTATCTGAGTTTATTGATGTTTCTCCTGGCAAGCTTTATTCCCGTTTGTGCTTCATCCAGCCTGTCATTTCACATGATGTGCTCTGCATATAAGTTAAATAAGCAGGGTGACAATACACAGCCTTGACATACTCCTTTCCCAATTTGGAACCAGTCTGTTGTTCCATGTCCAGTTCTAACTGTTGCTTCTTGACCTTCATACAGGTTTCTCAGGAGGCAGGTAAGGTGGTCTAATATTCCCATCTCGTGAAGAACTTTCCATTGTTTGTTGTTGTCCACACAGTCAAAGGCTTTAGTGTAGTCTATGAAGCGGATACAGATATTTTTCTGGAATTCTTTTGCTTTTTCTATGATCCAATGGATATTGGTAATGGACAGAGAAGCATAAACTTAAAAGCTGAGGCATTTCCTCTGAGCCAATCCCAAGTCTGTCCTGGCCCTGGGTCACTTCTTTCATGGAAACCTTCAGGTGTTGGAGAGTGCCCTGTCCTTTTATCTCCATACCACCCTCTCCAAGGAGAGAGCTAGCTTCCCCAACCAGACATTCCAACTAAGAGGACTAGAACATTCAAGGTTACCCTATCAGACCAAATCCTTGGTGAGAAATGAAGGTGACCCCAGGGGCTCCAGGCCAACCTCTTTTTTTCAGCCTTGAACCTGAGCCTATTAATCATATGTTTTGCTAGAGGTCAGCATGCTGAGTATTTCTCAGGAATTAGAGGGCTTCCTTGTTTTTCTCTTTCTGTTACTGATAACACACAGAGATGAGCAGAATGACTGAACATAAGGTCAGAAGGACTTCAGAAGTCACTTTGTCCCACTGCCTTTCTGGTTTGAGAATTTCCTTTACACCTCTCATGACATAAAAAGTCCATTAAAAATCTTCCTAATGACTGGGAAGCATATATCTTTCATGACAACTCATTCTCTTTTTATAATAAAATAATAGTTTTATTGAGATATAATTCACATACCAGAAAATTCACTTTTTTGGAGTGTGCAACTCACTGGCTTTTAGGATAGTCAAGAGTTGTGCAATCATCACCACAATCTGATTTTAGTTCATTCGTTTTTAAGCATCTCTGATTCTTAGAAAACTCTATTGAAGCAAAAGGAAGACCAGTCCCCAGGTGACGGGGAGAAGAAGAAGGGCATTCAAGTCCATCTCACCTACTTCACAGGTTGGCCTACTTGATCTATCTGGGTCTGGCCACACACAGGATGTGCTCTTGTTTATTTTCCTTCTCAGAAATATGTTGACAGAGTAATTCCTTTCCACACTTGATGACTGAGAAAGAACTCACAACATCTGGGATCAATTCTTGAAGATTTCCCAACACCACTGGCTGTGTTCTCCCTTGCATGCTGCCACTGATGGCGTCCTTCTGTCCTCGGGGTGGGGAGAGGAGAAAGGTAGAAGGATGCTCCAACCCTGAAGTAACTGGAATTGGGATGTCATTTGGAAAAAGCAGGGTGATTTCTCCATTTTCAAGAGCATTTGAAACTTGCCCAGACTTGAGCAAGTATGAGATAACCCAATGAGTATTTCCTGAGCAATTTGGAGACACACCAAAGAATTGGGGCATCTCACTGCTCTTCTCCCTCTCTTCTTTCCCCCAACTCCTCTCTCCTACTTTCTGGCTGGTTTTTCCCCTCTGTTTGCCCTTTCCTTTCCTAATGATCCCCTCTTTCTCTCCTTTTCTGTCCTTTTTCCTACAGTCACCTCTCATCCCCTCTCTCGTATCCTCTGTATTAACCACCTGGATCCTCCTTTGTTCCTCATTCCGAGGCCTCCATCCTACAAAGGACCATTGGGCCCCTGTTCTATCCTTGCACCCCACTATCCCAGTGCTCTGGGGGGCACTTGTGCAATGACCTCAGGACACACTGGTAAGCTCACCCCCAAGGCAGTGCTCTTCTCCAGTGTGCGGGTGGGGACTATATAATTTTCCATTGTCTTAGAGTGAGGGCCAGCCAGCGACAGTTTTCTCCAGAAGGTCAAGGAGCCTCCTGCACTTCCACTTGCAGTTACACTTTGTACCTGTCCCAGGTGTTAACATTTCCAAGTGTTAACATTTCAGATCAAAGAAGAAGGCTCAGGGTCTGCATTGCCCATTCAGGACTTCTACAAAATGACATCCAGGGCTTTTCTGAGGTAGGAAACCATTGTGAGATTTGGGGCATCAAAGGAAAGGAAGGAAATTAAGGAGGTAAAATGCCCATAATCACGGTTCTTAGAGGTATAAGAGACCAAGGCTTTTACACAGAATTGTAAATAAATAACCCAGAGAGAGGTCACCTTCCACAACAACTGCACTGGCCTTTTTCCATCCACTTTGTCTAATCTCTCCATAGATCCAGGTCATGTGGAGCTGTAAAGAATAGGAGTGAGGTATTCAGCAGAGACAGAAGGGAGTTGTAGCAGGAGATGGTGAAATTAGTGAGGCTGTCTGTCTAGAAAATGCAGTTGGGGAGGATTTGCTCGAGGGGGCCAGCAGGAGTAAGGTGGAGAGTGGAAGACTTCATTGCAATGACGTCTTCATCCTGTAGTTGAAGGACTAGAATCAACCAAAAGTCAAAAATAACAAAGGATCTATAAAATTAATATCCTATATATAAATCACTCTCCCCCTGCAATGAAAATGTTGGGATTTTCTTGTATTAGAACACTACTATAATGTGGTGAAAAGCTTTGTATTTTGTGGAAAAAATAATCATGATTATGAAAACCACAATCATGTAGGGCAAAAATAAAAATAAAATAAAAAATTAAAACTGCTCTTGGATCTGATGACTTAAGGTAAGCTAAAATAAAACTACAATAGATCCCACTGTAATATAATTTATTATTCAAATCTGGATTGGAATATGACATCTCATGTCCTCATCATTCACATACATGAAAGCTAGGAATAACATAGATAACTGCTAAGGAGAGTTTATATATAATTTATACCATATCTGGGCTTCCCTGGTGGCTCAGAGGTTAAAGTGTCTGCCTGCAATGTGGGAGACCCAGGTTCAATCCCTGGGTTGGGAAGATGCCCTGGAGAAGGAAATGGCAACCCACTCCAGTATTCTTGCCTGGAGAATCCCATGGACGGAGGAGCCTGGTGGGCTACAGTCCTCGGGGTCACAAAAAGTCAGACACGACTGAGCGACTTCATTTTCACTATGCCATATCTACTCCCCAAAAAGAAGAAACCACACACTTACAATGTTATAAAGCACAACAAAGAATCAAAGAAGAAACAAGCAGAGAAATAATCTTTCCTAAGCCCCTCTCTAAGCTCTAAATTTAATGCTGATCTTCCAGGCAGGAAGAGTGAAAAAGAATGAAATTTAGTTGTGTATTCCTTATGTGCTGATAAAAAGAACACATAGAAATCATTGTGAAGAGGCAAGTTTTTTCAGGCTATGGGCATTAAATTCATAAATGGAATTACCTTGTAGATCCAGTCAAAAAAGACAAAAGATAACCTAAAACTGTGTCTGCAATCACAGTTGAACAAAAGCACATAAATATGGCAAGTGTACACTTCTCATGGTTGTCTTCTATGAAATACAAGGTCATAATGTGAAAGTTAGGTTCATGCATTTCTCCCGTGAAAAACAACATACCTGAAGACAGCATAGTTCAAGTATGTTAGCTTCTGATGATCTAACCATTCAGGGATAAAACTTAAAAAAAAGAGAGAAGGAGAGAGAGGAATTTCTATTACACTTGACCTCCAGACTGTATCTCCCAAATATCTTGTCTCAAGGAGTTTTGGCACAAAGTGGGCCACTGGTAATTTATAGTTGAACCTTCTGACATGCACCTGAAATTTCAAATGGTGAGCTACTGACTAAAGAATGACACATACACTTTAGTCAAGAGAGGAAAGCAGGGTTCGAAAGAACTGTTCAGGAGGCTATTGGCCTGTAATTGAGGAAATGTCTCTAACTGAAGCTGAAGTTTATGAAGACTAAATCTTTTCTTGAGGAATTCACATGGATGAAAGGAATGTAATTCAGTCTGCAAAAAATGGGATCTGCCACTCAGGACAAGATCTAAACTACTTTAGTACTGAGAGACTATTTTTAGGGATTTTTTTGTTTTTAATTCAGGTAATTGAGTGTTTAATGTGAAATTACATACTGAACCCTAATTAAAGACAACTTCATAATGTAGAGAAGGGCACTAAAGGGCAATTAAATCAATGACCTGTCTTGTCATCAATGAAGGGTGACATTTCTACAACTATGCTTGCAGAAGTCAAAGTGTGGTTAACACAGTCTAACGGCTAGGTTCCAAGTGTCCCGATGAGACCTATTGTAATTCCATGTAAGTGCCATATAAGGAAATTGGAACATTTAAACTTTATATATGACTCAATCTTCATTCCATTGAAATGTTGTCTCACAAGCTCTGCCAGGAGTTTTCCCAAAGGTCTTTACCAAATCAAGAGACTGGACAGTCAGGACTCAACTTTCTCAGACAGAGAACAACAAGTTTCAGCCTGTCAACAGGTTACAGCCTGAGATGTCAGCAAAGACAGTGTTCCTCCCAGAAGACAGTCTTCTCAGCACAAAGCTACAAAGTCATGAGACCTTCATAGGTGACCCACAGAACTGGAAAGACTCTCAATCCATCTCTTACTTGCAGAGTCTCTCTGTTCCAGCTACATGGAACTCAGACTCTGGGATAATAATATGGAGAATAAGAAAGAGAAAACCTAAAGGCAAAGTTTTCATTACAAACCAGTTCCAAATACTCATGTGAAGCATAGAGAGAAACAAAAAAAAGAACCAATATCCTTAGTATAATCAATACAATGGTTATGTGTGTTTTCTCTGTGTTCAAAAATTCATAAATCCTGAGTGGAGGGGACAGTCCCACCCAAAAATATATTGCAAATACTATATCACCTAAATTATTCCTATGTCAAAAAAAAAAGTAGATTTGTATTATATGACTGTTCTCAAATGATTATTGATTTTAATTCCAAGGTTAGAAAACATAATATTTAATAACAGTAAAAAATATTAAGGCTAATAAAGGTATTGTGTTGTGAAAAATAAATAAATAAACTGATCATTAAATAATCAATCATTCCAGTCACTGATTAGAAAGAGTAAAATTCTACTTAGATTTACCCCATAGGCAGCCACTTGGTTCTAGTAGATGGTAAACAGTGCTGACGAATGAATTTAATCAGGTATTTTCTTCTTTCACTGTGGTCACTGTTTCCTGCAGATGTGTTCCAAAGAGAAACAGTCTTTCTGATGTAGACTTCCTACAGACGCGACTTTTAGTAAAACAAATGGCTAGCATTTAAATCTTCTACAATTACGTGTGCATGCTCAATTGCGTCCAACTCTTTGCAACCCCTTGGACTGTAGCCCATCAGGCTCTTCTGTCTATGGAATTTTTCATGCGAGAATACTGGAGTGGGTTTCCATTTCCTCCTGCAGGAGATCTTCCCAACCTAGGGATTGAAACTGCATCTCCTGCATTCATAGGTGGATTCTTTACCACTTGAGCCATCTGAAAAACCCTCATCTACAACTATTACAGTCAATTTTCCAAGATCATAAATTGATAATGAATAAATTAATAATCCAGCTTAACCAAATGGGGAAAAGCAATAATTCTGTATTTGTGAAAGAATAATACTAAGCTTTTACAAATTTGCCAAAATATTTACATATTGGTGGTGGTGGTTTAGCCGCTAAGTCATATCCAACTCTTGCGACCCCGTGGACTGTAGCCCTCCAGGTTCCTTTGTCCATGGGATTCTCCAGGCAAGGAATATTGGAGTGGGTTGCCATTTCCTTCTCCAATTACATATTGGAGTTTACATATTCCAAGGCATCAACTGTTTGGACAGACGTAGTAAGAATTTGCTGTTCTGTTGCTCCAGGTACAATCTGGAAATACCCACAGTCACCACCAATCAGCACTTTAGACACATTCTGCTGCCTTTGCTGAAGACTAACACTAAGAATCACTCACTTTTAGCAAGTGTCAGATACTAAGCATTTTACCTGAATCATCTCATCTAACCTCCACAGCTTATAATTAGGTACATCAATATTACTATTTCCTCTTCTGAGGTGTTAAGAAGTGAGAAAATTGCCCAATATAACTTTTAAGTAATGGCGCCAGGAATTGAATATTATTATATGTTTCCTGTGGCTGTTCAATCACTAAGTCATGCCCGACTCTTTGCAATCCAAAGGATTGCAGCACTCCAGGCCTCCCTGTCCCTCACTGTCTCCCGAGGTGTGCCCAAGTTCATGTCCATCGAGTTGGTGATGTGATCCAGCCATCTCATCCCCTGCTGCCCTCTTCTTCTTTTGCCTTAAATCTTCCCCAGTATCAGGGTCTTTTCTCATGAATCGGCTGTTTTGTGTAGTATGCGTGTTTCAAGTAGTATATATTTATATGCTTAAATGTGAGTAAATAATCCTAATAATCAATATATTGAAATGCAAAAGGGAAGAGTACTTCATATTCAACTTAAAATGGAAATTTTCAAATTAGAAAAGGTTTGAGGTAGTGTGTATAAAACAGCTGGCATTTCTTTGTGAAACAGGGAAACACTTTACGAATTAGAAGAGGATAAATTAGGATTTGCCAGGGGTGGGTACATTTTCATTAGTTTCTTCTGGGATTCTGAAAAAATTAAGAAAAGCAAAAATTGTCCAGTGGTATGTTGACAGATGTTCATTTTATTTAACAAGCACAGGGCACAGAGGACACTAGCATCTAATGTTTTGGTGGTCAATCTTAACCA
Source organism: Cervus elaphus (assembly GCF_910594005.1). NCBI lineage: Eukaryota > Metazoa > Chordata > Mammalia > Artiodactyla > Cervidae > Cervus > Cervus elaphus. Next base: position 72,494,511 of record NC_057848.1, read on the forward strand.
AGCAAGCTGAAATAACAAATCAGTTGAAATGGTAAATCTCATTTCTAGTGGTGAAACAAGTGTATGAAATTGACATTAGCAAGTGGTTGGACTGTGATGAACTTAAGACAGTGAACCATAATGATGTTAGGTCTCTAAGAAGAATGACAGCTACAGGGAGGAGAACTGTACAAAACAAGATCAAACCCAGGGTAGAACTCACTCTCCCAGATTGCCTGCTGAAAGGTATAGCAGAGGGAGAGGACAACTTGCACAAGGATATTGCTTGCATTTCGTTCTAATATTTTTAAAGATAGGGGTCAGTGAAGCCACAGACAGCAATAACTGAGCACTCCAACAGATTGTAACCATTGGGTCATTTTATATTGTACAATTTAAGTGCTATTTGGTATTTGTAAACTAGTATATTTGTTTTGAAAGTGAAAGTGAAGTTGCTCAGTCATGTCCGAATCTTTGCAACCCCATGAACTGTAGCCTACCAGGCTCTTCTGTCCATGGGAATTTCCAGGCAAGAATACTAGAGTGGGTTGCCATTTCCTTCTCCAGGGGATCTTCCCGACCCAGGGATCGAACCCAGTTCTCCCGAGTTGTAGGCAGACACTTTACCGTCTGAGGATTATTTAAGATGGTGTCTATAGAGTGTTCCCAAATACTGCATATAATTTTAATCAAAAATTCACATTAGGTCCACAACTTGACTAGTTTTGTTTTAATCATGCATGTATTTTTATTTATTTAAAATTTATATAGCACTTACCATTTGTAAGGCACTGTTCTAAGCATATAAACACATAGGGATTAGAAATTTTGTATTACTTTTTCCTGTATTCTTACAGTTGAGCATGGAAGCCTGGATGCCTGAATGCCATAGATGAACAGAATCTTAGAGTAAGAAGGGACTTCAGAGGCCATCCAGCCCAATCCTCTATGTGTGTCACATGAATCTTTGTTGTAACTACATCCACCAATGAGTAGTCCAGACTAAGCATGAACATCTCCAGTGGGAGATACAAAATTCAGAAGGCACCTGATTATTCCCAGACATATGATCATATGGGCAAACATGCCAAATATCTGTTAACACTAACTTGGGTCTCATGGGAAACTCAACCAGGATCCAGGGGAATACACTTTCGCCATATAGACCAGGGAGCACAGGAGCTGACCCCACATGTTGCATAAGATCAGTGAGGGACTTGTTGTAAGACTGATTAAAAAGGGCCTGAAATCATGCCCACGGCGGGGTGAGGGGAAATTCATGGTCTAGAACTTACATGTCTCATAAACAAAGTTAAAGCCTCAGAAGGTTAGAATGATCAGCATTTTTCTGTTTCTCTTACATATTTCAGAAGATGTGTGGCCTTTGATAAGTATTCATTTAATTAGTCATTCATTCATTGTATTAGGTTGAAAAATGAACCCCCAAAATCTAAGTACAAATCTCTTATCACCTATAAACGTTACCTTTTATGGCCAAAGGGACTTTGTACATGTGATTGGGTTAGGATCTTGAGATGGGGAGACTATCTTGGATTATCCCAGTGGGCCCTAAATGTTATCACAATGGTCATTACAAGAAGGAAGCAGACAGATTTGACATGGAAGAGGAGAAAAAGGTAATGTGATGACAGAAGCAGAGACTGGAGTAATATGCTTTGTTTATAGGAAGGGGCCACAAACCAAAGAATACAGACAGCTACTAGAAGATAGAAAAGGCGAGAAAATATATTCTCCCTTCAAAATCTCCAACTGTGCCAGCACTTTGACTTTAGTCCAATGAAACTGATTTTGGACCTTTGAATTCTAGAACTAGAAGAGAAAAAAAAAATTGTGGGCTTCCCAGGTGGCACAGTGGCAAAGAAGCCACCTGCCAATGCAGGAGACACAAGAGAGGGGAGTTTGGTCTCTGGGTTGGGAAGATCCTCTGGAGTAGGAAATGGTAACCTGCTCCAGTATTCTCACTTGGAAAATTACATGGACAGAGGAGTCTGTCACGCTATAGTCCATGGGGTCACAAAGAGTCAGATATGACTGAGCAACTGAGCACACACACACACCCACAATTTGTTACAGTGGCCACAGGAAACGAACACATTCATCAAACACTTACTGAACGTCTACTGGGGTCAGGCTCTGGGCAAGGCTCTTGATTTATAGAGCATGGTAACATGCTGAGTGACAATGAACAAAGTAACATCTCAGCTATCTCACTTGCAAACGGAGGTGATTCTACATATTTTATAGGGCTCTTAGGAGAATTAATAACACTGATAGGAAATCTGTCAACTACTGAATGTTGATTATGGGCTAAACACAATTATTTCTTTCAATCTTTAAAATAATACTAAAAAGTAGGTACTACTATTAACTCAATTTTATAAATTATAGTCCATTATGGAAAAGGGGAAACATTAGTAAGGAGACTGAATCTTAGAGGGTGAGTATCTTGCCCAAAGTTACTCCACAGCCAGGCTGGATTTTATATCAAGCCCACAGATTAGGTTGGCCAAAAAGTTCATTCCAGTTTTTCTGTAAGATGTTATAGAAAAACTCAAAGGAACATTTTGGTGAACCCAATAGTGTTCTTGATTACCATTCCTGACTCATGGTAACCATTCAATCAAGGTGCAATCAATCCTCTTCTCCTTCCTTCCTTCACTATAATTAAAGATGTGGCCTTTTTTCTCATTAGTTACACCTTTATTTTTTAGCAGTAGCTCAGGGTTTGCAACATCAATCTTTAATTTATCATAGGACATCTTTAAATAATCTTATACTACTTCAAGCACAGTATAAGAACTTTATACAAGTATTCAAGATATGGTCCTTTGCCTTCAAGGCAGAAAGCTGCTAATGTCACTAACATCATCAGGGGAAGGCCAGCTTATCCTGTAGGCTCAGGCGTGTGCCATGCATGCCCTGTGGAGGCGCACTGTACAGACTCTCTGGCTCTGGGATTGTGGGATTCCATCATTCCCAAGTATGGCAAAGTACTTGACAAAATCCACAAGGGCTCAGTTCAGTTTGCCCTAAACCAGAGCAGACAAAAAAGAAACCACAATGGACCAACTTGCCTTCTTCCATAGTTATTCCCATTTTTTCTTGACTCCAGCCACTCCAGAACCTTGACTTGTGAGCCACACATTGCAGAGCCACAACGTACTCTGTAAAAGCCTGCAGACCTGTGAGGTTATATGCTTCTTCTTCATTCACACAGCTTTTGGTGAAGTTGACTTCCATCTAAAAGACAAAGACAGCCTTAAGCTGGATGGGAGACCACATGTTATCTTTCCATGTTTCTTCTTTACTCCCCAACCCTCTCTTACCTTTCTGAACCAGTAGCATTATATTTCAAATTTTTTAATTTTCACAAATAAACTTCTACACTTGCTTGGAGACTGTTAGCATCAAATAGAGGGGTTACCCCAAGAACCACCACCCATCCCCTTTCTTCTTTCTAAGCTTGTGAGGTAGATATTCCTGCCTCTGGGCTGGATGTGAGTGAATCTTGCTGTCCTGGAAGATGCAGGGTGGGTGGAGTCCTGGCACCCAATACAGGCCTCAGTTTAATTTCTGGAGATGACAACAATACCTAGAGATAAGATCTCAAGGAACAGTATGTAAAAGACACCTTGACAGCATTAAGTTCAAACTCATGTCATGAGCAAAACCCAGACAAGTTAAGTGATTATGGACTACCTCAGCAGTTATAATCAGCAGAACTAGGATCAGAGCACAGATCCCCTCACGCCCAGACTCTTTCCTTTTATTCAAACTTCCCATTTCAAATGATTGGTCTTTGGGTGATCAGTCAAGTTGCTAAAGATCTCAGTATCCTAGATACATAAATTCATTTTGACACTCTCTCAGTGTGCAGAACAGGGAGAGGCAAATATACCACCTCCCCTTTCTAGACCTCAGTTTCCTTGTTAGTAAATGAGCGTGTTGCTTTCTATAAAGTCCCTCTGGACTTAACTCTCCACAAGAAAGTAGAAATTCAGCTATGTCTTACTGAGCATGATCATTGTTGCTGCAACATGAACTTTTAGCTGTAGGTTTATATAAATTTATATTGAGCTTATTAATGAAAATAAACTCTATTTACAGACATGACTACTTTGTGAGGATGCACACTAGCCCATAGAATCTGGCAAGAATAGGAAGTCCTGATATCACTTATGTGTACAACAACTGTGAAAATCGGTACACAATTATAGGTGCTGGGCCTAAAGGAAATTGGGGCAAAATCAGGATGCGTCTATATGGCCAACAGCTGAGCATCCCAGCTGCAGATGGACGGTTCTGAACTCCCAGTCTAGTGAGATGGCATCAGAGCAAGGAAGCAGCATCCAGGCCTGAAGGCAATTTTGCACCCCAGCTTCCCTGAGCACCTTCCTGCAAAAGCCCCTGGAGACGTTGCAGTGGTAGAACAGGGCTGTTGGGAACATATCTTGGGACAATTCATCATCTCCGGGGAAGTGGCCTCCTCAACCGACCTCAGTTATGGGGCTCAGTTAAAACCAGATTAAGACGTTTGAGAGAAGGTCAACCACATGGTACTCTCCATGCATAAATCAAAATAAAAACAGTATTAATCCATAAAACACATGTAAGGAAGTCTAATGACATTCTATTTTACTTTCCATGCTTTTTAAAATATATAATATTCTTCTTCTATTTTTAATTTCTCAAAATTTTCCTCCTGTTTTGCTAGTACCCTCAGCATATGCTTGGTCTCTTGCTGGGTCTCCTCACAATCAGAAAGCTCTCTTTACTGTACCTGTGCAAACCTGTTCTTCCCAGACCCAGCCTCAGGGCAGTAAAAAAATGCAGTTAAAGTTCCAAAGAGTGCTCCTCTAAGGCTTCTTTACTGTGGCTTTTTTCCAGGCTATATGGCTTTGGTCCTCACTGGATCCAAGACCAATTGATCCTCCATATACAGGCTTAAATCTAAAAATCCCCGAACTCAGAACAAGCAATGGACTCCTACCGAAACACTAATTAACCACCAGTTTTGTTTCTAGCAACCTATATTTTGTGCCACGTCCTAGCTTATCCCAAGTGTTTATATCTTAAGAGATGAGTCAGAAGTTTTGGAGCAAAGCCTAAGTCAAATTCTTAAAACAGTCTTGAAATCCTTTGGTAGAGTGTTCACATGGTTCCCTTTTATAAAAGTAGAAACCCTTTACGCTACGGCCATGGGAAGGTGGTTTGGAGGCTAAAGTATGGTCAAATGAATGACTGAACTTGGCGTCACAAAACCTGAGCTCAACTCTGTAACTTACAAATCTTGGACAGATGACCAAAGTGCTCTACACTGCAATTTGCTACTGCTACTGCTAAGTCACTTCAGTCGTGTCCGACTCTGTGCGACCCCATAGATAGCAGCCCACCAGGCTCCCCCGTCCCTGGGATTCTCCAGGCAAGAATACTGGAGTGGGTTGCCATTTCCTTCTCCAATGCATTGCAATTTACTAATCTGTAATAACAATGGGGCTTCCCTGGTGGCTCAGTGGTAAAGAATTCACCTGCAAATGCTGGAGATGTGGGTTTGATTCCTGTGTCAGGAAGATCCCCAGAAGAAGGAAATAGCAACTCATTTCAGTATTCTTGCCTGGGAAATCCCAAGGAGGAGGAGCCTGGTGGTCTACAGTCTCTGGGGTCACAAAGAGTCGGACACAACTTACTGACTAAACAAAAACAACAATAAGAAGAAAAGCGATATCTTATTTATAGGAGGGGTTTCCCAGGTGGCTCAGTGGTAAAGAATCAACCTTCCAATGGAAGAGACACAGTTTCAATCCCTGGGTTGGGAAGATCTCCTGGAGATGGAATTGGTAAACCACGCTAGTATTCTTGCTTATGTTTTCCCAGTAGTCACATATGGATGTGAGAGCTGGACCATAAAGAAGGCTGAGCACCGGAGAGTTGATGCTTTCGAACTGTGGTGCTGAAGAAGACTCTTGAGAGTTCCTTGGACAGCAAGGAGATCAAACCAGTCAATCTGAAAGAAAATCAACCCTGAACATTCATTGGAAGGACTGACACTGAAGCTGAAGCTCCAGTACTTTGGCCACCTGATGTGAAAAGCCTACTCATTGGAAAAAACCCTGATGCTGGGAAAGACTGAGGACAGGAAGAGAAGGGGTGACAGAGGATGAGATGGTTGGATGGCATCATCAACTCAATGGACATGTGTTTGAGCAAACTCTGGGAGATAGTGAAGAACCAGGAGCCCTGGCGTGCTGCAGTCCCGTGGGGTTGGAGAGAGTCGGACATGACTGAGCGAATGAACAACATTCTTGCCTGGGAAATCCCATGGAAAGAGAAGCCAAGCAGACTATGGTCCATGGTCTTGCAAAGAGTCAGACACAACTTATTAACTAAAAAACAACAATTTATATGATATTTGCAAGGATTAAGTAGCTTGCAGTATAAAAAAGCACTCTGCAACCCATATATTGTGTGCATGGGTGCTGTCACTCAGTCATATTTGACTCTTTGCAATCCCATGGACTGTAGCCCACCAAACTCCTCTGTCCATGGGATTATCACAGCAAGAATATTGGAGTGGGTTGCCATTACCTCCTCCAGGGGATCTTTCCAACCCAGGAATTGAAAACGAGTCTCCTGCAGTTCCTGCACTGGCAAGTAGGATTCTTTACCATTGAGCCACCTGGGAAGCAAACCCATATGTTAGCATCTCACAAATATGAGTCTTGTTATATGAACATATTGGGATTTTGGAATTGGTTTTTATGTGGTGTAGTTTAATTAAACATTTATTGAGCACATGTGGCAGGCAATGAGAATACTAAGATGAAAATCAAGGTCTCTGTGTTTGAGGAACTTATCATCAAATATGGGGAGAGATGAGTTTAAGTGACTATGTTAAGTGCAATGACAGAGGAGGAGTACCTATCTCAGACTCCCAGAAGAAAATATGTCAGATCAGAGTTCTGAGAGATGAGTGGCTCTAGCAAGGTTTAGGCCAAGAGGAGAGGTACAAAGCAGAGAGCTGTTCTAGGCAGAAGCAGAGAGTAATGAAATGATGTGACACAAGGGAAACTAGCAATTCAGAACTACTAGAGAAGCAAGAGCAAGATGGAAGATGAGTTTGGAGGGCTTGATAGGGGCCAGGCCTTGGAGGGTTAAGAATTTAGATCTTTTTCCATTGACAATGGGATGAGAACCATCCAGAGAAGACTGGATTGGTTTAGGTGGATTTAGAACTGATTAGACTTGGTTGTGTTTGAGAACTGAAAGGAGAGAGATTCTGGTTGTACATTCCACTCTCCTTCCCACGTTCTCCAGGTTAGCAGGAGGAAGGACCTCGGAAGGGAGGCAAAGATGAGTACAGATGCAGGTAAGTTTTTCAAAGAGGTGGGGTACAGGATGCTAGGGATTGAAGTAGTTTGCATGTGCTGCCCTCACTTAGTATTGTAAGTGATTTAGTAATTTTCCAGAGGAATATAGCTCCTGGCTTCTTCTTCTTGTTGGATTTTGTAAAGTAGTCACAGGACTCTGGGATCAGACAAAAGAAACCAAGGGTTGCTAGACAGTAGATCACACAGAAGTTCCTCAGATTCACTGAGCCCATGTTATGTGGTATGAAGATGAGCTTACGTTGTGCTGGGGAGTGCCCTACTTAGGGGTTCCTTTCTGGGTTCCAGAAACTACCCATCAGTGAGTCTTATGTTCGTATAGTCAGTTCTAGGAGAATGGATCCAGAGTTGGCACAGAAAAGAAGCTGAGAGGAAGAGTGAACTCATTATTTCTCTTGACTTGAATATAAGACAAGTGAAACTTAACCAGTTTTCTTTTCTGCAAGAGTTCTAGTCTAGTGGAGGATGCACTGGATATAGTACCATGGCTTCAATAAAGGAAAAAGTCTAGTGATGGCCTCATGGCCAAGATGAAAAAAGTAGGCTAATGGTTGTGGTGGTCTTCTATATTCAAAGAAGCTTGAGTAAATGAGCTTCTTTTAGCACAAAGGAGAGGCTGATGTCTTTGGGTGGGCTCCAGTGTAGTCATTCTTTGATCAATGATTAGATGAAGGTATAAAAATGTTATCAAATCTGAAGATATTAAAAAATTAGAAAGTAAAAAGTTAACTCGAAGGTTTATAGAAAAGTTAGAAAGTAGAAAATTAACTACAAGCTTTGGGTAATAGAATAAAGATTCTCAATAGGCCAAAAAGATGGATAAGACCAACCTGAAGAAATTCAATAGGAATAAATGAAACATCAGCATTTTAGGTTAAAAAGGGATAAGTTATAAGACAGTGGGAATATTCTTACTAGAAAATCTTTTGTGTGTTGGGGGGGGAAATCTTAAAGATTTAAATGATTTAATTGGCTGGAAGCTAAGAGTCAATAATGTAAGTTGGTTAGAAATAGAAAGTTGATATAATATCAGACTGCATTATGGAAATATGATAATTATTTCTGAATTTTGAGGTAAGAAAATATTTCTCAAGATGCAAAAGACAATTAAATATAAAGGGAAACCTTGATAAAATTTGACAGTATTCATATTAAGAAGTTCTGTTCCTCTAAAGTTACCATTAAGAAAGTGAAAAGGCAAGCTGCTTAGTGAGAGATGTTTACAAGACACATAAAAAATAAAGACTCATAAACAGAATATGTAAGTAACTCCTATGAGTCAATTAAAAAATCAGATCTTCCAAAAGAAAAAAAGTGTGCAAAAGGCTTAAATCAATACTTCAAAAAGAAGGATTCCACGTGGCCAATAAATACATGAAAAGACATACAATCTCATTAAAAGTTAGGTAAATGCAAATTAAAGCCATGATTCCATTGTGTACATGCAACAGAAGACTACATTGGAATAAATAAAAATGTATAAACACCAGCACTGTAAAACATGAATGGATCTTAAAAACACAATATTGAGAGAGAGGAGTCAAACATAAAGAAAATACAAAGTATATGGATTCCATTTATATACCATCTCAAACTACATTGTTTAGGGATGCAGGCCTACATGGTAATACCATAATGAAAAGCAAAGAAGCAATTACCATGAAAATTAGGATAATCATTGGTTCTAAAGGCAGGAGGAGAGTGTTATCAGAAAAAGGTAGGCAGGGGGCTATCGCATGCTATTTTTTATATCAGTGGTTTTTACATGCACACTGACTTAATAATAATTTGTTAAATGCAATATTTATATTTTGTTCACGTTTCTAAATATGTGTTATAGATCACAAAGTTTAGAACAATTTAAAAGGAAATTCCCAAGCTATAGACTCTCAAGAACCAATGTAGCTAGACACAAAACAGAATGAAATGCAAAAATAAATTTATCACTTTTTTGTATGCCCCTATGTTCAGAATGCAAGATGCATATGGTAAAACACTTTTCCAATCTAAAAGGCCCAAATGGGAAACTGGGGAGAAAAGTATTCACTATTGTCTATCTTCTATTTTAAATGTAGAAAATAGAAAAAAATTGATTCCAGATCAACAAACATCAATAATTCTCTGAGAAACATTATAATGGCATAACTTACCCAGTGGGTACTATTTACTGCTCTGAATCGAAGTGCATAATTTAAAGTAGATGACTTAGGTGCCAACACAGGCTGTGTCCATTTTATTTGAACCATTTTTTTGAGGCCCAAAACTGGTTTCACACTGGAAATCTTAGGAGGCTCGATTTTAGCTGAAAATAAAAATCATACAGTTCTTGTATTTGCACAAAGACCAGAAAGTGCTAATAACATCCACCCAGAATTGAAAAGGAAATGATAGTGCATATTTCGTGATTTAGTGTATGCACAAGGCTTTAGGAAAGCAGGACAAAAAGAATGTTGCCACCTCCCACTCCTTCAAAAGAGAATGTCCAGTGAGGAAAGGCTATATTTCTGAGATTTTTTTAAAACAAATCAGCCTTTTACTGACTGGTTGAGATCTTTTGTCAAACAGAAGGGAGGTAAAAGGAAACTCCATGACCAGAGAATGGGTTGCTCCTCTTGTCTATTCTCCCCATCTCTCTTTCTTTGACCTTCAGGATGAAGAAGTGTCCAGTGGAAAGCACCTCTCATCTCCCCTGAACACTACAAACATTCTCACCCTAAATCTCTCCTTGAAAAAGTGTGTGTGTGTGGGGGGGGGGTTATAAAAGTAACATAGGCTCATTTCAAAAATTATTTATTTGAATGCATTTATTTGGTTGTGCCAGGTCTAAGTTGCAGAGTTGCAGCTTGAGAACTCATAGTTGTAGCTTGTAGGATCTAGTTCCCTATCCAGGGATCGAACCCACGCTCCCTGCATTGGAAGGCGGAGTCTTGACCACTGGACCATCAGGGAAGTCCTCCCCAAATTTTTTAAATATAGAAAAACTACAAAGAAAAATGTAGTCAACCATAATTCTATCAACCGGCATGCATGCTAAGTTGCTTCAGTCATGTCGGATTCTCTGTGATCCCATGGACTCTAGCCCGCCAGGCTCCTCTGTCCATGGGATTCCCCAGGCAAGAATACTGCAGTGGGTTGCCATGTCCTTCTTGCAATCAACCAGAGATCATCCTTATTAGCATTTTGGTGTATTTCCAGGCTTTTTCCTATACAAGAATTTGTTTTTTTTTTTTGAAAATGATGTTATGCTAAATAAATCTTTTGTCTTTTTGAAAAACATTATGAAACCAGCAAACATCCCTTTGCATTAAAATTTTTCAAAACATGATTTCAAAGCTTCATAATATTCTCTTATAGAGGAACAGAATTTGACACTTTCTCTATTAGTGTACATAGTGTTTCCAATTTCTTGTTTTAAAGCTCCCCTGAGAACAGAAGCTGAGTCTCCATCACAAGGCCTTGGATTAACACTTGGCACTTAGCAAATTTCAGATATTTGTTAAGTGAACAAGTAAGTGGATGACAGTTGTATCTTTGTCTGCATCTCTCATGGCTTCCTTAGATCCCCTAGGACAGAAGGATTAAATTAAAAGGTATAAACATTTTGGGTCTTCCCAGGTGGTTCAGTGGTAAAGAACCCACCTGCCAGTGCAGGAGATGTGGGTTTGATCCTTGGGTTGGGAGATCCCTTGCAGAAGGAAAGGGCAACCCACTCCAGTATTCTTGCCTGGAGGATCCCACGGACAGAGGAGCCTGGAGGGTTAGAGTCCATGGGGTTGCAAAAGAGTTGGACATGACTTAGTGACTAAACAACAAAAAACAACAGCATAAACATTGTTAGGGCTACTTCCCACAAAATGTCATTTTGCTTTCCAAAATAGCTACAGTAATAGCTGCAGTGTATATATATATAGCACAATTTCTTTATTCATGATTCTGTTGGTGGGCATTTAGGCTGTTTCTATATCTTGGCTATTATGAATAATATTGCAATGAACATGGAAATGCAAGTATTTCTTTACGATCCTAATAAGATCCTATTTAGATAATACCAGAATTGGAATTGCTAGTAGTTATATTTTTAATTTGGGAGTTGTAGTTTTTAATTTGGTAGTTGTATTTTTAACATGGTAGTGGTATTTTAAATTTTTTTTGAACTTTCATACTGTTTTCCATTAATTTACATTTTTGCTAAAGTAATATATGTTAATTTTAAGAAAGTAAAGATAATAATAAAATAGAAGTTTGTGTTTAAGAAGTGAAAAGCCTTGCCCCTTTCAGGCCCATCGTCAAGAGGTAGAGCCAATGTTAGCAGTGTGATGTAAGCCTTCCAAAGGGAGTTCCTAAAAATGTTTTTAAAAGAAACCCAAGTCAAACATTTCACAAAAAGAAAATCTGAGGCCCAGATACCTAAACTGCTGAGATGTACCAGAGGTTTAAAGACGAATTACCACTGATCTTTCAGTTCAGTTCAGATCAGTCACTCAGTAGTGCCCGACTCTTTGCGATCCCATGAACCGCGGCACGCCAGGCGTCCCTGTCCATCACCAACACCCGGAGTTTGCCCAAACTCATGGCCACTGAGTCGGTGATGCCATCCAGCCATCTCAGCCTCTGTCGTCCCCTTCTCCTCCTGCCCTCAATCTTTCCCAGCATCAGGGTCTTCAAATGAATCAGTTCTTCTCATCAGGTGGCCGAAGTATTGGAGTTTCAGCTTCAACATCAGTCCTTCCAATGAACACCCAGCATTGATCTCCTTTAGGATGGACTGGTTGGATCTCCTTGCAGCCCAAGAGACTCTCAAGAGTCTTCTCCAACACCACAGTTTAAAAGCATCAGTTCTTCTGCACTCAGCTTTCTTTATAGTCCAACTCTCACATCCATACATGACTACTGGAAAAACCACAGCCTTGACTAGATGGATCTTTGTTGGCAAGATAATGGCTCTGCTTTTTAATATGCTGTCTAGGCTGGTCATAACTTTCCTCCCAAGGAGCAAGTGTCTTCTAATTTCATGACTGCAATCACCATCTGCAAGTGATTTTGGAGCCCCAAAATAAAGTCAGCCACTGTTTCCACTGTTTGCCCATCTATTTGCCATGAAGTGATGGGACCAGATGCCATGATCATAGTTTTCTGGATGTTGAGCTTTAAGCCAACTTTTCCACTCTGCTCTTTCACTTTCATCAAGAGGCTCTTTAGTTCTTCTTCACTTTCTGCCATAAGGGTGGTGTCATCTGCATATCTGAGGTTATTGATATTTCTCCTGGCAATCTTGATTCCAGCTTGTGCTTCTTCCAGCCCAGCGTTTCTCATGATGTACTCTGCATATAAGTTAAATAAGCAGCATAACAATATACAGCCTTGACATACTCATTTTCCTATTTGGAACCAGTCTGTTGTTCCATGTCCAGTTCTGACTGTTGCTTCCTGACCTGCATACAGGTTTCTCAAGAGGCAGGTCAGGTGGTCTGGTATTCCCATCTCTTTCAGAATTTTCCTCAGTTTATTGTGAGCCACACAGTCAAAGGATTTGGCGTAGTCAATAAAGCAGAAATAGATGTTTTTCTGGAACTCTCTTATTTTTTTGATGGTCCAGCAGATGTTGGCAATTTGATCTCTGGTTCCTCTGCCTTTTCTAAAACCAGCTTGAACATATGGAAGTTCATGGTTCACGTATTGCTGAAGCCTGGCTTGGAGAAATTTTGAGCATTACTTTACTAGCGTGTGAGATGAGGGCAATTGTGCGGTAGTTTGAACATTCTTCGGGATTGCCTTTCTCTGGGATTGGAATGAAAACTGACCTTTTCCAGTCCTGTGGCCACTGCTGAGTTTTCCAAATTTACTGGCATGTTGAGTGCAGCACTTTCACAGCATCATCTTCCAGGATTTGAAACAGCTCTACTGGAATTCCATCACCTCCACTAGCTTTGCTCATAGTGATGCTTCCTAAGGTCCACTTGATTTCACATTCCAGGATTTCTGGCTCTAGGTGAATGATAACACCGTCATGATTATCTGGGTCATGAAGATCTTTTTTGTACAGTTCTTCTGTGTATTCATGCCACCTCTTAATATCTTCTGCTTCTGTTAGGTCCATACCATTTCTGGCCTTTATTGTGCCCATCTTTGCATGAAATGTTCCCTTGGTATCTCTAATTTTATTGAAGAGATCTCTAGACTTTCCCATTCTAATGTTTTCCCCTATTTCTTTGCATTGATCACTGAGGAAGGCTTTCTTATCTCTCCTTGCTCTTCTTTGGAACTGCATTCAAATGGGTATATCTTTCCTTTTCTCCTTTGCTTTTCATTTCTCTTCTTTACACAGCTATTTGTAAGGCCTCCTCAGACAGCCATTTTGCTCTTTTGCATTTCTTTTTCTTGTGGATGGTCTTGATCCCTGTAACTTTTTCAAAAACAGGACCAGGAAACACTTTCCAACTCATTCTATGAGGCCAGTATTTCCATGATGCCAAAAACAGACAAATATTTCACAAGAAAGAAAGCAACAGACCAATATCCCCTATGAAGATAGAAGAAAAAGTCCTCAACAAAAAAACTATCAGTCCAAATTCAGCAACATATAGAAAGCATTATACACTTACAACCACGTGAGATTTATTTCAGGAATACAAAGTTTGTTAATTTTGCTTAAAAATTAACTCAGAAAGGATCATAGAACTAAATGTAAGGGCTAAAACTATAGTCTTTAAAAGAAAACAGTAGGAATCTTTGTGACCTCAGGTTTGGTACTAGTTTATTAGTTCTGACTCCTGAGCACAAGCAATAAAGGAAAAAATAGATAAATTATAATAAAATCATCAAGATTAAATTATGTTTTAGTTTCAAAGGACATCATTAAGAAATTGAAAACATAACCCACAGGAAGAAAGAAAATATGTGCAAAACATATCTTATAAGGAGCTGATACCCAGAATATATAAAGAACTCGAACTTCCCTGGCAATCCAGTGATTAATACTCACTCTTCCACTGCAGGGAGCTTAGGTTGATCCCTAGTAGGGGAACTAAGATCTCACATGCTTCAGAGCACAGCTCCTTGCAAAAAGAACTCTTAAAATTGAACAATAAAAAGACAACATAATTGTAAAATCAGCAAATACATGGATTAACATTTTTCCAGAGAAGATGTACAAATGGCCAATTAGCACATGAAAAGATGCTCAATATCATTGATTATTTGGTAAGTGCAAATCAGAACAGTGAGGTATGATGTAATACCCATCGGGGAAGTTCCCTAATACCCACTAGGATGGTTATGATAAAAAAAAAAAAAAAAAACGTGCAATAACTAGTGTTGGCGAGAATATGGAGAAGCTAGTAACTTTATAAATTGCTGGTGGGAATGTGAAATGATACAGCCATTTTGGTAAAATTCAGCAGTTCCTCAAAAAGTTAAAGACTGAGTTATATGACACAGCAATTTCATTAGGTATATATCTAAGAGAATTGAAGCCTATATCCAAACAAAAATTTGTACACATATATTCATAATTGCAGCATTCATAACCAAAAAGTGGGAACAACTCAAATGTCTATCAACCAATGTATGGTTGAACATAATGTAATATGTCCCTATGATGGATTATTATTCAGCTATAAAAAGGAATAAATGCTACAAGATGGATTGAACCTTTAAAACATTATGCTGTGAAAGAAATAAGACACAAGGACTATACTGTATCATTACGTTTATATGAATTTTCAAAAATAAGTAAATCCATAAAGACAGAAAAATAGATTAGTGACTGCCAGAGACCAAGGGGAAGGTGGAATTAAGGATTTCTGCTAATGGGCATGAAGTTTCTTTGAGGGGTGATGAAAAGTTTCTGGAACTAGATCCTGATGATATTTGTATAACTTTGTGAATATGATTTTTAAAAACTGGTGAATTGTCATTTTTGAACAGTGAATCTTTGGGGTGGGGAATGGGATGGAGGTTCAAGAGGGAGGGGACATATGTATACCTATGGCTGATTCATGTTGAGGTATGGCAAAAACCAACACAATATTGTAAAGCAATTATCCTCCAGTTAAAAATAAATAACAAAAAAGGTGAATCTTATCACATGTGAATTATATCTCACAAATGATGTTATTTTAAAATTAAATAGTAAAAACTACTCTTTGAAAAAGAATTTAAAAGGTAACAATCAGTGAGATATTTTTCAAAATAAGAGTTTTACTTTCTCCTACAGGAGCAATAATGTTTTGAAGGAGAAACACTGTTTCTTCTAATATAATTTATGGTACAAACTGCAAGAGAAAATCAAGGACCAGCAAAATGTTTCTTCTCATTCTTTTTTTTTTTTTTTTTGGTCAGTTCCCTCCTTCCTTCCTTTCATCTTCCCTCTGATCCTCCCTCTCTTTTCCTTCTTCAAAAGAAGACAAATTTTCCATATATCCATAACATACACCTAGTATATACTTGAGCTGTGAATCTACTTTTTAGTTCACAGATATCTCTTTAAAAAAAAAAGAAGAGGGTATATTTTAATAAAAAAAGTACATAAGAATATAAAGTGATACTTACTTATGGTATTTAAGTCCCAATATGTTAATATCAGATTTAATTATACCATATGCATTTTGAGCCTCCACTTGAATAATGTAAATATCTGGTGGTGTTAATCTTGAATAAAAAGAGCATGAAGAACCATTTTTACTTGTAGAATTACAAGTATCATTTTCATGTAAATAACACCTTTGAAGGAAAAAATGATTCAGCATTAGTTTAGTACAGCAGTTTAGAAACATAAGCATATTTAATATATTAAGCATGTATTTGGTAGCTTCCTTCTGGGTCTCTCTTGAGAACTATATAGTCCAGAAATTGATGTTTATCTCTCCAGATTCCTTCCTCAGCTTCAAGGAGAGAGAAAAGTTACCATGGAGACCTCCCTGGGAATCCTGTGAGTCCATCAAAAGTTACAGTCATATAACATATTTCCTATTCGTAAAAAATAATGAATAGGCTCTTGAAAATCTCAGATTCTAACCTTGAGAACTTATTCTTAAAGGAAAAAAATAGTCTGAGACAAGTGCTCGGGCCTGGTGCACTGGGAAGACCCAGAGGAATCGGGTGGAGAGGGAGGTGGGAGGGGGGATCGGGATGGGGAATACGTGTAACTCTATGGCTGATTTATATCAATGTATGACAAAACCCACTGAAATGTTGTGAAGTAATTAGCCTCCAACTAATAAAAAAAAATTAACACACATAGAAAAAAAAAAGAAAAAATAAAAAGAATTTGTTAAATAAATTACAGTAGATACATAAATAGAATTTAAAATGATAGTTTTTACTACAACTATATTTAATGATATGGAAAGATGCCTGGTACTCTATTAATGGTGAAAAAAGCAAGATGCATATTATATAAATAATGACTACATTAATATGAACTTACATATTTACATAACTCTTCTTAAAGGTGTCTAGAAATGCCTTCATTAAAATGTTAAACATTGTTACCTTTGGTGGTGGGATTTTGGGTGATTTTTTATATTCTTCATATTTTTCAGATTGATTTTTTTGCCACTGGTGTACACTGTTTTCAGAAAACTCATTACAATTAGTTTCTTAGATAGATAACTTAAACCTTATCAAGCTTATAACTTAATGAAAACAACTACACATATTGTAGGAATCAAGGAGGTGGCTATTGCTATAGTCCTCTAGGGACTATGTGGGAGATGAAACAGGCTGAGACCAGAAGAGGGGGCCCACTTTGTAAGGATTTGTAAAGGCAGGGGTGAGGGAGCAGAGCCTGAACATACAGAAATAGAGAATCATGGAATTTTGAAAGCAGAAAGGATCTCAGGGTTTTCCATGGTTATCATAGAGTGCAAAAATGGCCAACAGGGTAATGTAGTGTAATGGTTATACAAGCATCCTCCCCTCCCTCTTAGCTTTAGATCCTACCAGTATGGTTGCAAATAACCAAGATATCACCCCAGCCACTGGATGCAAATAATGGTTATCTAGAAGCTATAATTGAGAAAACATATTACTTACTGTCTAAGCAACTTGAGTCAGGAGTTAAAGTGGGAACCTCTGCCTCCTCCCCTTACTCTCCCTGATGGCACAAAAGCTCCCATACTCACGAAGTTCTCCTGACTGTGTAGATATAAAATTAGCTTCTTTCTCTGGACTCCAGGTGCAAGTAAAATTTTTCCTATAGTAGAAGACACAAGAAATGTTCTCAGGCTTAGTTGGCAGGTCTAGAAAACTACACAAACACAGTAAATTTAGTGCATGATAAATATTGCCAGCATTGAAGAGTTTGATGAAAACAGATTAATCAAAAGCTGAACTTCTTGGTAAGTTACTAGGTATAACAGGTTCTCCTTATCAGGGCCATGGAAGGAATCTAACTCCATCTCTGCAGTTAGTCCCTTTAAACAGCTAGATTTCTACTTAGAAAACACTTCTTTTATTTTTATTCAAGGAAGTTCCTACCAGATAAGAAGTAAAAAGTCCATCACTTGTAGCAAGTAAAATATTGGAGCAGGGGAGTGAAGGTAAGATGGAGCAAAGAACTCAGATATCAGCTTTCTTGGGTGCAACAGTACAAATACGCATGAGTCTGAAGAACCAAGGTCATTTGGGCTGGTGGCCTATTTCACCAGGCATAGTAAGTCTAGTCGGAGCCTCGTGTACCACTTAAGCACCAACTCCAGCATGATATGCAAGTCCTAGCACTGCAGAGGGTGGGTTGGGGAAGATCTTCACGTAAGCTCTGAACAGGTGAGAGTAGCAAGCAGGGATTCAGAAGTCCCCAGTATCTCAGGGTGAGGAACTGGGGGTGGGTATAGATGTGTGGGGTTGGTCCAGGCCTGGGATTCAGAAGAGATCAGGCACGTTCAGGGTGTTATGGCTGTAGATCAGGCCTGGGATTCAGATGAAGAGGCTTCTGTGCACAGGGGGATGTCAAGACCACAGGCAAACAGCTGGGGCATGAACTTCAGGAGTGGGTTTGGCAATGATACCCCAAAGCCCACGCAAAGTTGGCTGCCCAGCAGCAGATAACAGAGAAGGGATAAGACCCCAGCAGACCGCCCAGAGGAAAACAGAGGGAAACAAAGACTTGCTCACACAGATTTAGGAGACAAGGACTCTGAAGTTACGTAAACCCTCTCATATACCTAGACACCACCCCAGGCAGGAGTAGGGGGACAGGCAGAAGCTCTGGAACTGCACACAGTTACCCCAGAGAGACTGAATCAGCTGAAAAACACTATAAATCAGGAGAAACTGAGACAATGCTTACAAATATAAGTGCTGCCCATGTTGTTCCCTTCCTCAGGCTTGCCTGGCTTTCCAGGCGAGCAGGGACTTTTTGAATACTGATTAGCTTAATCATAGAAAATAAGGATGCTATAAAATATATCTGCATATCTGACTAATGTATACATTTCAACTCTTCCAGAGGTAACACCTTCTAATAGGAAGTCAGTAATAAACGGTTTCAGAATGGGTTGTATTCACTGCTTAGATTTGGGACTTTTGGGATTTGTATGTTCATTCATGGGCTTCCCTGGTGGTTCAGATGGTTATGAATCTGCCTGCAATGTGGGAGACTGTGGTCTAAGAAATGAGAATTGTCCACATAGGTAAAGCGGCCCCTGGGAGTGCCAAACAAGAGTGAAGGAGAGCAAGGGGCCTTCATGTCATGTCCACATTTCCAGCTTTTTCCTGAGACGCCTTCCTCTGAGTCCTGCAGATGAGCCTGATCCTGACAACAATTGCCAAGGTCCAGCCCCAGCAGGACCAGGAATACCCAAGGGATGAGTGGCGTCGGCGAGGAAGAAGACAGACAGACACACAGACACAGACGGTTGCGTAGAAGAGGTAGCTTTTTTTTAATTTTTTTTTTAGGATAGCTCAGTTTTTATAGAATGAATATTACCTCACCCTTAAGTCACCACATACTACATCAGATATTGGTTTGTGCTTCCGTCAATATTTTTCCCATGTTTTTCCCCTATGCATTCATCTAGAACGTTTCTGGTTACAGGGTTTATACTTAAATGTCCCATACATAGTCTTCTTGCCTCAATGGCCTAACATTCTCACTCTAACAAAAACAATGTTCCACAAATCTCAGGTATAGTGTAAATTCTTTGGACAATAAAACAATACATGGGAAGGGTCACAGTAACATGTTTGACATTTCTGAGAATAGTACCACGAGAAAAACCTGATATTTTTCTTTACCTGAAACCACAAAATCTCAGTTTACAATGATTAACTATTAAACAGCAAAAACACCTCTAAAGCAGCAAAACATCTCTATTAATAGTGAGATAATGGCAGTGAAGCTGGTTAATATAAATCTTCTATTAAAATCCTATATACCCCACTTTCTAATTTTACAAAAATACCTATAATATCCCGTGTTGTTTAAAGAAAAGGAAACAATGAACAAATAGCAGCAAGGAAATAGCAATGATGAAAACCCTTTCAACCAAGGGGCAAGTAAACTAAAGCAGTATATCTACTTTTTTTTTTAATGTAGATTCCATCTTTCTTTTTTCCATTTATTTCTATTAGCTGGAGGCCAACCACCCCACAACATTTTAGTGGTTTTCGTCACACATTGACGCGAATCAGCCATGGATTTACATCAACCAAGGAGCAAGTAAACTAAAGCAGTATATCTACTTCTAAATCTAAATACCTCTACACTTTTCTGTTCTAGAACATTATAATCTTTTAAGCAATCAGCCAGACGATACCTGCGGCCTTATTTCTTTGACTTAATGTTTATGGTCGTGTCCTGAGCCAGAGCAATCATGAGCATCTCCAAAAAGGCTTGGATTTTTCCAGTGAGGCCTTATTACTATACATTATTCTTTCTAAAAATTAATAGAAAGCCCAACAACAGTAAGACAGAAGGAAGAAAGGGACATACCAGGCCCCTGGGACAACCTCGAGGGGAAGAGCTGCCTTGCAGGTTCCTTTCTCGTCCCGGTGGCTCCGGAGGGGACATATTGGGCCCCCGGGGCAGCCCCATGTGAGGAAGAGCTGCCTTGCAGGTTCCTCTCTCGTCCCATGACCTTGTCACGGACTGGGCCCATCCCGGTGGCTCCGGACAAACAATTAAGGCAATGACTTTCTATCTGTGCTACTTGCATGCTGAAAACCATGAAAAAGCTGGTGATCTCCAAGTCCAACTGCTTAAAGGACCAAAGTTCACTGACCTGAACCAAAGAATACTACATGTCAAGTGGAGATCAGAAGGTAAACCGATTAGTCCAGTAATTCCTCAGAGAGCCCATATAGCTTGAAAACCCTCCCTCAGGAATCCTCAGGACAGCAAGCAGAATATTAACAGATACACACTTCACAACTGTCAGTGGGACAGGCAAAATTCTACAAGAGGGTGAGCCAAGGGTTAGCCAACAATGTCCCCAGGGGAATGGCTTTCACACTGACTGACTCACTCTCTGGCTCAGAGATTTTGGCTGTATGTGTTTGTGTGTACATGTGGGTCTGTCTTTAGTCCTCTGGCCAAGTTCCTTACAAATAGTCATCCAAAACTAGCCTGCCCTGCACCTCCATTTTGCTCATACCAGCACATGAACTCTCAGCAGGATTTCAAAGTTGATCATTGGCTGGAAAACAAAGAAATAAGATGCCTTTCCCTGTCTCCTCAGAATAGTCTTTAGTTTTGTACTATTCTCATTATGGCCCCCTACGGTCACATTTGATTTCCACCTTCATTCTCAGTCTGTCTTGCACAGGCTGATTCCAAAGACAGCCACCAAAAGAACCAGTGTAGAAATAGATGGGCAGAGGAGCCTCGGACACGACTGAGGTGACTTAACATAGCACAGCACAGGAATAGATCCTTGTGAATCTAAATATATCCCCATCGAACCATGGTGAACTCTGGTCTTTACTATTCTTCCTTGAATATCTCTCTTTAGCTCTTTCAGAAGCTTTGATTAATATCTATAAAAACCATAAGTCAGAGGGGAATCCAACCTCTGGTTACCAGAACCATCAGTGTCATCAGAAATCAGAAGAGGAAGTAGTTGTAAAAATGATTTTCCTCTTCCCCTGAGCTTTTTTGAAGGAGCTACATTTGTTTTACTCTCCCTGTTTGGTACATGGCAGGACAGAGATATTCTTGCGAGGCCACTTGATATTGGTATAGAGAAGGAAAAAATTCTGTTTCCTTTTACTCTCCTAGGTTCTCCAGCCAGCACCCTGTAAAATCAGACTGACAAAAGACAGGTTAATAAGAGAAAACATTATATTAATGCATGCAGTGAAATTACACAGGCAAAAACTCAATAAAGAGTAACTTAAAGAGGTGGTGAGAACTTGGGCTGAAACAGCATCTTAAGACAAAACCAATAAATCTGTAGAGAACTGACAGGGCAAAGGAAAATGAACTTAGGCTTTCAAGGGTGGCAAACTGTGAAAAGGTAAATGTATGTGAGACACTAATGGAGTAGGGTTTACATGTGCAGATCCATCCTGGCACTGATTTTCTGTCTTCCTCATGGTCATCAAACTCCTCCAGGAGAGGAGATGTATAGCAGTCCTCACTTTTCAGAAGTGTCTTCTTTTAAACAAATAAAAGAAGTTCCACAAAGACTTTGCTTCTGCATCTCTTGATTCTCATTTGACTCCGAATCAAAATAAATCCTTATGCCAAAGTGGTATATTTGGGGTTGGCATAGTCTGATCCCCTATGTTGGTGTTACAGAAGAGATTTATGATAAATAAAATGAATGCCCAGGAACATTTCCAGTGCTCATCCGTATTTCCCCTTCCCGGACATATGGGAAGATTTTATTTCCTTGCTTCCTTGGGCATAGCAACATGACTTCTTTGGCCCCTGACATGAGAGGAGACTAAAGCACTGGTACATGATTATCCTTTCTCTCCTCCCTCTGCCCTGCACACCCTGCAAATCCATGTTGAGATGATGAGTCTTAGGCTGGTACAGCCCCCATCAGTCTAGGTCCCTACTTACCGGTGGTGGACATACAGACTTTGTTGTCTTAAGCACTAAGATTTTAGGCTTGTTTATTTTCACGGCATAAACAACTTTCCCTGCCTCATGTGAAAAATGGCTTGCCTGAAAATCCAAGATTTTAGGACTTGGGGGAGGAATTCATTTAAGAGTAATCTTCCCTCTTCTTCTCTTTGTCCTATGTCCTTTTTCTCTATGTCCTCATGACATTCTAACTCTGCATATGATCTCAGGGCATTGTAGATTTGTTTTGTCACAAATGAGGGTGTCAAGGGGAACTGGAATAAAAAGGAAAACCAGATCAGCAAACAGTTTCATTTTTGCTTTCTTTCTTTACTTAAGAGTTATTACTTACAGCCTCAGTTATCTGGTGTGGATCCCACATATCTGAACTGCCCTAACCTATGTAACTGCAAGTGAGTAGCAAGGCTTATACATCTGTTGTCCTGCCTATTTGTTGGCACCTACTGTGCCTATTTTAAGTCTTATTCAACTTACCTCTAATCAGAATATAAACTCTTCATCAAAAGACTGTCACAAACATTATATAATTGTGATAGAGCAATGAAGGGCATTTTACCTCTGTTCTATTTTTCAAAAAACCCCAAGAATACTCACAGTACTCTTCAAGACTGCCACAGTCATGAGAAAAAAGGGAAGACTAAAGAGCTGTCATCCACCAGAAGAGACTAAGGAGACATGACAATTCAGTGCAATATGCTACCCTGAATTGGATCCCAGAATACAAAGAGAACATTAAGGAAAAACTGGTGAAATCAAATAAAGTCTGGAATGTACTTAATAATCATGTGTTAATATCAGTTTCTTTGTTTCAGCAAGCATACGATGCTATTAGAAAATATTAGCAATAAGGGAAACTGGATGAAGGGTATATAAGAATTCTCTGTACTATCTTCACAATTTTTGTGTACATTTAAAACTACAACAGAATGTTTATTTTTTACACATGGACAACTGAAGGCTACATTTGCCCCTCACACACATGAATCCTTCCACTTGTTAAGAAAAAGCATATAAACATGTTGCTACATTTCTAGAAATAACTATTTCCTCTATTTTTAGAAATAAGCAGAAATATTCAGAATTTTCCTCTAAGAAGGACCAGGAGAATGTTCTGCTCTTGCTTATCAGCGAATTTCCTACATGCAAAAAGAACATTTTTCAAAATTAAAAAGATCTTCTCAATCTCCCTTCTTCCCCTCTATGTCCATATATCTTTGGTATCTTTGCAAAGATACATTTTGTTGTGAGCAATGCCTTGAAATAAAAGAAGGGCAAGGCTGAGACCGAGGGAAAAACTGTCTAGAAGGGAAGTAGTGTGGAAACTGGAGTCAGTTATACAGGAAATGGTATTAATGAAAGGTAGTAAGAGAAGACTGAGATACAAGACCAAGATACAAGTTGAGGGGAACGGTGTCATGATGCTTATAAGCAGAACTTTAAATTGGACAATTGGAAGCAATTGGGGATTTCTGAGATGGCTGAAAGGGACAGAGACACACAGCCCTACCTGCCTGTATTGTCTACAAAGCTCTGGAGTGTCCACAAGTATAAGCCCAGGGACCTGCAAGGTGGGCCAGGCATGCCAGAGGTCTAGAAGACATTCTCATTATCTCTGGATCACAACTGCCTTCTGGGTGACCTCTGATTATGATAAGTTACGGCCTGAATTGTGTCCCTCCCCACAAATCTCATATGTTGAAGCCCTACCCTCTCTCTGCTCTGCATTTGGAAACAGGGCATATAAGGACATATTAACTAAAATGGGGCCATTACAGGGTGTCCTAATTCAATCTGACTGGTGTCCTTATAAGAGGACATTAAGATACACAGAGGGATGACCACGTGAAGAGGCAGCAAGATGATGGTCATCCACAAGTCAAGGAGAGAGGTATCAGAGAAAATCAACTCTGCAGACAGCTTGACCTTGGACTTCCAGTCTCCAAAACTGTGAGAAAATAAACTTCTGTTGTTTAGGTTATCCAGTCTGTGGTATTTTCTTATATAGCAGCCTGACCAGACGAATAATTATACTACATGCCTTTTCTACATTTCTAGTGTTCAGTCACCATTTCTTTTAATCTGGTCTTATCTTTTTTAACATAATATGTGATCTAAGTAATACATCTTAGATCTACAAGGTATTATATGGCCTTTAGGCCCATAGTTTTGAGTTGGACCATTGTAGAAACATGTTGATTCATTTCCCTTTATACCCTTGAAATTTATGGCAAATAGTGTGAAAACGTATATATGTTTTTATGTGTGTATCCCATAGGAACCTATGCACACTTAACACAGGAATCACCAAGATAATCATTTACTATTACTCTAAAACAGTGAATCTTGACTTTCAAAGGGCCATATCTCCCTTTGAAAATATGATAGATCATCTTGCCAAACTTGTACATGCATAAGTGTATATCAACAGGCACATACAACCCCACACTAATTCAGGGAGTTCACAAATCCCCCATTGTTCATCCATGAATGCCCATGTCCAGGTGCCCCTTTGTTCTCAAGTTAACAACTCTTATCCAAAAAAGGCAGAAAGAATCACATAATCCATAAAAGGGCACAGGCTGACCTACCTGCCAGGCCAAATTTGCAGAGTAGAGGGAGCATCCACAGTGTCCCACATTGTTCCCAAATAATGCAGGGAGGCTGAAAAGAGAACAGAAAATATCGTCAGTCAAGAGTTAGTTTGCTTCCTGTCTCTCCTCAACAGTTCTGTTTCTAGTGACAAACAGATTCTGGGAATTTTGAGGAAAGGTATTTTGTTTTATATATTTTGTATTACATTCTATTTTGTTATATTTATTTGGTTAGCATCACATAGATCCCTCTGTGATTATTCCATTACCCCAGTCAATTATTTTGTCCACAGTTAATTCTACTATATAATACAAAAAGTACACCAGCCAGCAAGAATACACTCCAGAAAGACAGTACTGTCCTCCAGTCTCTGCCTCAGTTCCTGACCACTCCAGCTAAACAAGGCATCTCGTCATTTCCCAAAAGCACCATGCAACTTCACATCTCCATGCTTTGTCCATGTGGTTCCTTCTGTCTAGAATGTCCTTTCTTCCCTATTCCTGACAAAGTGATCCATCTTTCCAGACTCAGCTCAAAGCCAGCCTTCTCCAAGCACCTTCCCTGAGCTCCCAGATGGACTCGGCCCGCCAGTCAGCCTTTGTGCCCCAGCCGCCCTCCACGCCTTCCGTACTGTGCACGCAGCACACAGAACGGTGTTTAGTAGATTACCTGCTGGCTTCTCTACAGATAGGGAGCTTCTGAAGAGTGGAGCTTCTCTCTCTATGAAGCCTGAGTGTTGAAGGCAGTGCCTGGGACCTGGTAGACATTCACTATTGTTTGCGGAATAATTAGGATAAAAAGGCTGCTGCGCCTCACATCATCCCAGATGAGATGGTGAGATAGTCTAAGGATTAAAGCAAATGTAAAGGCAATATCTCGCTTTCAGAAAGAAATAAATGATGCTACATTTTCAGCTGACATATCATTATGGGGGGAAAAGGAGAGTTTTCAGCAAAATAAATCATTTTAGGAAAAGTTGAATGCAGCATTTCTGGGCGAAAACCATAGGGATAACGTTTTCTCACACACAAACCAGTTGAAACACCTAACTGAAAGTGCCTAAGGCAAAATAAAGCAGAGTGAGACCTTGGATCCACAGTCATAGAAATACCACTATGAAACAACAAAAAAATGGTTACATAACAGCAATAGTTAATGCCTGTTACTCAAGAGCTATGGCTAATCTCTCCAAAAACAACCATTTTGATTTAAATGAGTATAAAACTTAGGAAGTTTTTAAATTTTTCAATGAAGAATAAATGTTGTTTGAAAATTAATTATAACAGCAATAGATTTTTTTTTTGGCCTTGAATAGAATTTTTCTTTCTTTCTTTCTTTTTTTTTTTTTTTTTGCCTTGAAGCATGTGGGATCTTAGTCCTCTGACCAGAGATAGAAACCATGCCTTCTGCAATGGAAGCTCAGAGTCCTAACCACTGAAACACCAGGGAATTCCCAGTAATAGCACTTTTTAACATCCAACTATTCACAATGGTGTCCTAATTTTCTCCAGTTCTTAGCCAAAAAGCATGCCTTTACAAGTTCTAAAAGCATACTGGCAAGTGAGGGAGGCCCAGTCATGAAGACACTATTCAAGACATGATGCTGACAGTCTCGATGATTGAATAAATAAGCAATTATAAGTGCTAAAGCTCAAATTGTTATTCCAACACAGGCTTTTGCATTTTAAAATCTTATCAATATTAAATATTGAATATATTGAACTTAAATATTTTAATTAATTGTAATTATTGCTTTTTTGCTTTACAGTGAGAATACTCACTTATTATTTGTGAATTTTTAAAGCCTTAACAAAAAACAGCAGTACTAACAGTACTAAATTATACCCAGAGACAAAGCTGTAGAAGAAAAAAGGGTTGAGAACCACTGATCTACTTGCAGCAACAGAAGCACGGATAGTAATAGCAAATATCACCTGATAAGTGCTGTAATTACAATAGTGCGAGGAGAGCACAGAATGTCCAAAGAGAGGGAAGAGCTGATGACTGGGGAAGTCAATAAGCTTTGCTAGAATGACAATGCCCTAACACCTGTTTGTCCTCCAGGGCGTTTTCCACTTCTCCTCACACACCAGAGAACTACCACTCATGACTGCTTATCGGTAGTAAAAGTAAACAAATGTGAGGTACCTCCCAGGAACTTAGAAATAAGTTCAACTGAGAGTTCAACTAGCAAAATGTGTGCACAGAAGTGATCCTAGTTAACTGTGGGAGTAAATCAAGAATGTATTTGTAAAATGGCATTTGAAAAACTTGACTTCACTCTGAACTTCTTCCAAGGAAGCCTGGGTGTACACTCAAGAGAGTTGGATCTGGAAAATTAACACTGTCATTTAGTTGCAGGAATTTATTCAACTAAATGTATCCTAAATGGAAGGAGACTATGGGAATGGAAAGGAGAGGTCACAGAAAAAAAAGTTGGCAGTGTTCATTGGTGTTCATTGGGCTTCCCTGATGGCTCAGGGGTAAAGAATCTGCCAGCAACACAGGAGATGCAGTTTCGACCCCTGGGTCAGGAAGATCCCCTGGAAGAGGAAATGGCAACCCACTCCACTCTTCCTGCCTGGAGAATCCCATGGACAGAGGAGCCTGGCAGGCTGCAGTCCGTGGGGTCACAAAGAGTTGGACACAACTGAGTGACTCAGTATCCATGGGAGGAAATTATGAAGTTTTCCATTGCTGCAGTGACATACAGTTGACCTTGAGCGATGCCAAAGTTAGGAGCACAGGCTCTCCACGCAGTCAGAAATCCACTCACATAACTTCTGTCCACACACCCAGTTCCTCCCCATCTGAGGTTCTACAACCTTGGATTCAACCAATCATGAACAGTGTAGTACGACAGTATTTACTATTGAAAACAAGACACACAGTTAAAATCCATGTTGTTCAAGGGTCAGCTGTACGCTATAACAGGACAATCATTAGACTTCACCACAGCCTTGATGAAAGATACCTCAAAACCCAAAATTTCCATGACTGCTCTGATTCTGTGAAGCCATTTCTGATTATTGATAATTTAGCAAAAGTCCCGGTCCTGAACAAAGGATGTAAGTCTTCTAGTAATTAGAAAAGTCTACCCTCCTTTGTTTAAACCTACCAGTCTCATGAAGTCTTACATGCGGTAATCAGCCTCCCCAAATCTGAGCAATTCTGGGTGCAGCAAGACTGTGGGCTACAGAAAATTCACGAAGATTATCCTGAGCTCTTAAGGAGAACCATTAAACCATTACCTTCATTGCCTGACTCATCAGTGCTAACTTTTAAAATGCAGCAGCTTTGAATAACTGTCTCCACTAAGGAGGCACTTCCTAGGAAATACACACCTTCTCATTAGTGGTGCCTGATTTGAATACAACAGGAGCTCTGGAATTCTCAAACAACACTGTGAATATTCCATACTGAACCAAAGGACTCAGAACATAAAGTGATGCCACTTGAGTAATTTTTAGTGTCTTATCTTTAAAGTAGTAGCTACTGTTAGGAGTACAATGACTGGAAGTGAAACCAACCAATTATTGCTGGCTTCAGCAGTGGCTGGAGACAAGAAAACAAAGGAAGAGACTCTGCTCTTGCCAGCTGATGTGAAACTATCCCTTCCTCTCCATATTCTATCTCTTATCACCCAACCAGAAGCAATAGCATGGCTGGTTTCCATCTCTGTTTTCCAATTGCCCATTACACACACACAAACACCTCCACCACCCCACACGCAGGCTGTTCTTTGGAGCTTCAGTTCCCACTCAAGGCTGTGTCCTGGAGGCTGTTTTACCTGATTTCGCCTGCACACCAAAATATCACTATATGACCCGGCTTTCATTCATTCATTCATACATTTCCTCAGTTAATGTGTGCTGATACCCATGCTGTGCCACAAACTGTGCAGAGCATGGGATTGAGTTTTTAAAGGATGGACAAAGAAGTACATTCTAGGGATAGTAACATACTTTTAGGTTGAATTATACAAAAATGCTATTTTCATAAGTCTGAAACAGTCACATATTGACAATTTCAGCCTAGTAAACTAACTGTATCTTCTTTTTGGGTGAGGAAATGCTTATGTACCTTATCAAGATGAGATTAAGAGCTGTCAGCATGGTGACTAATATGTTAATATTAGTTAATAATACTGTGCTGTATATTTGAAAGTTGCTATGGCAGTAGACCTTAAAAACTCTCATCAGAAGAGAAAAGTTTTGTAACCATGTATGGGCTTCCCTTGTGGCTCAGCTGGTAAAGAATCCGCCTGCAATGTGGGAAACCGGGGTTCGATCCCTAGGTTGGGAAGATGCCCTGGAGAAGGGAACAGCTACCCACTCCAGTATTCTGGCCTGGAGAATTCCGTCCGTGGTGTGTCGAAGAGTCGGACACAACTGAGCAACTTTCACTTTCATGGCAGTAGACCTTAAAGGCTCTCATCACGAGAGAAAACTTTTGTAACTATGTATGGTGGTATGTGTGCATGCTAAGTCGCTTCAGTCGTGGCCGACTCTTTGCGACCCTGTGGACTGGGGCCTGCCAGGCTCCTCTATCCATGTGGATTCTCCAGGCAAGAATATTGGGTTGCCACACCCTCCTCCAGGGGATCTTCCCAACCTAGGGATCGAACCCACATCCCTTACATCTCCTGCATTGGCTGGCATGTTTTTTACCATTAGTGCCACCATACATGTTACCTTAAATAGACTTAATGTGGTGATCATGTCACACTGCATACAGATATTCAATCATTATGTTGTATAGTTGAAACTAATAAGTTAATTATATCTCAATTACTTTTAAAAAGAGTTATCAGGAAACTGCATTCAGTTTCAGAGTATAAACCCATTTGAGGTTCAGGCTGCTTTCACACAATGAATACTTTGAGACAGCTAGCAGCAAGATTGGCAAGAACACAAGTATGATGCGACATTACTACAAAGTCTAGAAAGTCCTAATTGCATTACATAAGTTACACCTGTCCTTCCTAAAATCCCTGCAGAGTTGGTATTATTACCCCTGCTTTACAGATATGGAAGTTGTGGCTCACAGTATCACTTCATCAGTCCAAAACTCTCATAGTTTGTAAGTGACTTCAGTTTCATTTTCAGTTCAGTCACTCAGTCGTATGCGACTCTTTGCGACCCCATGGCTGGATTCAAACTTACGCTTCTCTTATTCTAAAGCCTAGATTCTCTCCATCAAAATCAAGCAGAAGTTATTATTGGTTTACTCTCCCTCAGTCCTCCTGCCACAAAATGCCATTACACACAGGGATTTTCTTCTGAATCTCCTAGGTCTAATTTTCTACAGCCTCAAGCTCCCAGAAAGATAAACCTTTAACGTTCCTATATTTTCCCCAGCCCCTGATCGCTGTCCTCCACCATCTCCCACCCTAGCGCCACCATTTGAAAAAAGATATACTGCCAGAAGATTAGATTCCTTGTCACCATCAATAACCAATCTAACTACAGAGTAAGTCATGCAGCGAGTTCTGACCGATAACTTTATTGAAGAAAGCAGAAATAAACCCTCATATAATAGAAGAAGGGACCAAATCTGCAGGTGTTTGCGTTATCAGGTTCTGTGGCCTGATACTCACCTTCCTGTGTGGGGTGGTATCCCACAGAGGTTCTGCTGTTTAAAAAGATCCACATCAAAGGTGCCCTGTCTTCCACAGCACAAGTGAGAGCAAGGAGAGTGGTTTGTAATTTATCAACACAGTTATGCGAGTGTTTCCTCTCTGGTCCAAGGGCTTTTCCTTTGCTTTTAAGCCCAGCTCAAGCCAGGGTGGCACTTACCCACTTATGCTGGGAAATGGAGTGCATTATTGTAACTTTAAAAAAATCTGCTTCTGTGAGACCACTCAACTTTACAGAAAAAAGTGCTATCTGAAAGTGCCATAAACAACTACAAGGAATGACTAAATTTAAAATGTTCTATACAGGAAGTCCTTACAAATGCAGGTGGTAATGGGTGAAATGCTAAGAGTATGTTTAGTTTCAGAAATATATCATCATGCAATGATCTTTAAATGAAGAAAGAGATGGAGAGAAAATAATGGTAGCTAACTTGGAAAAAGAGATTTATAATTCCTAAGCATGTGTTGGGTTGGCCAAAAAGTTCATTTGGGTTTTTCATCCAGTGTTGCGGAAAAACAAACATTTCGACCAACCCAATATTAAGTATACTAAACTGGGGGGCTGGAAGCCAGCTAAATTACTAATTAAGTGACTTAATATAATAATTAAATATATATGGAGATCTTACTACATGTCAGTCATAGTACTACAAACTTGAAATTATCTCAGTCTTCAGAACAATTCTATGACATCAGTTATATTTTTCCTCTCATCTTATAGATGAAGATACAGAGGCCAGAAAAAGACACTTGTCCAAATCAAGTAGTAGAGCCAAGAACTGAACCAAGACAGCCTGACTCTCAGTATCCTATAAATCAAAGGTTAAATCTGATGGTTTCTGGGATCACTTTAGGCATTATAATTTTATCTTTTTGTAACTGACAAAATCATAAAGTCTATGGAACTGTCTATGGAAAAAATGATGCAAAAGGAAAGAAACCTAAGCTTTAAAACAAGATATGCGCTCCAGCTGAATATGGTTTTTTATTTAGTAATTTTTTAAACTTAGTATTTATTCGTTTATGGCTGTGCTGGCTCTTGGCTGCTGCATGGGCGTTCTCCAGTTGTGACGAGAAGGGGCTAGTCCTTCTTGCAGGGTGCAGTCTTCTCACTGCAGTGGCTTCTCTTACTGCAGAGAAAAGGCACTTGGGCTTCAGTAGTTGAAGCATGCAGGCTAAGGAGTTGCAGCTTATGGGCTTCGTTGCTCTGAGGTATGTGGAATCTTTCTGGACCATGGATCAAACCCATGTCCCTTACGTTGGCAGTGTTCCATCCACTGTGCCACCAGGGACGTCCCCATATATGTCTTAATTTAAATTTATTTCCCATCTTCCTTAGCCAATGTTCTACTAAGTAGGAAAGGTTAGCAGAAGTAAGGAGGAGAAAGTTTGTTTGTTTTTTCTTTAACATAGTAAACTATGAGGTACTAAAAAAATACCGCTATAATGTACTATCTAGGACAGGTACATTTTTGCATAAAAATAGCAGCTCTTTAATTTATTCAACAATTACTTAGTAAACTTATTATACATATAACACGTGACGAATGATGTTATACAATAAAATTCTGGCTCCATGGTTGATTGGATATATACTTTTCTCTCTGCTCTATCAGATAACTCCATGAAAATGACGGTAAAGGCAGAGGAAAGCTACAAAGTCACACAAACAAAACAAATGGGAGAAGAGACAACAAAACATGGCAATAAGAGAGGTCAAAAAGTTTTGGAGTATGAGAAGTGAGTCAAGCGGCAGCGGGATGAAGAAACATGAGAAAGTTGAAACCTAAAATCACCTAAAAGGGAGGCCACCAAGAAGCAAGATCTGTGCCATGAATCTCATAATTTCAGAAGATGAGATACTACGGGGGCACAATCTATCCTCATTACCCATAGATTCATATTTGCAAATTCACCAACTCTCTAAAATTCACTGTGTCCCCAGAATCAGTCCTTGAGCTGTGCCATGGTCATTCACAGACATAAGCAGTGGCAAGAAGCATACATTCCATGCTGAGGTTGAATAAGTAACACTGCTCTTGTACTGTACAAACTTTCTTTTCATGATCTGTTCAGTGCCACAGTTTTCACATTTTTGCGTGCGTTTTGATGGTGATTTCGCCATTTAAAATGGCCCTCAAGCGTAGTGCTGAAGAGCTGTCTAGTGGTCCTAAGGAGAAGCTCATGATGTGCTTGACAGGACATACGTGTGTTAGACAACCTTTGTTCAGGTGTGAGTTATACTGCTGTTGGCTGTGACTTCAAGGTTGATGCACCAACAATATACAGTGAACAGCTGCTGCTGCTGCTGCTGCTAAGTCACTTCAATCGTGTCCGACTCTGTGCGACCCCATTGACGGCAGCCCACCAGGCTCCGCCGTCCCTGGGATTCTCCAGGCAAGAACACGGGAGTGGGCTGCCATTTCCTTGTCCAATGCATGAAAGTGAAAAGTGAAAGGGAAGTCGCTCAGTCCTGTCCAACTCTTCGTGACCCCATGGACTGCAGCCTACCAGGCTCCTCTGCCCATGGGATTTTCCAGGCAAGAGTACCGGAGTGGGGTGCCATTGCCTTCTCCGATACATTGAACTAGGTGCCTTTAAATGGAAACACATATACAACAAGGTTATGTGCTGAGTATCTGACACGAATGTCGTGACCAGAGGTTCACAGGAACTCAACCCTGTGTTTCCACGAGGGAGAAGTGTTCAGTATTCACTAACTCCGAGTCCACAGTGCCTTTATAAAACATGATTACCACAAATAACACATGCAATAGAGAAGATAAATGTCAACTGAAGGAAGAAGGCAACTTGGACTTTTAGGGACCATTGAAGCTATGGCAGCAGGAGTTTACTGATAGGGGCTAAAGTCAATCTGAGCATATGACAGAAAGCATGGGACAGAGCACAACAGGAGACAGTGCTGGCTAGAATGGCAAATCAATACACTTGAAGAAAGTAACATTGAGGTTGGAGGAGGAGAGATGAAACCCATGCATTCCAGCCTTTCAACTCAACTCCACAAACATAAGTCAGTGTCAGATCTTATGCTTGAGCTTGTGGAAGCAAAGTTGAGGAAAGCAGAGGTCTCAACTAGGAAACATTCACAACTTAGGTAGGAAAACAGACTCATAAACAAAGGTGCTGTGTGCTGTGCTGTGCTAAGTCGCTTCAGTCGTGTTTGGCTCTGTGCGACCCTGTGGACTGCAGCCCACCAGGCTCCTCTGTCCATGTGATTCTCCAGGCAAGAATAAACAAGGCACTATAGAACAAAGTGGCAAGTGCTGTTAAATGTGTGTATAAAGTGCTACAGGAAACGGGAAAGAGGAGCCATTAATTGTGCCCTAAGGCAAATGGATCCCAGAAAGTAAGAGAAAGGAACAGTTTAGCAGTACATTGAAAGTAAATGGAAAAATTATAAAAATAACATGTTTCTGGTAGAGATGTGTAATAGCCTGACATGGCAACTGGCTAAAGCCTTACCGATTCTTATCAATTCTGTTTTTCATTTCTTCAAAAAACAGTTCACGCCTTCATCAATCTTTTCTATTGGTTTCTTCTCTAGGGGGGCTCTATTTCATTTCCTGATTGATCTTTACTATTTCCTTCCTTCCACTGACTTCAGGCTTTGTTCTTCTTTTTCTAATTCCTATAGATAGTACGCTAGGTTGCTTGAGACTTTTCATGTCTCCTGAGGTTGCCTGCATTGCTAGAAGCTTCTCTTCTGGACCTGTTTTTGCTGTGTCCCATAGATTTTGGGCTTCTCTGGTGACTCAGGTGGTCAAGAATCTGCCTGCAATGCAAGAGACCTGGGTTAGGTCCCTGGGTTGGGAAGATCCCTTCAGAAGGGAATGGTTACCCACTCCAGTATTCCTGCTTGGAGAGAGGAGGACAGAGGAGGCTGGTGGGCTACAGTCCATGTGGGGTTACAAAGAGTGGGATGTGACACACATTTGCTTTCATAGATTTTGGAAAGTTGTATTTTTGTCTTGAAGTATTTTCTGATTTCCTTTTTTATTTCTTTGTTGTCTCACTGTTTTTTTAGTAGCTTATTGTTTACTCTCTGTGTTTGGTTTTTTCCCCATTTTTCTTAATGTAGTTGTTTTCTAGTTTTATACTACTGTGGTCAGAAAATAATGCCTGAAATAATTTCTATGCTCTTAAATTTGTTGAAACTTGTGGCCTAGCATAGGATCTACCCTAGAGAATGTTCTATGTACACTTGAAAAGAATGTGCATTCTGCTGGTTTTGGATGGAATGTCCTATACATATCTATTCAGCACAACTGATCTAATGTATCATTTACTACTACTGTGTCCTTATTTTCTGTCTGGATGATCTGTCCACCAGTGTAAATGGGGGTGTTAGAGTCACCTATTATCAATGTCAACTTCTCCCTTTATGTCTGTTAATATTTGCTTTATATATTTAGATGCTCCTATATAAGGTGCACACATGTTAACAGATGTCATATCCTCTGATTGTATTGATCCTTTTGTTATTATATAATGGCCTTGTCTTTTGTCACAGGCTTCGTTTTAAAGCCTATTTTGTTTTATATGAATATTGCTATCCCAGCTTTCTTGCTATTTTTATTTTCAGGAAATCTTCTTTTCCATCACCTCACTTTCTTTCCATGTGTGGCTTTAGCTCTGAAGTGAGTCTCCTGCAAGCAGTATATACAGGGGTCTTATTTTTTATCCAATTAGACACTCTTTGTCTTTCCATTGGACCATTTGGTCTACTGACATTTAAATACACTTATTGCCACTTTGTTACTTGTTTTCTGGTTGTTTTTGCAGTTCTTCTGTTTTCTTCTTCCTTTAGACTCTTCTCTCGTGGTTTGATTGCTTCAGCGGTATGCTTAAGTCTTTTTCTCTCCAGTTTTTGCATATCTATTGTAGGTCTATGATTTGTTGTTACCATGGGGTTCACATATGTTGGCCTATATCTATTGTTTTAAACTGGTAGTCATTAAGTTCATACACATTCTAAAAGAGTTACATTTTTTTACTCCTCTCCCCTGCAGTTTTGTATTTCTGATGTCATATTTTACATCTTCGTGTTTATCCCTTAACTATTTATTATAGTTATGGTTGATTTTAGAATTTCTTTTTGTCTTTTAATCTTTACACAAGCTTACTTAAGTGGTTGATTCACAATCTTTACTATATATTTGCCTTTACTAATTGGATTTTTCCTTGCCTATAAGTTCTTCTTCTTGCAGCCTTTTCTTTCCACCTATAGAAAATCCTTTAACATTTCTTTTAGGGTTGGTGTAGTATTGATGAATTCTTTTCACTTTTACTTGTCTGAGAAGTTCTTTATTTCTCCTCCAACTCTGAATTATAATCTTGCTGGGCAGATTATCCTAAATTGTAGGTTTTCCCCCTTTCAATACCTTAAATAAACCATGCCACTTCATTCTGGCTTGCAAAGTTTCTGCAGAAGAATCAGCTGATGACCTTATGGGAATTCCCTTTTATATGAGTCTGTTCTAACTGCCTTTAAAATTCTAAATTTTGCTGTTTTAATTATATCTTGGAATGGGTCTGAGTTCACAAATTTTAGGGAACTCACTGTGCCTCTCATACCTAGATATCTGTTTCCTTCTTCAGATTCAGACATTTTTAAGCCACAATTTAATCAAATTACATTTTCAACACATCTTTCTCTCTCTTCTTCTGGGACACCTATAATGTGAATATTAGTATACCTGCTGTTTTCCAACAGGTACCCTAAATTGTTCCCTTTCTTTTTCTTTTTCCTGTTCTGATTGGGGGATTTCCCTTATGCTGTCTTCCACATCACTTGTGTTGTTTCCTTGTATGTGTGTGTTTGTTGTTCAGTCGTGCCTGACTCTATGCGACCCCATGGACTGTAGCCCTCCAGACTCCTCTGTCTGTGGAATTCTCCAGGCAAGAATACTGGAGTGGGTAGCCATTTCCTTCCCCAGGGATCTTCCTGATCCAGGGATCGAACCTGAGTCTCCTGCACCGCAGGTGGACTCTTCACCACCGGAGCCACCTTCTTCCTGTTCCGAATGCGCAATTTCCCTTATTCTGTCTTCTGTATCACTGTGTTCTTCTGTATCCTTAGTCTGCTGTTTATTCCTTCAAGTATGTTTTTCATTTGTTACTGTATTCTCCAGTCCTGACTGGTTCTTTTATTCATTTTCTAGTTCCTTATTAAAACTGTGTTCATCGATTCTTTTCCTTAGTTCAGTTAGCATTCTTATTACTAATGCTCTGGATTCTTTATCTGGTGCTTGGGTGCTTGCCATGGACTGAGGCATGCACTGGGGTGGTTGAGGGAAACCAAACCAAGTTCTAGGCAGCTTCAGTCTGCATCCTCTGCCTTGTTTCAGCAGGCTGGGCTCTCTGCGCTATACAGGAACTTCTCACTATTTGATAGTGTATACATTTCAGCACTACTTTCTCAATTCATCCCACCCTTACCTTCCCCGTGTCCACAAGTCCATTCTCTAGACCTCTGTCTCCATTCCTTCCCTGCAAATAGGTTCATCAGTGCCTTTTTTCTAGATTCCATGAATTAATAAATGACATTTGTTTTTCTCGTTCTGTCTTCACTCTAATTTCACCCACCTCACTACAACTGACCCAAATTCATTCCTTTTTAGGGCTGAGTATGCTGGTACTTTCTTGATTTTTATCCCAAAGCATCAATTAAATCACAACTGTTATCTGGATGACATCAATTATAAAATACATCCTGATATCAAAGATATTAAAATGTTGGGAAATGTCCACCCTGGAACAGATAAGGGTAGTTTGAGGTCCTGAGTACAGATTTCATACATAAGGAGTCCATGTCCCAGCCAAAAATCACCGATTTTTTAGGCCTGACCATAAGCAATTACAAAGACTTCCCTTGGTGGGCTTCATAACAAAGGTGTCCTCCCCATATCAGATTTGATACAAAATCAACACACAATGCATTACCATCTCTGAAAGTTGTTGCAGACAAGGATTCAGGTCCCCCTGGATGGCGGTGCTGTTAAACACATCTGCATTTCCGGCCCAGGCACCTCTATCTGGAAGTTTTCTTATGGGAAAAAACTAGAAGACAATTTTCTAGACCCTGACTCAGTAGTTTCCAATTCCTAGCCTTTCCTTCTTCCTTTTCCCAACCTCTGGGTCCATAAGTCTGCAAGTGCCTTTTGTTCAGGGCTCCCTAAACAGTGAGACAACTCCCAACATCTGTGCTGATCCGTCCAACCCTCAACAAGTAGGCCATTCCACAGAAGTAGTGGATCAGAGTGAGCCTTTGAGTTCAGACCCTTGTCTATACAAACGCCGTAAGCGGTTAAAAACGTGCCTCACTTTCATTTTGACCTGTTTAATGCAGTACTCCAGCACTTGGCAGTTAGCTCTCCAGCTCAGCTGAACTGTTCTCACTACTCAAGTCAAGAAGGATGCAGTAAAGCAATTTGAACTCAAAGCATGGGAACAGTCAGAGGTTCTTAAGAAGTCTGTCAGTCAGGATTTCCATTTGTCATTTTTTTGCGTACTCAAGCACAAGTTGAGCAACTGTTACTTGTTAAATACTGAGAGGACTGAGTTGAGATGGCTAGACATGACATGAGTCAAATGAGAAACAATTCACAACACTGTAGATATATATTTGGACAACAAAAGATTTGAGTCTATGAGTTCTGGGATGGGAGGAAGCACTGTGAAGTACAGTAAACAAGACAGACTTTGCAAAAGAAGTGTGACTTGAGTAGAGCACTGAACTAGTAAAGTCTGGGTAATTAGTGGGAAAAACATAAGAACATTAATATATAAAACTCTCATTCTCAAAGAATATAGTTCTTTTTTCAGGTTTTTTTTTTTTCAAAAAACATTTTGTTGTTGTTAAATTACATGTGTACGCCTCTGTAACACAACAAAATAGTTTCCTCTGCAGAGCAACATGAAATAGGATGTATGATTATTTTTCAGAATTTGAACCTTAATTGTTTTAACTTTCTTTTCCTTTAGTTTCTATTCCCCAAATTCAAACCAATGAATTGCAGAAAAATCAACTTTGAACATTTCCCTCCATAGTTGTTTAGCTAATCCACTATGTGGTGATTAATATGCAATTTGACAAGAGTTGCCAGCCACTTGGGTGGAAAAAGACATCTTCCAAAAATGTATAGCCATTATGGCCTAAATCACTGCATGTATAAATGCTGTATTTAATAATAATAAATGCTATATATAAATGCTATATTTATATATAATATATAATTAAAATATATAATGCTATATAATATATAAAATAAATAATATATATTTAAAAACAAATACACATAATATATAATGAATATATAAATAAAAATAAATCCTATATTTATATATAATAAGCATACTCTAAATGCTTATTAAGAATAATTAAATTTTTGAGGCAAAATCTTGGCTTTGGAAGCCTGGCTTCCTCCCAGCTATTCAATTAAATTATTTATTAAACCTCACTCTCAACTCTTACCAACTTCAGAATAGGATGACATTATTTTCAAACCACAAATATTTCTTGAGCACTTTCTCAGTTCCAGGCAGAAGTCCCTGCCTTCCTAGAGCTTACAGTCTGAATTTAGTCTAGACTTTAGAATTGCACTGTTGCTAAAAGAGTCTTAGCCACTAAGCACATGTGGCTACTGAGCACTGGAAACACAGCTAGTTCAACTGAGAAACTGAATTTTCTAAACTTTATTTTACTTAATCTAAAGCTTGAGACTTGATTTGGCTATTGGGAAACTTCCGTGTATCTGAAACAACTTGAGTATGTGAATCTATATTGGGTATTAAATCATAATTTACTATATTCAGTATAGTTTATAAAATCTAAATACTAAATATTTCCAATGAAAACAGCTTCCAATTTGAGATAGGAGGGAATTATAAAATATATATTGGATTTCAAAGATTCAGTACAAAAATGTAAAATACCTTAATTTTATACTGATTATATACTGAAATGATATTTGGGATATATTGATCACATATGTCTCTCCCATACCAGCAAGGCAGCGGTAAAGAATCCACCTGCAAATGCAGGAGACTCAAGGGACGTGGGTTTGATCCCTGGGTTAGGAAGACCCCCTGAAGCAGAAAACGGCACCCCACTCCAGTATTCTTGCCTGGAAAATCCCATGGACAGAAGAACCTGGTGGGCTACAGTCCATGGGGTCACAGAGTCAGACACGACAGAACAACTGAGCATATACACACAGCAGCTGGAGATGGGCTAGACTGGAGCAGCAAACAGACCTTTGAGCCAGAATATCTGGGTTCAAAGCCCCACTCTGCCACTTGCTAGCCTCCCTTACAGTTAGATGTGATTAATTCTCAACAGTGGAATAGGAAGAGAGATCTATATGCCATTTCTTTGCCTAATTCATAAACATCTTCCTATTGTCCACTGCTGCCCTCCCCTAGCCCCACTCTTTCCCTTTTCCTGGCTTGATGAAGAGAAGCATAAAGTCCTTGGAAACCATGTACCAAAGATACAAAGATAGAAGAGGCACATGACAGAAGAAGCTTGGAGTCCTAAATAACCATTTGAAAGGCTGCCTACCTTGCAGGAATACCCTCCTTGGACAGTTAGGTGAGCAAAAACCTACCTCCATCTTGTTAAGTCACTGAAGTTCTGGGGATTTCTTAAAAGCAGCTAGTGTCATCCTAGTGGATAAAATCAGTGACTCGGAAGACTAACAGTAAACCATTTCACAACTCTTGGTGTCATCATGAAGCAGTAAGATAGCGTCCTATCCCTTGATTCCATCTCTTCTCCACCCCCTTGTATGACTCCCAGGTGTATTGTTGCCAAGACTGTGATTGGTAGACATGTAAACAGATGAAGAAACAATGAAATAAATGAGCAACAGACACATGAAAAGGTGCTCGACATCACTAACCATCAGGTAAACATAAATTAAAACCACAGTAAATGGCTAAAATTTTAAAGCTGGCAATAATAAATAATGGTGAGGGTGTGAAACAAATGCAACAATCTTCCTACAATGCTGGTAG
This sequence comes from Cervus elaphus, assembly GCF_910594005.1. Classification (NCBI taxonomy): domain Eukaryota; kingdom Metazoa; phylum Chordata; class Mammalia; order Artiodactyla; family Cervidae; genus Cervus; species Cervus elaphus. The sequence continues at coordinate 72,535,198 of NC_057848.1, forward strand.
CTATAATAATAATAATTCAACTACTTTGGAAAACTCTTTGGCTGTTACTAAGAAAGCTAAACACATACCTACCCTATGACCCAGCAATTTCACTCCTAGGTACACACCTGTGAGAACTGAGAGCTGTGTTCACCAAAGACTTACAGAATACGCTTAGGAGCTTTATTTACAATAGTAAAAAACGGGGAACAACTCAAATGCCCATCAACAAATTAGAAAAACAATTTATAGTATATTCATATGACAGAACACCACAGTAAAAGAGAACTGATACACACAACATGGAGAAATCTCACCAATACTATGTTGAAAAAAACAACAAAAAAGAGAGTTGATGATCCATTTATATAGAGTTCAGGAACAAACATAATTTATGATTATAAAAATCAGAATAGTGGTTACCTCTGGGCAAAAGAGTTGAGTGCAAAGGGGCAAAAGGGTAATAGAAATGTTACCCATTTTGACTCATGCAATGGTTTTAAGTATATAGAAATAAAAATTTAAGCCATACACTAAGTGTTTGTGCCTTTTAAAATATGTAAATCATATTTCCAATAAAATGATTAAAAAGTTAACTTGCCCCAAAGCACACAAATACAAGATGTTGGGCTCAGGTTCAAACTTAGGTTAATCTTAGTCTTCTGACTTGAGTAGGGTTCCCTTTTCCACCCAATCCATAGAGAAATGAGAAAACTCCAAGAAGACTGTTGTTACTCAGCTTAAATACATCAGTAGCATCACTATGGCTACATAATTTATCCATAATATCTATATTATGATAAACTGTACTGATTTTTCAACAGTACGTGAAACTTGAAGTTCCAGATGTTCAAGCTGGATTTAGAAAAGGCAGAGGAACCAGAGATCAAATTGTCAACATCCATTGGATTATCAAAAAACCAAGAGAGTTTCAGAAAAACAACTACTTCTGCTTTATTGACTATGCCAAAGTCTTTGACTGTGTGTACCACAACAAACTGTGGAAAATTCTTAAAGAAATAGGAATACCAGACCACCTGACCTACCTCCTGAGAAATCTTTATGCAGGCCAGGAAGCAACATTTAGAACCAGGCGTGGAACAACAGACTGGTTCCAAATCGGGAAAGGAGTATGTCAAGGATGTCGTTTGTCACCCTGCTTATTTGACTTATATGCAGAGTACATCATGCGAAACGCTGGGCTGGATGAAGCACAAGGTGAAATCAAGACTGCCAGGAGAAATATCAATAACCTTAGATATGCAGATGACACCACCCTTATGGCAGAAAGCGAAGAACTAAAGAACCTTTCCATGAAAGTGAAAGAGGAGAGTGGAAAAGTTGGCTTAAAACTCAACATTCAGAAAACTAAGATCATGGCATCTGGGCCCCATCCTTTCATGGCAAACAGATGGGGAAACAATGGAAACAGTGAGACTTTATTTTCTTGGGCTCCAAAATCACTGCAGATGGCAACTGCAGCCATGAAACTAAGACACTCGCTCCTTGGAAGAAAAGCTATAGTCAACTTAGACAGCATATTAAAAAGCAGGCACGTTACTTTGCCAACAAAAGTCCACCTAGTCAAAGCTATGGTTTTTCCAGTAGTCATGTATGGATGTGAGAGTTGGGCCATAAAGAAAGCTGAGTGCCGAAGATGTGATGCTTCAGAACTGTAGTGTTGGAGAAGGCTCTCGAGAGTCTCTTGGACTGCAAGGAGATCAAACCAGTCAACCTTAAAGGAAATCAGTCCTGAATATTCACTGGAAGGACGGATGCTGAAGCTGAAACTCCAATACTTTGACCACCTGACTTGAAGAACTGACTCATTTGAAAAGACCCTGATGCCGGCAAAGATAGAAGGCAGGAGGAGAAGGGGATGGCAGAGGATGAGATGGCTGGATGAAATCACTGACTCAATGAACATGAGTTTGAGTAGGCTCTGGGAGGCAGTGATGGACATGGAAGCCTGGCATGCTGCAGTCCATGAGGTCACAAAGAGTCAGACACAACTGAGCGACTGAACTGAACTGATTTTGGCACCAAAACATTCTATAGTTCAAATGATGGTTTTAATTTGTGGCACTACAGCAATAAAAATTCTGTCTATAGAACTGAAGTACATTATTGAAATCAAACTTTCCATCATCCCATATAACTGGTAACGGAGTAAGATAATCCACTTGAGGGACAAACATGGTAAGATAAAACTGTCAGAACCTGCCATTTAACTAGCACAAATACATTAGTTGATTAGCACCTGTAGATTATCATGAAAAATCTCAAGTGGTAGAACATCCTAAGACTGATGAAACAATTAATAGATGAAGATACAGTGAGATGATATATGACCAATTAACAAGTGTCACTCATATCCCTGTGATATTTGTAAGCAACTCAAACAATATAGTTACAAATGTGATCCCTACCTGTTTCTCAGGAAAGAACCTATTTATTGATCACTGATATATCAGCTAATTCAATACAGTATGTTCCCTAATACAAACCTTCAAATTGCTAACTTTGAAGGATGCAAACATGAATTCCATCAACATCAGGCATGAGTGAAACGGCAGCTTGCCCTCTGTTTCCTATTGCTGGCGATCCTTCAGGTCTATCATTTCCCATCTCCTTTCCCTCCTCCAGTCAGTAACTCTTCTTGCCTGTTCACTCGATGCCAGCTCCTGTATGCTATTTCTGTACTGTACTACTATACTCTTCAAGGTACTGTAAGACTAAAAGTGTTTTAATTTTTTTTAATGTATTGTTTTTGTGGTAAGTATTATAAACCAATACAGTACAGCCCTGTGTAGCCGATTGTTCTGCTTGGGTACCCCGGCTAACTCTGTTGGATTTACAAGCAAACCAGAGTTATGAATGTGCTCCTGGAATAGAATTTCTTTGTATGTAGGGGATTTTTTGTATTAGAATAAAATGAACATTAAAATATAAGGGCACTAGCATACGTTTATGATACTCTGCATTCTTACACAGGGCTGCCTCTTTTAAAAGTATTTTATTGTAACTGCCTGCACTGACTGTGTAGCATCTTCACTGGATGCACACTGGATGAAGAAAACTCCAGTTGTTGTCTTTCTTTTATGTAAAAGCAGACTGAAGGATAAACCAGATCATTGATAGTGCTAGGTACCACGCAAGTCATCGAATAAGGCCAGTGTTAAGGCTACTCCAACTAGTTCTCTAATACGAAGCGTCATACCCACCTTGATATACAGGAGTGTCTCTTCCTATACATAAAAGTTTATGAGTATTTTAAACCGTTTTTGTACCTGTTGAGAATACATCCCTCACATGGTGAACCTCTGCCAAAACTAAGGAGAAAATCAGGTTAGATAGAGACAGCCAAGACTTTGGGACAGTAAATTCATATACACAGGAAATAAAAAATCAGGCTTTGTTCCTGAATGCTGAAAAAGAATTCTACAAAAACACGATTCCAAATCCAGAAAACACTGATAAAGGAAAAAAAAGAAAAAAAAAAAAAAAAAAAAAAACCTTTTCCAAGGAATTCTTACATGCAAAATCCCCCACAGAGAAGTAGATTTCAATGCCCTACTATGATTTGGCAATCTCCTAAATTATAGCAAAACAATTAATGAAGCACTTAAAGGATTAACCTAAATTGCCAGACCCCAAACTCTAGGACAAATCATTTGCTCATTTCAATTTCAAGCATCCTTAGTGTTCCAGCACATTCACCTTATTGCCCCTCCCCCCAGCCCTCTCTCCTTACAAGAAAGTCCTCAGGGAACCACCAACTGTCTCTAAAGCAGGACTCACTTAATCTTTGGTTCCTTGACCTTTTTGCTGTGTCTATGGATGGAATTACATAGGTAGATAAATCTAAGCACATGACTAGGCACAGCACAGATAAAACCCCTGAAAATTCAAGTAAAACTTGAGTCGAAAAACCAACGTGATCTAAAGTGATTAGGAGCCGCGATTCTAAAGGGAGAACCCCAAGAGTACAGCAGCGCCAGCCCACCACACAGGTGTGCCCCACACTCACTTGGATGCAATCAGCGCCAAGTTCTCAGCGGCAGGGACGCCCTCCTATCTGCTTATCCCTGTCCCTGGGATCCCAGGAAGCCAACCTCCGGCTCCGCCCCCACGCCCTCAGTAGCTGTCATTCCCGGCAGCGGGCAGAGCAAAGCACTGCCCTGCTTCGGGAAAGGGCAGGACCGCCAGCTCAGAGCTGCCTCGGTGACCAAGCCGGCATGCAGGCAAAGCTGCTTCCCAGCGCCAGCTGCTTCAAAGTGACCACAGCCACACACAACTGTCTGATCGCTCACATCTGTCTGACCCCGAGGCTGAGCTCTCTGCTGGTCGGATAGTAAAAGAGCACTTTTCCTCACCACTAGCATCGTGGGACATAATACGAGTCCATTCTGGGCTTTTCCTAAGGAGGTACTAGGTTCCCGGTTCTGCGTGGACACTGGCAGGGAAATCTAAAGCCGACACTGAACGTTAAGTGCCAACTACAGCATCATGCACACTGGCGTGTGGCTGAAAATTTTAACATGGCCATTTTAAACATAGTTTAAAATCTATAATGAACACACAAAACAAAATGAAAAGCTCTCTTCTCCCCAGTTAGGGGACCAACAAAGAGATTACAGGAACAGCACAAAATGTAAAGCCAGGGGTGTAAAGGAGGTTAAAGTGTAAAGAAGGGGTGAACTTCTGTCCAATGCTGCTGCCCTATGTTATCAGTGCTGAAAACTTAAATCAGAAAACAATCACTACTCTACCCAAGACCCTAACGGACAGATGGGCTGGACCGGGTCATGTACCCAGTATGAAATCAGGACCACTCTTCATCTTTCCTCTCTACTAACATCACCATTATTTCCAAACCTTCCTTTGTACAGCTGATGCCTGACATTCTACATTTTGAGCTTCTTTACTTTGGGCCAGAACCTTTGACTCTGCAGTTTTAAAATGCAAAGAATTCAAGGGAAGACAATCTAAGCTTTATTATTCACATCTTTTTTTTTTTCAATGTGTAACAATTTATTTTTATAGACTGAACAACTGAAAATTAACAATTTATAGAAATAGATGATAACATCAAGGACTCAGTGGACATGAGTTTAAGCAGACTCCAGGAGTTGGTGAAGGACAAAAAAGGCTGGCATGCTGCAGTCCATGGGGTCACAGAGTCAGACATGACTTAGTGACTGAACAGAAATAAAATAGCATCAAGAAATATAAAATAGTTAGGGCCGATTTTAACACAAGATGTGAAATGTTTCTATATAAATATTAATACCTCTATAAAACAGGACCACATCTTAACCTATGCCTTTTCAGGTGGCGCTAGTGGTTAACAATCCACCTCTCAATGCAGGAGACTGGAGAGACACAGATTCAATTCCAGTCGGGAAGATCCCCGGAGTAGGAAATGGCAACCCACTCCAGTACTCTTGCCCAGAAAATTACCTGGACAGAGGAGCCTGACAGGCCACACAGTCCATGGCGATGCAGAGAGTTGGACACTACTGACAAAAGTGACTAGGCACTCACTTGAGAAGAGGCCTCAATAAACAGATAGAGGAGAGGTCACTAGACTCTAGCAGTTGGCAGGAAAGGCACAAAAACGAACAGATTACTGAATTTGCCTAAAGCCAGCATTCTATATGCCATAACAACTTAAAGTTGATAAAGGCTAAAGATTTCTGATATCAAGCAGCAGGAAAACAAATACATAGTGTTAAAAAAAAGATTTCTCAGGTTAAATTCCAGGGATTAAACAAGCATCAGTGAAGTAGAAAATTCACTATTAAGCAACACTTGGAAAAACAAAAGAAAATAAGATAGCTATTGGAAATAAAATATAATTGATAAAAAATGTATATAAAAAAGATTTAAAGATAGTATTCTACCAGAACATAAGCAAAAAGATGAAAAAACATGAAAGACAGAAGACTTAGAGATTAATTTTGTAGTTCTAGCATCTGATTGGAGAAGGCAATGGCAACCCACTCCAGTACTCTTGCCTGGAAAATCCCATGGACGGAGGAGCCTGGTAGGCTACAGTCCTTGGGGTCACGAAGAGTCTGACACGACTGAGCGACTTCACTTTCACTTTTCACTTTCATGCACTGGAGTGGGAAATGGCAACATGCTCCAGTATTCTTGCCTGGAGAATCCCAGGGACGGGAGCCTGGTGGGCTGCCGTCTGTGGGGTCGCACAGAGTCGGACATGACTGATGTGACTTAGCAGCAACGGCAGCAGCATCTGATTAGTATCAACAGGAGTTCCACAAAGAACAAAGAAAATCTAGGAAAAATTGTCAAAGAAATACAACACACTCCCAGAGTCAGAAAAGTATGATCTGCAAAGCACACCAAATACTCTAGAATTGAAAGGTCCACTCATTATAAAATTTAAGAACATTAACATCCAGACACCAACTCTGAGCACAGAAAATATTACGATGAAACGCACGTATTTCTTCTCCCAAAAAGAGAAAGACAATGGAACTATAGGGTAAGCAAACTGCTCTAAGAGTTTATCCAAAATTAAAGCAAATTGGTCTGTGAAATATTTATAGTAATTGTCCCTAGAAACACAGAGGTGACAAAATTGGATAAATAGTAAAGGAAAGATAATCAGACCATGTTAACTGGCCCATGCAGAGAACAAATTATATAATGTAAACCCTATTGATTTTCAGTTTTAGAACCAACTTGTAGATATAACAAGAGAGCTTTGTCACAGAATGCAGATGTTAACTTTGGAAATGTAAATGTATAGTTTACAGATGTTGCAGTGTAAAAACAGAAGCAGGGTGTCTTTATCATCTCACAAAGTATACTTCCAACTATATTAAAGTTATCACTTTTTTTCTTCTTTTCTCTTTTTATCTACTATAAGATGATGGATGCTAACTAATCTCATTGCAGTAATCATTTCACAATACAGTGTAAGCAAAACCATATGCTATAGGCCCTCACTTACACAGTGGTATATATTAACTGCATCTCAATAAAATTGGAAAAAAGTTACCAAAGAAGGGACCATGAGGTGAGTGGTCTTTACCATGCACAGTCAGTAAACTGTGGGATATGGAATAGCAATTTAGAAAGGGAGAGGCAGCAGGATATTGCTCTGTTATAATCCTTCTACAGAATTTTATTTTCTAGTCGTATGTGTATCTGTTACTTTGATATTTTTTAAAGAAATTTTTCAAATCTATACTCAGAAATAAGGAAAGTAAATGAACACTTGGACATTTACAGTTGGTTTGTTATGATGGTAGGATTGTGTGTGACTTTCTCTTTACATTTGTTTCAGTAATGCTCTGATGGTAAATTTGATAAACCAAGCATGACTCAAAATAGTTTTAAGGCAATCAGGCTATGACCAAGAAGCTATTTGAGGAAATAAACAAAGAAATGACCTATAAATTCTCTTTGTAAACAAAACTGGAAGGGACAATTAAGACATACAGACAAAACAACTAACAGTGCAAACACTTTCATTTAGCCGTTCCCAGAAGTGAGATTCACAGTATTAAGTTAAATGTATCCTGTTTATTTTTTCGCTTGTAGGAACTTAGTTCCCCCAATCAGGGATCAAACCCAGGTCCTTGGCAGTGAAAGCACGGAATCCTAACCACTGGATTCCCAGGGAATTTCTGTCGCTTATTCTTTTTAACTAAACTTCTCATTTTGAGTTGTCTGTTCTTTGTGTATTTGTCTAACGGTATTCCTACAGACCCACATATATAAATAACTATATGCTGATAATCCACTATAGTCATAGTGATATTTTTCCTTTTCTGTTTACCCTTTTTATATAAGCAAGTAATTTTGCTGCGATCAAATCTATTCATTGTTTCCTTCATGATTTCTGTCCTGTGAGCTTAATGTCAACTCTCATTCCCAAGTCAAAGGTTTAATATTTAACTGTATTTTTTTTGTAGTTGTAATTTTTACATGTCACACAGGGTTGATTTTTAATATGGCATGGGGGTAGGCATCTGGTTATCCCAGATGAATCTGTTGAATGTTCCATTCCTCTTTTAAATTGCAATGCCTCCTTTACTAGCCAAAATTCTTATAACCAGACATACATGTTCAGGAAATGCTGCTTTGGATATTTTAAGTGAATAATAACATACACTTGAAACGGATTATTTTTGTCCCCCTGTGTTTATGTCTCACTTGCTTTATGTTAATATTTTGGTTCATTTATTTAATAATTTAGTAAGAATTTCTTACAATCTAGACACACTAAGTTTTTGTTTGCCCTTCTTCCCTCTTTTTTAAAATTATTACTCTTTATTTTAATTGGAGACTAATTACTTTACAACATTGTGGTGGTTTTTGCCATACATTCACATGAATCAGCCATGCATGTACCTGTGTCCCCCATCCTGACCCTCCCTCCCACCTCCCTCCCCATCCCATCCCTCAGGGTCATCCCAGTGCACCAGCCCTGAGCACCCTGTCTCATGCATCGAACCTGGACTGGCGATCTATTTCACATATGATAATATACATGTTTCAATGCTATTCTCTCAAATCATCCCACCCTTGCGTTCTCCCACAGAGTCCAAAAGTCTGTTCTTTACATCTGTGTCTCTTTTCCTGTCTCGCAGATAGGGTCATCGTTACCATCTTTCTAAATTCCATATATTGCGTTAATATACTATATTGGTGTTTTTCTTTCTGACTCACTTAACTCTGTAGAATAGGCTCCAGTTTCATCCACCTCATTAGAATTGATTCAAATGCATTCCTTTTAATAGCTGAGTAATATTCGATTGTGTATATGTACCACAGCTTTCTTATCCACTCGTCTGCCGATGGACATCTAGGTTGCTTCCATGTCCTGGCTATTGTAAACAGTGCTGCGATGAACACTGGGGTACACGTAGACACAGTAAATTTAAGATACGTAATGGGGGAAGTGAAAAAAAGTTTTCACCCTCAATATTAAAATGTCAAAAAATTAATTATGGCAAGAGTGAACAACACTGTTTCTGTTGATATAGGTTGAGCTGAAAGAATGATTTTCATTACTGCATCTGTGTACTAATGTGTATTATACATATTCAATTTATATAAGACTTTTCACTTCATTGGCTTCACAAGACTCAAAATTTCAAAATACAAGAGTTGAGAACTATAATCTGTAACAAGAAAAATTAAAAGTGCTGTTGGAAAACTTGGGGGGGAAAGAGTTTCATCCCTTATTTTTTTTTCATTTCTTTTTATTAGTTGGAGGCTAATTACTCTACAATATCAATATTGTAGTGGTTTTTGTCATACATTGACATGGATCAGGGAGAAGGCGAGGGTGGGATGTTTCTAGACGACAGCATCATCCTTTACTTTTAAGGAGAAGTCTGAGTAATATTATAAATACAAACAGTTGTATCATTGAGTACAGAGTTCACGTTGCAAACATTCAACCATGTTCATCACACATCTGATGATATAAAATCAAAATTGCTTTTAAAAGCTTGTCTTTCACTGTTTCTATCATGAAAGTCATGTCATTACATTTCAGTGACACACTATTGTTTAAAGGCTCCTTTTAAGCAAAAATAGAACCCACTAATTTTTAACCAAAAGTGTATCCTATAATCCTGTTTGCTCTAGGATCAATAAACACTATACTAAGACATGGCATTTAGACATGAAGTATGTCTAAAACCCTTGAAGAATACAATAGAAATAGGCAAGGCATTTAGAATGTTTTAATCTTTCTAGTTAACACCATTTGTATTAGTAATTGCATCGTTGTAACTTTTAGCATTTCACATAACTAGTCAGTAAGGGTTTTTTTTTTAAGGGTGGGAGTACGAACAGAAGGATAGGAGATGCAAGGTTTCATACTTCTGTTTTAAAAAATCAAAAATCAAAACTACTTTCTTCTCTGCATCACAACTGTACCACAGACTTGCTGGTTATTTTCGTCTTAATCCCATGACTCATCATCTACTGGATTAGGAGCTTGTGATGAAGAAAACCCTGCTGTGTTCAAAGAGCTCCTGCGGAGGTAATTCTTAAAAAAGAAACAAACAAACATTTAATTTTATGTAGCGTTAAAGTTACACTACCTAGACTGATAGCAAGGACTCAAGCTGTCTACCATTTCTTCCCCAAACAAAAAATTTCATTCTCACTGACTCCAATCTATTTGACAAAAGGTCCATATCAACCTAGGAAGTTTAAATTGCAGACTATTTCAAGAAAAAAATGTAAGCCAATAGTTTTGGCAAATGGAAAAACAAAGCTCTTCACTTTAATGAATAAGCATAAATACTTAATGACTAGTATGCCCATTGTTTCTGTATAAAAATTATGTTGCCTAGACTGACACAATAGAAAAGATATGTAACCACACTGCTACTATCTCATCTTACCTAATAATGTGGTCAGAATTCAAAAAATAAAGAATTACTACGAAAATCTCAGAAGATCCTAAATTAGAATTTAAAATGGGAAAGGAAAGTGTTTGAGCATAATTAAATTAAATCCCTCCCCTTTAAGACCAAAACTATATATGTACATAAAATTTTTAGAGAAACATTAATCTTCCAAGCTTGAAAATAATGGCTTAAGTTACTGTTATAGTTACTTCACAATATTAAGCGCAACATTTACAAAGAGTAAATAACAAAAAGCCAATTTCTAAATTTTCCCCCTCAACTAACCTTTCTAGTATCAACTGGTGCAAACACATTTCCTCTTGTCCTACCACTGAAGCCAGGACCATATGTACTAAAGGCAATTTCTTCTAACCAGGCAGGAACATCCTGTTGAGCCTTAAAAAAAAAAAAATTAACTTCATAAACAACATGCATAAAGTCTCAAAAGATTCACATGTTTACTTTTCCTTCAAAAAAGCAAGAGAGTTCTAGAAAAACATCTTCTTCTGCTTTACTGACTACACCAAAGCCTTTGACTGTATGGATCACAACAAACTGTGGAAAATTCTGAAAGAGATGGGAATACCAGACCACCTGACCTGCCTCCTGAGAAATCTGTATGCAGGTCAAGAAGCAACAGTTAGAACTGGACATGGAACAACAGACTGGTTCCAAATAGGAAAAGGAGTACGTCAAGGCTGTGTATCATCACCCTGCTTATTTGACTTATCTGCAGAGTACATCATGAGAAACACTGGGCTGGATGAAGCACAAGGTAGAATCAAGATTGCCCAGAGAAATATCAATAACCTCAGATATGCAGATGACACCACCCTTACAGCAGGAAGCAAAGAAGAAATAAAGAGCCTCTTGATGAAAGTGAAAGAGGAGAGTGAAAAAGTTGGCTTAAAGCTCAACATTCAGAAAACTAAGATCATGGCATCCAGTCCCATCAATTCATGGCAAACAGACGGGGAAGCAATGGAAACAGTGAGAGACTTTATTTTTGGGGGCTCCAAAATCACTGCAGATGGTGACTACAGCCATGGAATTAAAAGATGCTTGCTCCTTGGAAGAAAAGCTATGACCAACCTAGATAGCATATTAAAAAGCAGAGACATTACTTTACCAACAAGGGTCTGTCTAGTCAAAGCTATGGTTTCTTCAGTAGTCACGTAAGGATATGAGCGTTGGACTTTAATGAAAACTGAGTGCCGAAGAATTGATGCTTTTGAACTGTGGTGTTGAAGAAGACTCTTGAGAGTCTCTTGGACTGCAAGGAGATCAAACCAGTCAACCAGGAAATCAGTCCTGAATATTCATTGGAAGGACAGATGCTGAAGCTCCAATACTCTGGCCACCTGATGTGAAGAACTGACTCATTGGAAAAGACCCTGATGCTGGCAAAGACTGAAGGCAGGAGGAGAAGGGGACGACAGAGTTGGCATCACCAACTCAATGAACATGAGTTTGAGTAAGCTCTGGGAGGTGGTGATAGACAGGGGAGCCTGGCATACTGCAGTCCATGGAGCCTCAAAGAGTCGGACATGACTGAGCAACTGAACTGAAAATCCATATATATAAAATGTCCGCTTTCAATGACAAGGTAAGAACACTATCCATTCAGTTTTAAAAATTAAAAACTTACATCTGATAGCACTTTCACTAGAGGCTGTGCTAAATGGCTATCCGATTCCAGATCAAAAAAGGAAATAGCTCTGCCAGTATTTCCACAACGACCAGTACGCCCAATTCGATAAACATATTCATCAATGGTAGAAGGAAGATCAAAATTAATAACATGCTGAACATTTTCAATATCCAGCCCTCGTGCAGCTACTGAGGTAGCAACAAGAACGGGGCACTTTCCACGGTGGAAATCTCCAAGAGCTTGCTCTCTTTCTCTCTGTTCACGATCACTTGAAAGAAAACAAAGCATGTATTAGAACAGTCCTTAAGAAAATTATTAAAGAGAACCATTAAAGTTCAACGGATAGATTTTTTTTAATAACAGTAAAAAAAATAGCAGCATTTAACATTAATGTCTACTTCTTACATACAAAGTATTATACTAATTTCTTTTAAGTCATCATTTAATTCTCACAATAACACTTTGAGGTTAGGACGATTAACCCCATTTGCAGATGAAGTAAGGTGACAGCTAATACCTACAGCCAAAATACAGACTCAAATATGACAAACATCAAATCTTACCCACTAATAAACTCTGTCTAGTTTTGACAAAAAATAAACAACTACCTGATCAAATGGTTTCTCAAAAATTACTGATTTTTTAAAAGTCTAATCTCTGAATTCTACATATTCACTGATTAATATTTTAGATCTTCTAGTAAAGTGCCAATGAAATTGTGTTAATATGACATTTTTGAGGACTCCAATGGAAAAAAATCTCAAGCATGGAATAGATTTAGCTGAATAAACACCTAGATCTAAGGATCAGAGAGACTTTTAAGTGAGATCGCTTGACAATCATGATGAGGAACCTAAGATACTTCTAACTCACCCATCCCTGCCACTTGGTTCTTATAAAAACTTAAAAGATGAAGAATAATAGTTAGATCTTGAAATCCTAATTCCAGGATTTCCTACTAGTTAAATATACCAACATTTCTTGACAAATGGCAAATAGAAGTTCCCTCCTTTCTAGGAAATCATCATAACCTACTTACCCATGAATACTTGTTGTTGATATTTTTTCTTGACAAAGCAAAGTGGCAATAAAATCTGCTTTTTTCTTAGTTTCAACAAAGACCATAGTTCTTTCATCACCTACAAGACAATGAAACATTCAAATTACAAAATTAGGAAAAGAAAAAAATGCATAGGGTGAGTAGGAAACTGTCTTATCCACCACTATATTCCCAGCACCTAAACTCAGGCCTGATAGGTAAGAGCAATTCCAATATTTCCTGAGTGGATGAATGTCAGAGATCGAGAGACAAGGACTTTTTTCTACTTTATGACTAAGAAAAAAAAAGAAAGAAAAACAGCTGCTTGCCCTTTGCCTTCATAGGCCAAGCAATAAGTAGAGACTTAGGGAAAGATAAATGATATCTACCTGCCAACTCAGCAGTTCCAAATTTGGCTCAGGCCCTTCATTTCCCTCTCTATAAATAAACATCTTTGTTCGTCCCATGGTCATAGACTCTTTTATTCTACCTTGACTGCCAGAGGCATTCATAACAATTGCATTCAACCCAGGGCTGACAAACTCTACAATATTCTATGTTTCAACATTATCTCAATTCAAACCCCTTAATCCCCAACATGAGGCATCTTTGATTTCTTTCTCCAGAAACAAGAGGACTCTGCTAACAGATCAGATATGTACACTGGAGAAAGAAACCAAAGATGCCTCATATTTTTGTGTCTGAACAACTGGAGTGAGTCTTAGTCACTCAGTCGTGTCCGATTGTTTCCTTGTGACCCCATGGACTATAGCCCACCAGGCTCTTCTGTCCTTGGAATTCTCCAGGCAAGATACTGAATGGAACTTCCTAAGTGACATAGTAGGATTGCAAGAAAGGAAGGTTTTAAAGGTGATATTTAATCTCAGATATCAGACAACCAGGTAGGAAATCAAGAGAATAACTGATACTCACAGTAATAAATGAGCTATATCCTTGAGACATAGTCATTTTATTAATGAGTCATCATTTTATGTTTTATCAAAAATTAATCTTTCAACAGTTTTGGAGATCATCCATCAAGATGCCCAATGCCACAACTGATTCATTTGATACAGTCAGGTACATAATACCACCATGCAGCTTAAAGCCCTGATCTCATCTTTTCCTGGTCCCCCAGTGTGAATCCCAAAATGGTAATAAAAATTTAACTCTGCTGACACTTTCCCTGTTTTTTCCTCTTCTAAAAAGTTCGGATTTTTTTCTAGTTCAGGTAATAAGCTATAGCCCTTCAGTGGCAGAGATAATGAAAATTTAGTTTTATGATCAGACCATTTTGTGATCTTTGTAGATGGATTAATGAATTACAACTACTTATTCTGTGAGGTGAAAAATAATACAGAATTCATTTTGCTGGTCCATTATGAACTAAAGTTAATTAAGAATCTAAAAAGAAAAAAAAAAAAAAAAGAATCTAAAAAGAATACTAGCTCTGGTAGGCAAATTGCAATTTTTTGTATTTCTGTGTACATTCTTGACCTATAGCTTAAGCGACAGAACTGAAGCTATCAGCTCTTTATGTATCTATAATTCAGAAAGATTTTTATCTACCACTGTACATAATCTTTATGTTAATACTCTATGGACAAGTATTAACAAACATAAAGCCTCTTAAAGGAGCTCAATTCTGACTGGTTTACACAGATAAATTAGAGAATTTATAGAAATCCATAATTCTAAAAACCATGATTCTAAAAATTCCAGAAATCTAAAATTCCCAGAAAATAGAGAAATTGACTCACAATACTCTAAGTATTGGAGAAGGAAATGGCAACCCACTCCAGTATTCTTGCCTGGAGAATCCCATGGACAGAGGAGCCTGGCAGGCCATGGTTCATAGGGTCGCAGAGAGTGGGACATGACTGAAGCAACTAAGCACCCACTCTATATCAAATTAAAAACTCTTCCTATAGCAACTAAGCAGAAACATTTTAAGATTCCAAGTTCTCATAAATAAGTGAAACTTTTGATACACAAGACTAACTTAATAACTTTGGTTTTAAAAATATGCATGTCCTTGCTCCAATTTATCAGTGTTAAGTAGAAAACAAACATATCTTATTTTACTTGGGTTTTTCTAATGTATGAAGATTTGCCAATCAAATTAATATTCTACATAATGTTTAACTGTATGAAAATGTAAATCTGTGTTCAACTAAACTGACTATTCAACATCATCTACTGTTTTGCATACTGTCATCTGAAGATAATTTCCAGGATCTTTGGCTTTATGGTTAAGTTAAAACAGTAGACTATACTGAGTTAATTAAATTGATAATCACTGAATATTTAGGATAGAATTTGCTTGTTATTTTTCATATATTATAGAGAGGAAATATCTTTGAGTCATAATAAGGAAGATACTGAATTTTGCTACTTTAAGTGTAAAAGGATATGTGTGGTGTAGAAAGTAGGATAGAAAGTTCATGAGTTCTGGTAGTCAGCCTCAATGTCTCTGTATGGTATCTCTCAACTGTCCATCCCTGCCTCTAGTTTTCTCTATGAAACAGAAGTGAACTTTGGTTAAAAGTAATAATTAACCTAAGTGGTCGAGACTATACAAGGAGTAATATTGACCAAGAAGCATAAACTGTTTTTTTTTTTTAATTTTTTTTTCATTTATTTTTTTTAGTTGGAGGCTAATTACTTTACAATATTGTAGTGGTTTTTGTCATACATTGACATGAACAGCCATTTTTGCATTTATTTTTCAAGGAAAGGAAAAGCAAAATTTCCCTAAAGTTGCAGCTCTCAAAATTTTGGTCTATGACTCTTTTAAACTCAAAAATTATCAACAATCCCAAAGAGTTTTAGCTACGTGGGTTGTAACAACTAACATTTACAACCCTGAAAACTAAAACAAAAAAGTTTTTTTAAATATTTACTGGAACATTCTGCATGTTGAAATAATTTTAGTATAATTATGAAAATTGTTTTTACCTCACAGACTCCTTGAGAGCATCTCAGGGAACCTGAGAAAGATTCATTTTGTCCTAAAGTGTCAGTTTGTTCCAGAATATGAAAAATGCACAATGAAAGATAAAACTTGGAAACTGAATTTTATACCAGTTTATAATATGTGACTATTAAAAAAAAAAAAAAAAGCTATGTGCTTGTCTTAAGTCACTTCAGTGGTGTCCGACTCTTTCCGACACCATGGACTGTAGCCAGCCAGGCAACTCTGTCCATGGGATTCTCCAGGCAAGAATACTGCAGTGGGCTGCCATGTCCTCCTCCAGGGGGCATCTACGTGACCTAGGGATCAAAACCGTCTCCTGCGTATCCTACACTGCAGGCTGATTCTTTACCACTGAGCCACCAGGAAAGCCCCCCAAAAAAAGAAAAAAAAAAAGGATGAAATATGTTAAAATGTTATCAAATTCAATCAATTTGCATGGAACTATTTCCTGATTTCCTGTTTAATGCCTTTACTTACAATATGAAAGGTTCTTCTTTCTTCTTTCTGTTCCTTATAATCAGCCTATATAGCAGAGATTCTTTTGACTTTATTATGTCTTTGGTTGTTTAAAGAGAAAAAGACCTTTATGAAAGAGCTTTTGTTCTTTATAACCACGTTATCTTCTACTCTTATTTTTAAATGCTTTGTCACTTCAATTAAATTACTGCCTAAGAACTAAGTAATCTTACACTAGTAGAATGTTCAACTCTCTTCTGACAACTTTTGATTTTGTCTTTTTTAAGATCAGCTATAAATTTAGACCTAACAGAAGCAAAAGATATTAAGAAGAGGTGGCAAGAATACACAGAAGAACTGTACAAAAAAGATCTTCACGACCCAGATAATCACGATAGTGTGATCACTCACCTAGAGCCAGACATCCTGGAATGTGAAGTCAAGTGGGACTTAGGAAGATTCACTACAGACAAAGCTAGTGGAGCTGGTGGAATTCCAGTTGAGCTATTTCAAATCCTGGAAGATGATTCTGTGAAAGTGCTGCACTCAACATGCCAGCAAATTTGGAAAACTCAGCAGTGGCCACAGGACTGGAAAAGGTCAGTTTTCATTCCAATCCCAAAGAAAGGCAATGCCAAAGAATGCTCAAACTACCGCACAATTGCACTCATCTCACATGCTAGTAAAGTAATGCTCAAAATTCTCCAAGCCAGGCTTCAGCGATACGTGAACCGTGAACTTCCAGATGTTCAAGCTGGTTTTAGAAAAGGCAGAGGAAGCAGAGATCAAATTGCCAACATTCACTGGATCATCAAAAAAGCAAGAGTTTCAGAAAAACATCTATTTCTGCTTTATTGACTATGCCAAAGCCTTTGACTGTGTGGCTCACAATAAACTGAGGAAAATTCTGAAAGTGATGGGAATACCAGACCACCTGACCTGCCTCTTGAGAAATCTGTATGCAGGTCAGGAAGCAACAGTTAGAACTGGACATGGAACAACAGACTGGTTCCAAATAGGAAAAGGAGTATGGCAAGGCTGTATACTGGCACCCTGCTTATTTAACTTATATGCAGAGTACATCATGAGAAACACTGGGCTGGAGGAAGCACAAGCTGGAATCAAGATTGGCAGGAGAAATATCAATAACCTTAGATATGCAGATGACACCACCCTTATGGCAGAAAATGAAGAAGAACTAAAGAGCCTCTTGGTGAAAATGAAAGAGAAGAGTACAAAATTGGCTTAAAGCTCAACATCCAGAAGACTAAGATCATGGCATCTGGTCCCATCACTTCATGGCAAATAGATGGGGAAACAGTGGAAGCAGTGGCTGCTGACTTTATTTTTCTGGGCTCCAAAATCACTGCAGATGGTGACTGCAGCCATGAAATTAAGAGGCGCTTACTCTTTGGAAGAAATGTTATGACCAACCTAGATAGCTTATTAAAGAGAAAGACATTACTTTGTCAACAAAGTCCGTCTAGTCAAGGCTATGATTTTTCCAGTGGTTGTGTATGGATGTGAGAGTTGGACTGTGAAGAAAGCTGAGCACCGAAGAACTGATGCTTTTGAACTGTGGTGTTGGAGAAGACTCTTGAGAGTCCCCTGGACTGCAAGGAGATCCAAACAGTCTATCCTAAAGGAGATCAGTCCTGGGTGTTCATTGGTAGGACTGATGTTGAAGTTGAAACTCCATTACTTTGGCCACCTGATGTGAAGAGCTGACTCATTTGAAAAGACCCTGATGCTGGGAGGGATGGGGGGCAGGAGGAGAAGGGATGACAGAGGATGAGATGCCTGGACGGCATCACCGAGTCGATGGACATGAGTTTGAGTAAACTCTGGGCGTTGGTGATGGACAGGGAGGCCTGGCGTGCTGCGGTTCATGGGGTCAGAGAGTCAGACACGACTGAGCGACTGAACTGAACTGAACTGATACTACTATGAAATAATGAAACCTATACATTTTAAAAGCAGAAGAGGAAAGCTACCAGATTTAAGTTAATGATTAGAAAGAGAGATAAATTTATATGAACAAAATATATAAAATATGATCTGCAGCATAACATTTCTATGCAAAGTAAAAAGAAACCAAGAATAATAAATTATGAACTATAAAACATTTACCCTTTCAAAAGTAATATAGAAGTATACCAATAGTGCTTACATGCTGACCTCAAAGGTTTCCCAAAGGGAAACCAGCACTTTTGAAACACTATCTTCAGCTGAATTATTCTCAAACTTCATTCCATAAATTCACATATAAAAAGTCTTAAGCACTTGTCTTCCCAGTGCACCAAAGTGCTCGGGGCTGGTGTACTGCGAAGACCCAGAGGGATCGGGTGGAAAGGGAGGTGGGAGGGGGGATCAGGATGGGGAATACATGTAAATCCATGGCTGATTCATGTCAATGTATGGCAAAAACCACTACAATACTGTAAAGGAATTAGCCTCCAACTAATAAAAATAAATGAAAAAAAAAAAGTCTTAAGATAATTATACTACAAATGTGCTCTAACTTCACCAAAACCATGTATTACTTATCTCCTGTTGCATTTGGAACTTCAATTTATACTGGGCATGTTATATGACATCTCTGTATTTCAGTGCCCACAATCTTAAAATGAGGATGACAAACCCCACCCTCAGGAGGTTGTTTTGTGAATTAAATGAGTGAACACATGTAAAACAATCAGAGTAGTATATGGCCCAGAGCAAATATTATTTTGCATGCAACAGTACATGCTATAAAACATATCATGAAGTAAAACTAATAACATTTCTCAAACTCAATATGAATATTTGGTTTGTTTTTTTTTTTTAATTAGTTGGAGGCTAATTACTTCACAACATTTCAGTGGGTTTTGTCATACATTGATATGAATCAGCCATAGGGTTACACGTATTCCCCATCCCGATCCCCCCTCCCACCTCCCTCTCCACCCGATTCCTCTGGGTCTTCCCAGTGCACCAGGCCCGAGCACTTGTCTCATGCATCCCACCTGGGCTGGTGATCTGTTTCACCATAGATAATATACATGTTGTTCTTTCGAAACATCCCACCCTCACCTTCTCCCACAGAGTTCAAAAGTCTGTTCTGTACTTCTGTGTCTGTTTTTCTGTTTTGCATATAGGGTTATCGTTACCATCTTTCTAAATTCCATATATATGTGATAGTATGCTGTAATGTTCTTTATCTTTCTGGCTTACTTCACTCTGTATAATGGGCAAAAAGTTTTTTTTTTATATAAAACTCGGAAAAAACTGAAGACTAGAAGCCTTTTAAAAGCATTTCCAAATCAACTTTTTCTTGTTGTTGGAAATTAGACAGCTTCTTGCCTTTTTATTCCCCATTCCTAACACTGACTTCAAACTGAAACAGACAATTAAAATGGAGGATGAGGAGAAAGGATCCATATAATACATTTAGCCTGTGAGGCAACAAAAAATATTAAAATGGCCATATTATAAAATTTTATTTCTAGGCACAAACCAAAGCTATCTCAATCAAACAAAGAAATACAACTTTCCATAAAAACTGACTTTTTTGAAGGGAGGGATAGAGTTTCTCATTAACATTGTAAGGAATAGAATTAGACCTTTAAAGTCCCTTCTAGCTCCAAAAGTCTTTGACTATATGAATACAGGAAGCCTTAGAGAGCAAAAACTGGGAATTAGAAATACAGCAAAGATAGTACTTTTAGTGGAGTAAATAGAGCTTGATGTAAAGATACGTTTCTAATCCTTTCTATTTTCTAAAACAAGAACATATATATTTCTGCTGGAATAGTTTTTGGTCAAGCACTGTTAAAAGTCTCAAACTCCTCCTATTTTTTTTTAACATTTATAGAGGAGAAAGGACTATGCTGCTGCTGCTAAGTCACGTCAGTCGTGTCCAACTCTGTGTGATCCCATAGACGAATCAAATCATAATAAACAGAACTTTAGAGGAAGAAGAAACAGTGAAAACTTATTTAACTCATGCCAAATAATCTTAAAGTCATTTCTAAAAGTAATTTTTGTAAAAATCAAAATCATGACAAAAGATAATCAACAGAAGATATACCTATGTTTTGTAGAATTTCAACAAGTTTTTCTCTTTTTGAGTACTGGCCAACTTGAAGAATGGTCTGCTGAACATCTGTACATGTGCCACCCACTTGTCCAACGGCAACAAACAAATAATTTGACTTTAAAAACTTCCCAGCCAACCTTGAAAGACAAAAGAGTATTCCATAACTTATTCTGTTCTATTAATACTAATAATATTCACTGAATTTCTGCAAGTGTTACTTCAACATTTATAAGCCAGATTATAACTTTTATAAGCCAGATTATAACAGTCATAATAAGAGATGGTAAATATTACATCATCCAAGTATTACGTTCAAATATCATTGTAAAATGTTAGCATTTTTCAAAACATTTATTACAAATGAAAAAGTCTGTGTCAAATGATGGGTAAGTAATTTCAACTGGAAGCCCCGAACACATGAAACTATACAAAATGTGTACACAACAATAATAAAAATATGCCAAACTATCAGACTACAACAAGAGGAATTTTTTAATTAAAGATTAAAATGCAAACCTACAGCAAAAATTCTGTTCTTCATTCATCACCTTCATATATGTTATTTAAAAGAGCTGTTTCCCTGAAAATATGAGCTGTTAAATTCGTATACTCCAAATGAACTATAATATTCTGAGCAAACCAGATCGTAAGTCAATGCTTTTCACATCATGACACAGAAGATGATAATACCTGTAGAGCATAACTGGTGAAAAAAACGAGACCAGGTGAACAGACCAGGGGCTAGGCCACACCAAGCTGCAGATGCTCTCCCCAAAGTTTGAGGGTATCAGCATCCTGACACACACACGACTCACAGATAATATATCATGAAGAAGCCCTGCTTTAGATCACAGAAACATGGGGTGGGGAGAAGTGGAATTGCCAATTACAGAGCAAGTTTGGGAGGAAAAAGAGGAGGTCATGGAGCAGTCCTCCTCTCTCCTACATAGCGATTTCTTACTTTCTAGTCATCTTCTAGCATATCAAGAAAATAGCTCAAACTCTGCAGATCTAGAATCTTAATAAATCACTGCTGCTTCTTTTTCATCTGCTCTCTTACCATAAAAGAAAAACTTCTTGTTCATACACTACTTCTAGAGTCAAGAACCCTTTCATCCAGGCGCAAACCTTGACATTATCTGAAATTCTTAATTATCAATCATCCTTTACACTCATTAAAATATATACTGAGTGCCTCATGTGAGGTATATGTGGTATAAGGTACTGTGTGTATAAAGATGAATATGATGGTCTCTGCCTGTGTTGCTCATATCAAACAGCATAAATATAGCTATATAAAAGCAATGACTATAATTTAAAAATATTTTATTAAGTTTAATATTTACATGTTTTAATTATTCAATGCTTTACTACAGTAAGTTAGTGCTACAATAGTTAACATTGATTGGACCTTACTATATTACAAGAAAACTGCAAAGTGTTTTAAATAGTTTCTTTCAAAAGACAGAGGGTTCCTTTACAAGACGGGCAGGAAATGGATGAAATGATGTCTATTAATTCATGTCATGAATTAATGTCTACTGATTCATGTCAATGTAAGGCAAAAACCACTACAATATTGTAAAGTAATTAGCCTCCAACGAATAAAAATAAATGGAAAAAAGCTAAAAAAATAAAAAGAACCATTAAAAATAATTTAAAAAAATAAACCTTTTTTAAAGTTTTTTTTTTTTTTTAAAAAAAAGAGTCTTCAAGTTTAAAGCTTGATCTAAGGAAGCAGCAAGCAAGAACATGAAATAGGGATGACTAAGGAAAAGCATTCTATGCAGAAGCAAAGAAGAAATAAGGATAAATAATGAAGAGGAACAGAATTTGGCTTGCGTAGCCAATAGAAAATACTCTAAATAAACCAGAAAAACATCATTCCAAGGAATAAAGTGGCAAATGAGGCAAAAATTGTCACATATAGAAGTATTTAAAAGTTGGTTAGCCTGTGGAAATGGAAAGACATGGGAGAATTTATTTTAAATAAATGGCTATAAAATCAGACTTAGTTTTGCAATTTTAACAGCCCAAAAGTCAAACTACAGACGTATTAGAAAGCTACTATCAATGAGCAGAGGGGAACTGAAAAGGACCTAAAATAAGGTGGTAAACAGAGAAGAAACTAACAAATTTGCAATATTTTAGAGATAACTGCCAAGTTGAATACTTTTGAAGAGCAGAGTTAAAGGAATATGAGGGAGGAATCAACATGCTTCAAAGGACTTTGGTTTCGAAAGACCTCGAAGCCAACAAGGAAAACTGGAAAGATAAAAACAGGGCGTTGAAGAAGAGGTTCAATTTTGTACCTGACGAACATGAGTTACTGGTAATTCATCGAAGAGGAAAAATAATCCTGAAGAGTTAAATCTAAAAGTCTGAAGCCGAGGAGAGAGATTAAGCATACAGGTAATAAACAGGCTGTTTTTTTTTAAATATTAACTTATACAAGTTCTTCATGTATTTTGAATATTAACCCCTCATTGAACATATTGTTTACAAATATCTTCTCCCAATCAGTACACTGTCTTTGGGTTTCTTCATGATTTCTTTCATAGCGTAAGACGAACAACCCAATTTTTTTTAAATGGGCAGAGGTCCTGAATAGACATTTTCCCAAATAAGATGTACAGATGGCCAATAGGCACATGAAAAAATGCTCAGTAACACTAATCATCAGGGAAATGCAAATCAAAACTACAATGAGATATCACCGCACACCTGTCAGAATGGCTATTATCAAAAAGACAAGAAATAACGAGGGTTGGCAAGATGTGGAGAAAAGAGAATCCACATGCACTGATGGTGGGAGCGTAAACTGATACAGCCACTATAGAAAACAGAATGGGCATTTTTCAAAAAATTCAAAATAAAACTACCTTAGGAAGCAATTCCACTACTGAGTAGATATCTGAAGAAAATGAAATCACTAAAATGAAAAGATACATGTTTCCCAATGTTCATAGCAGCATTATTTACAATAGACAAGATATGAAAACAACCTAAGTGTCCATCAACAGATGAATGGATAAAGAAGATGTGGTACACACACACACAATGGAATATTACTCAGCCATAGAAAATAATGAAAATTTTGCCATCTTCAATAACATGGATGAATCCGGAGGTTAATTATACTTAGTAAAATATGTCAGAAAAAAGCAAATACTGTGTGGTTTCACTTGTAAGTGGAATCTAAAAAATAAAACGAAGTGACAAACATAACAAAACAAACAGACTCAGATATTGAGAATAAACCAATGGTCACCCAAAGGGAGGGGGCCAGGAGAGTAGTAAAAGAGGTGAAACGGACTGAGTTACAAACTATGCGGTATAAAATAAGTTACAAAGACAGAATGTACAGCATAAGGAACATACTTCACATTTTATAACTTTGTATGGAATATATTTTATAAAATATTAAATTACTAAGTTGTACACTTGAAACTAATATAATATTGTAAATCAACTGTACTTCAATCAAAAATTACAGGTATAAGTTTGGGAGTGCATACAGGTAGAAATGCAAGCCAAGGATATGGATGCCACAATGGTTCAGGGAATATGCAGAATGTGAAAAATGGACTTCAGATGGAATAATAGGCAATTTATAACATTTAAAAGCAGATAGTAAAGCAATCATTCGGTAGGAACCAAAGATCTTTATGGAGTATGTGGGTCTGGGAACCAAGGGATACAAGCTAGAGTGGCCCATTTACCATCACTCCCAGTGACCCACATGGGAAATTGTGCTCACTGCACCAACTATAAGTATTGGAGGTCTTGGTTCCCAAAGGGAGAACAGTTCCACCAGAGAAAACAGGAGTTTTACTGAACTGTATAAGCTAGACCTGC
This sequence comes from Cervus elaphus, assembly GCF_910594005.1. Lineage (NCBI taxonomy): Eukaryota > Metazoa > Chordata > Mammalia > Artiodactyla > Cervidae > Cervus > Cervus elaphus. Next base: position 72,559,645 of record NC_057848.1, read on the forward strand.
TGTGTGGGTACTTCAGGTTCCCTCTTGCTAAGGGATTAGCAGGCAGAAAGAAGAGTCACCATTCTAGCAGGAATACGTCATGCGAACCTCAGAACTCACAGACCACACAGTGTATATATGATACTCAGGTATCTGTCAACAATTAGTACATACATTTTCTAACACAAGTTCAATTCCCCCAAACTCTATAATTTGGGGTCGAAGAGGGGGCACCACCATAAAAATAATTTCATTTAGTAAGCACTTACTAAATCCTGGCGAGGTGCTACGTGCTCTCATTTTCTCACTCACACAACCACATACACTCTAATAAAGTGTGATGCTAATGCAAAGCCAGGAATTAAGGTAAGAAACAATGAAAAATATAGTAAACTTTTTAGAAATACTTTTACTTTTAAACTATCCATGTTATCATCTCTCAAGAATAAGATATTCACATTGTTTCTCCTGCTGTAAAAGCATTTTAGTACACAGCAGCCACTTCTAAGAAGAAAAAATTTACCTCTGAATTTCTTCTGGAAAAGTCGCACTGAACATAAGGGTCTGACGCTGTTCCTTTGACGGCATTCCTGGGCAGGAAATTAACTTTTTCATCTCTGGTCCAAAACCCATATCCAGCATGCAATCAGCTTCATCCAAAACTAAGTATTTGACTTGTCTGAGACCAATCTTTTAGGATATTTTCAAGGGTTAGAGCAGAGAATGCATACTAGTTAGTACAGTAGTTGATATATTAAATGAAAATATTCTCATCAAGTCTAACTATTAATATATTCTCAAAGATGAAGATTAGAAATCAATGCATACAATGATGAGACCACTGTTATGGTTAGCTAGTAGTATTAGTGTTCATTTCATTTCTCAATTTTGTCTTATAAAACATTTCATAAAACTGAAAGAAACCAAAACATTTAGATCAGTATTACACAATAGACCTTTCTGTAATTACTTAAATATTCTATATCTTCAGTATTAGCCAGGGGCCATACGCAGCTATTAAGCACTTGAAATGTAGTTAGTGTGCCTGAAGAATGAACTTTTAGTTTTATATCAGTTAAAATGTAAATATCCACACGTAGCTAGTGACTACTGTATTGGACAGCACATATCTAGATTATATCATCTGATCAAGTCAGGCTATTTAGTGTAAGAAATAAAATTTCTTAACAGCATGACATTATCAAATGGCCTATAACTGACAAATTTATTTCTAATGCCTTTAAACCCTTAATAAATCCCCGATTCTCTAACCACTCAGCAACAAATGGAAAACTTTTCTTACCTATCATGAATATTTAGTGCTAAAAACAGAAGCACATATTTGCAAAAAGAAAACAAGTGATTTTGTTACCCTATGGAAGATGGGAAACAAGGTGGGAAATCAAGGTGAATTTCTCTGGATACTCTTAATAAGTACCATAAGAAAAATTCCTTTCTGCAGAAAGAGCATATTTTTAATAATCCCTTTAAAGAACAGCCTTAAAAAGCAAATCAGGGTCATGAAAGTGAACTGAAAATACTGATACAGAGATGTAATAATGTGGTATGTGAATACTGAAAATAAATCGCCCTAAAATCGCTCTCCAAAGACAGAAACTTAACAATCCTGGATAATATCACTCTCACACTTAAAACAGGAGACACAATTACTGATACCACAAAGGTTTTCTTCCAGGGAAAAAAAAAATGATTTCCTCAAGACATATACGAAACTAGAAAAAAGCACTGACTTCATTTTTCTCCCAGTAGAGTGGGTCTAGGATATGGATTCTGGATTCAGATCCAGATTCTAACCCTATCACTTACTAGAGCTAACTTAGAGATTAAAATAAATTACATAATCTCACTAAAAGTTTGTTTTCCCGAGTATAAAATGGAAAATACTATTTACCTATTTGTATTAAAAGAAAGCATTCAAGGAATCAGATGGGAGCCTAATATACAAATGGTGCTGTAATGAACATACATGTCTTTACACAAGTTTCTCTCTTTCCCAAACAAAACAATTACTAGTCAATCTCACAACACTGTATCCCTCTAGAGCTTACCTTTTCTTTGCCTATGATATCCATCAGTCTCCCAGGAGTAGCACATAATATATTACAGCCTTGTACTATTTGTCGAATTGAATGCCTCAACTGGGTTCCCCCATATGTGACAACTGCTCTTACGCAAGTCCTATTGACAATAAAAATAAATGTCATTTTCTAGTTGCTTGAAAATTAGTCATTTGTTTTTAATGAGATGTAAAATGAAACCCATGAAGAAAAAGCTAATACATTCAACATTCTTTTACAATTCTTCCCAGAAAGTTGAAAAGCTGAGGGAAAAAATATTTGCAACCTGCCTGACAGAGCTCTTCAAAAACAGTGATAAACACAACCAACACCCATACAACAGGCCAACAACATGAACAAATGTTCATTAAAAATACAGACGGTTTTTAAACACTTTAAGTTCAATATTACTTTTTAAATCAATAAAGCAAAACAAATGAAGTCTAACAAAATTTTCCCTTAAGTGTGATAATGCCATGTCAGCCAGTGTAGGGAAACTGGCACTCAGGGGGATAAACTGATATAATCTCTTTCACAATTTTAGTCTCTCTTAAAATTTTAAAACTTATTTTTCCCAAGAAATTCACATATAGGAATTTTCCCTTCAGATATATCCCCACAAAGGGGTAAAGATGACTGTGTAATATATTCACTGCTAACATGATTTTTAGTATCAAAAGACTGAAAATTATCTAACAATAAAAAACAGAATTATAGGCCTTCCGTACAAAGAACACTGAGCATCTATAAAGATGAGTACAGTTCTATAGTAAGTGTTAGCTCCAACATATACCATTTTTTTTTAAAGGATGGCAACCAAGCTTAGTATGCTAAGATTTGTTGAGAGGAGGATTAAAGTGCATACATGTGCACCAGCTCTTTCTATACTATTTCACATAAAACCATAATAGTGTGTAAACTTTGAAGAGGAGGATTAAAGATAGACAGTTAGACACTTCTCAGTTTTTTGCCACAAAAATGTTCCAACAAATATCCACATACTAATACACATTTTGTACATACATATTATCTGAAATATCATTATTGTTTTTTAAAAGAAAACTTTTATCTTTTACTTGATTTAAAAGCTCGAAGAGCAACACAGTACATGGGGGTCAGTAAGAAATAAACACTGGTATAAGCAATGTACATCTACTTCTTACAAAAAAAGATCTGTCAAGCTTGACATTAAAAGAATTTTAATAATTTTAGTTTTTTCTCCTCTAATTTCAAATAAACTGATTTATACAAATTAAAAGCTGAAGGTTCTAGATCAAAAGCTCTAAAGAACTGTACAGGAAAAGACTAATATACCAACAGATAAATGGGTAGACAACAAATGGATAATTCACAGGGAAAATGTACAAAGCATTCAAAAAGTAGTTCAACCTCTCAATAACCAAATAGATGAAAACATGAAGATAGCTGTAGTGATTTTAAAATGTGTACACAAATTCTTCAATACACCTTCCTTTAAATATAGATCCTAACTCCCTCCTCCAAAGATGTGTGCAAAGCTGGCTTCATAGGTATAGAACCTGTGCTGTAATACAGAGTCCTATGCTTAAAAAAGACCTGAACTTGGTTTAATATTCTATTTGCTGCTTTAAAATTCTTCATAATTTTTTAACAAAGGACCTTGTACTTTCATTTTGGGCTAGTTCTCGCAAATTATATAGCCAGTCCTGACGATGAGCTAGATTTAGTGACCTGTTTAGTAAGGAACAGAGTACAGCAAAAGTGACTGCAACTGTCTTACAAAAGTCACAGAAACCTCCTCCTTGCTCTTTCTCACCGACCCTTCAATCTAAGTGAAGCCAGCTGTCACTTCCTAGAGACAACCATTCTTACAGAGAGATCCAATAAAGCCAGATGACTGTAATTCTGGATGACATCTTGTCTGCAACCTCTTGAGATGCCAAGCCAGAAACACCCAGCTAAACTGCTCCTCAATTCCTAACCCTCAGAAACTGTAAATAATATGCATTGTTTTGAGCAACTAGGTTTTAAGGTAAGCAGCAACAGATAACTAATCCAATACCAAATAGTGGCAAAGTGTATAGTGAAGCTGGCATTTTCAAATACTGCTGGTAGAATGCAAGCTTTAAAATAACTTCATATTTTGAACATTAAATCTATAGAAACAACTTAAACCTCCCAAATAGAGAAATAAAATACAAACACATGGACAATCTTACAGTCATTAAAAATTACGTCTGACTGTTAAATAAGCAGTTATCCATTTTATGAAGTTACGGGTTAAAGGAGAGAAAACTATTAGGAACACCATAAACTCATGTTTAAACATATACTTAAACACTACCAGAAAACACATGAATATGTACACGGTCTTATCGTTCTACTTCTATCACCATCTGATTTTTAATAAGCATTTTAAAAAATAGATTCTATAAACAAGATTATGAAAAAGTCAACTTCAGTCAGGTAACACCACATTAAATTATATGACTGCATTCTTACTCATGTACTGAGTTCCTCCCCAAATAAATACAATAATCCTCTAAAGAAAAAAACTTGTTTGTGAGTGGCATTCCAGATGTACTTACCCAAAAGAAAATTTTCTGGCTTCCGAATAGATCTGACTGATCAACTCTCGAGTTGGTGCTACAATAATACACTCTGGTTCCTGCAGTTCTTTAGAACGACTGGCGGTTATTCCATCACGCATCATATGAGCCAAAATTGGCAAGAGAAAAGCTGCCTAGAAGTTAAATTGCATAACTTACAAATTTATAGGGCATCATCCTTTTCCCTATGGCAACCTATTCCTCATGTCTTTATATCCCTTAGCTGCTTCTTTCATCTTTTTGATAAATTTAAAATGCAAAAGGGAAATAATATTTATTTCAATGGGTATCTAATACTTTGGTCGTCATTCTCATATTATACAATATAAAATGTTTGATAAAGTTAATCTATCTTATGAAACTATCTTTTGTGCTTTTTAAAAAACAAACACAACCAAAGATTCTACATAAACAAACATTAACTTATTTTGAGAGGTAAATGAGGAATGTAGCATTTAGTATAAATGATTCCTTTTGAGGTAGAAATAAAATCAGAATGCATGACAAAAGTGGTCCACAAAACAGAGCAAAAATTGGGAAAGCAGTCATTTGATTTACTAAACATATCACCCTCATAAATGTTACATATGGCAAGAGAAACTTTGTGCTACAGTTTTCTTATTAAATAAGACACTAAAATCTACCTCCAAAACCACATGTAAGTCACACATTAGCTGCTATATGGTACAGCTTATTTTCACTTATTTTCCTTTCAACGCTACTATGGAGAATTTTTAAGACTAATATAGTATGAAGCAAGACTAGGATCCTGGAAATGACAGTCTTTAATGCTCATCTCATGGAACCCTATTTAATTCACAAATCTCACAGTTTAGTCCTAAGACCAACTTGGTCCCATCAGAGATCTTTTAGAATTAGCATAACCAGAGGTCACTTCGTACTAAGGACCAGGTACAGTACATAGACAACAACAGTACATACAGCTATTTCTCATTCTCTTGACTCCAAAACTGTATCAGCTATTACACTGTTGTTGTTAGTCGCTAACTCGTGTCCAACTCTTTTTGACCCCATGGACTGCAGTACGTCAGGCTGCTTTACTGTCTCTCGGAGTTTGCTCAAACTCATGTCCACTGAGTTGGTGATGCCATCCAACCATCTCATCCTCTGTCACCCCCTTCTCCTCCTGCCTTAATCTTTCCCAGCATCAGGGTCTTTTCCAATGAGGTGGCTCTTCACATCAGGTAGCCAAAGTATTGGCGCTTCAGCATCAGTCCTTGCAGTGAATATTCAGGACTAATTTCTTTTAGGATCGATTGCTTTGATCTCCGTGCTGTCCAAGGGACTCTCAAGAGCCTCCTCCAGCACCACAGTTTGAAAGCATCAATTCTTCGGCTTTCAGCCTTCTTTAAGGCTCTCACATCCATACATGACTATTGGAAAAATCTTAGCTTTGACTGTAAGGACCTCTGTAAGCAAAGTGGTAAATTTCTGCTTTTTAAAATGCTGTCTAGGTTTGTCATAGCTTTTCTTCCAAGGAGGAAGTGTCTTTTAATTTCGTGGCTGTAGTCACCGTCCACAGTGATTCTGGAGCCCAAGATAATAAAATCTGTCACTGTTTCCACTTTTTGTTTTCCATCTATTTGCCATGAAGTGATGGGAAAAACTTTACATTACATAAATTATTTTTCCCATGCTCTTATAATCAAAGGTCTCATAACCTTTGGTGCTTTGACTCTCAGGTATTAAGTATTATGTCCCACAGAAGGAGCTGAATACACTTATAAACATCTATGAACTGCAAAACACTACTCTAGAAATAGTTCAAAATTCTTTCGTCAAAAGTACACAAACTTCAATAAAACCAGCAATCAGAGACAAAAACATGAGTATTTATGACAGTTCACTAAAATCATCTACTTGGGAAGAACCAAAGTTCAAAAAGTGACAGTTTGAATACTGGGCTAAATACATGTAGGGAAGTGACTTACAGTCTTTCCAGAGCCTGTCTGAGCACAAGCCATCAAATCTCGTCCTCTTAGTATAATAGGAATACTGTATTTTTGCACAGGAGTAAGCTTAGTATAACCAGCTTTAGCAATGTTGTTATTCAATATCCAACAAAGATTAGCTTCTTCAAAAGTCTAGAAAAAATCAGGGGGCAGTGGTTAAATGCCATGTATCATACACTAGTCATGCCATAAACATATTCCATTTGAATTAGTTTCAAGTTGTTAATTCTACTTTATATCATACATATGCCCCCATTCAAAAGTAATATCTAGAACCTCTATGCGACTACTTGATAGAATTAAGGAATATTCCATATAGACAATGGCTCTAAAACCTTTTTCAGCCCCCTTAAAACCTGTGAGATACAAATAACTCTGATTAATAAAAATGGTTCATTATCAACAGGGAACTCTGGGCTCCCCGATTCCTTAGAAAATCACTCCCCTAAGATGCACTTTCTCACATACGTAGAAAGCAGAAATACTGAATCTTTAGGAAAAGTATCCTTTTTAATAAATTTAAATCAAGTTTCCATCCTAGTTTGAGGAGGTGGGGAGGAAATATAGTACCCTCCCTTTCAACACAGCAATGAATTATAATGTAGATGTTAGATATGATTCTAAATTTCTCATTAAATACTAAAGATGAAGTTTTTGTATTCTTTAATATCAACTTAAAGAAATGTTCCAAATTTTTAAAAAACAAAGTTTGTCTCACAGTCATTACAGAGACAATTATTACACTGACCAGAATTGCTGGTGGTGGATCATGTCCAGATACTTCTACAAGAATAGTATCATATTTGTCAAAGTTTATGCCTGTCTGATAATGTGCAAAGATGGAGTCCTCATCTTCAGGTGGAGGAGGTGGTATGTAGGTCACTTTTCGACCTCGGAATTGAAAAGAAAATTTACATTATAAGGATTAAGATAAAAATAAAAGAGAAAACAGACAAAAACCAACAAACTCAAATTCAAAACAACATGCAAATTCCTGGGCTTCGCTGGTGGCTCACTGGTAAAGAATCCACCTGCCAATGCAGGAAATACGAGTTCAATTCCTGCCCCAGGAAAATCTCACATGCCACAGAGCAACTAAGCCCATGCGCAGCCTGTGCGCTAGAGCCCAGGAGCTGCAACTACTGAGCCTACGTATCACAACTACTGAGGCCCGTGCACCTTAGAGCCCATGCTCTGCATCAAGAAAAGCCACCACAATGAGAAGACCACAGCTAGAGAGGAGCCCTCAGTCTCCGCAACTAGAGAAAAGCCTGTGCAGCAACGAAGACCCAGCACAGCCAAGAGTAAGTAAATAAAATTACCAAAAAAGGTCCCAAGGTTTACCATTAAAGTTTTTACTTCAAACTTTTTAAAGTTATCTCTTTAAATATTCTGCATTTGTATATATATACACGAATGTAATATACATTTATGTGGATCACACAAAAATTAATATACCCTTAGTGTCACCACTTTCTCCTCCTTTAGCTCCTGACTTCCAAGAATCTTAAAAGGAATCAAACGAAAACAAGACAAATGTTTTTTAAAATCGAGGGGTAAAACAATACTCACTATAAAAATCAAATACCTTATCTAAAGTAAAACTTACTTTTTCCAGAGCCTGTAATTACTTCTTCATTTAAACCTTTGTAACCACCTATTAAAGAAATACACAGTGACAGCCAGTCAATATACAAGACTGTGTATATCTTTATTTTTGTTGCTTGTTTTCAAAGAGAAAAAGTTCTAAACATGGATGGTCCCTTCAAACAAATAATATTTTGAGACAATTAAGATAAATAGAATCCTGAATATTTTAAGTTCCCATAGCATTCAAAATGCTGACTTTATGCAGATTACAATGTTATAACATATTAGTATCTCCCTGTTTAAGCTGTTATGTCTCTTTCCTATTCCTACATTCCTCAACAAAGGAATGTATTTTCTAAGAGGAACTACAAGTCCATCTCTGCTTAGTCCATATAGGTTCTATGATTTGCTAGGACTCAGAATACAGTCAAAGCTATGGCTGTGACTTATTACATAGAAAAGATATGAAGCAAAATGAGCAAAGGAAAGAAGGGTATGGAGAAAAGGCCAGAGAAGACCAGGTGCAAGCTTTTAAGAGTCACTCCCACTGGGGTCATACAGGACGAGTTGTGACAACATGCTGAAAATGTTTACCAGAGCAATTTAGAGATTCAATATCCAGGGTTCTTATGAGGGGCTGATAAAGCAGGCAGGCACCTTCTGCCTGGCATGTACCAAATTTCCCAACTCCCAGAAGAAAAGGGGGTATTCATCATAAACCACATTGTTTTGCAAACCATTTAGGTACAGTGGACCACTCACACTGGTTAAGGGTGTTGAGACCCCTCCCCAAATCCAAGTTCCCAGAAGCCAGGGAAGGGTCTTGTAAGAAGGACTTTCCAAGAAGACCAGTCAGGTCTACCATGTTAACTCTTTTCCACACACTACCTTTCTGGTTTCTAGACAAGGAGTCACTGACTGTGCCACTTTCAGGTACTAACACAGAAAGAATCAGGACTGTACTAGCTTTGAAAGGCTAACACATAGATAGCACTTTTATATGCGCACTCTCTAATTTTCTTGTCCTGCATGTCCACAGGTCTTCAAACCCCTTTTCAAACAAGATCTAAGAATTTGTATAAAATATGGTTTAGCCATTCATAATCTTTTTCTACACTGGAGAAACCAAGAATCTGAAAGAGTGAAGCAGGGAAAAGTGGTTCAAGCGAACTGCCACTCTGAATGCTCTCAGACTAAAAATGATCACAGAATTTTTCAGAGATATTAAACAAGCTTTCTTGTTTTCCTAGTCTGGAAAATATTTTAACTTTTATATGAAGTTTAAGCATTTTTAACTCTGAGATTTTTTTTAATAGTATCAAATTATCTATACTGAACTTTCTTTTTCCCCTACACCAAGCTAACTATCTCATAAGAAAGATTATTTTAATATAAGAATCTGTAAACACAGATTACATCTCAGTCTTTAACATTTGCATGGTAACTCCCATTTTATGGTTATGTTATTTATTAAGCAGTTATTTACTGATGAATTTTAGGTGACTTTCAGTTTTCACGTATTACACATGAAGCTTAAGTGAACATCCTTTTACACGCACTGAGCATATACACCTACAGTATATAATGGAACTGCTGGATTAAAGAGTAGTAGTAAACAACTGGCTTCCCCTGGAGAAGGAAATGACAACCCACTCCAGTATTCTTGCCTGGAAAATCCCATGGACAGATGAGCCTGGTGGGCTATAGTCCACAGGGTTGCAAGAGTCAGACACAACACAGCGACTAAACAACAAAAGTAAACAACTTCTCCAAACTGGCCGTGCAAATGTATACTCCTCAAAATGTGTATAAAAGCACCAACAGTTACCTTTACCTTCAAAAATTAAACTTGGATTACAGTCATTTTACCCACTTACAGGTAAACCAAATAAGAACTCACCTCGTCCACTTCTACGACCTCTTCTGCTTTGGAAAGTGTCACCATTACCTGTAAGGCATTGTTTTACAGAAATATTCAGAGGAAACACAGCTCCTCTTCAAGCACGTAAAATATATAGCTATTTCTTTTCAAATACTGAGTAATTTCTCAGGATTCCTAGACCCTTAACCCACCCATCTCCTAATTCTATGTTTAACGAAAACCGTTTTCTCGTCTGAACATTTTGTTTAAACACTTCGTTTTTTAGGGCAATTTCAGGTTCACAGAAACATTAAGAGGAAAATGCAGAGACTTTCCAGATACTTCCAGTCCTCACACCTGCATACTCCACACCCCCCTGACATAATCAACGCTCCCCACAAGAGAGGTATTTTGTTACAGTTGATAAACCTATACTGGCACATCACAATCACCCAAAGTCCATGGTTTACATTACAGCTCATTCATGGTACTGTACAGTGTTTTTTATGTTTGCAAAAATGTATCATGGCATGTCTCCATCATTATAGTATCATACACAGTAACTTGACTACCCGAAAAATTCTCAGTGCTCTGTCTGTTCATCCCTTCCCTGACCCCTAGCAACCACGCAATTTTTTTCAGCCCTCTTCTTACAGTTTTGCCTTTTACAGAATGTCATACAGAGTTGGAATCATACAGTATACTGTCTTTTCAGATTGGCTTCTTTCACTCAGTAGCACATATTTAGAGCTTCCCCAGTGGCTCAGCAGTAAAGAATCTGCCTGCAATGCAGGAGTCACAGGAGACGCAGGTTCAATCCCTGGGTTGGCAAGATCCCCTGGAGGAGGGCATGGCAACCCACTATAACATTCCTGCCTAGAGAATCCCATGGACAGAGGAGCCTGGTGAGCTATAGTCCATGGGGTTGCAAAGAATCTGACACAACTGAAGTGACTTAGCATGCATGCAGTACGCATTTAAGGCTCCTCCATGTCTTTTCAGGCTTGATGTAGCTCATTTCTTTTTAATACCACAGTTCATTTAACTACTTTTAAACATTTCATCAACAGGATGCTTCTTGTTTTTCCCCACTTTCTCATCAAATTCCCTCAGAATCCTTTCTTTGAAACCAAAGGAAACTTCATTTTCCTTCTTCTAATTAAAAGTATAATTTATATCTCAAATTAACTGGTAGATAAGAAAGAGGGAATAATTCTCAGAGCACAAATGTTATAAGGGAGGAAAAATTGTCCATTTTCTTTTTGCCTACAAATCTACAAAGCAGAGATAATCATGAACCAATCTAATATACTTAAAAATATATATTAGGTTCAATAATCCTAGAGCTAAAAGCAAATGTGAATGATTAATATTCAGTAGTAAATTCAATTTCTCACCTGCACCACTTAATGCTGATCTTCTAGAACCAAAAATGCCACCAGAGCGCTGGGTCCTCTCATCTTGTTCATATTCGCTCTCTAGATTTACAGATTAAAAATTTAGATTATGTTACTTTTAAAAACTTTTAAGTCATGCAGTAAACAGAAAAAAATCAATTTATGGTGCCATAAGTTAAAAAGATGCAGGATAAAATAATTTAAATTTAACAGGAATCATAGTGGTTTTGAAGTATCACACAGAAGGATCTTTCCATAAATTATTTCCTTCAATTATACATTACTTTCTCAAAATTTTATTAAAATTATCTTATAAAAGTAGTCAGGGCTAATACTGCACCAAAATATGATATAAGCAAGTTAAATTACCTTTGAAAAACAGCACTGTTGCTGCCCCTCAAAATTTCACATTACATAATCTTAGTGCTTATTCTCCAGAATAGCATCCCTTCGTACCCACTGCACTCAAATCAAACTTTATCAGTCTTAAACAGCAACTCTGTGGATCTCTTCACTTTTTAAAAAGTGACAATTCACGAATCTGCTACATATCTATTAAATCGTTATATCAATTTACGTTTTTAGTTTCACTATTCTGTTCTCTTCTGTTAAGAGAGACATGCATTCCAAAAGTGACTTCAGGAGACAATATCTTAGCACCAAGGAAAGACGACTGGAAAACTTCAGGTAGAAAGCCACACTGGTATAAGACGGTATAATGGAATCATGAGAATGCCACTTATTTGTAAGGTCAGCCATCTTTATCAAAGCTCTAAAACGCTTCACAGCATGTAATATTAAAGAACTGCATCACATAAACTGTTAGAAAGTTCACATATTCTCATTTAATCTATAAGGAATTACATATGTCTACAAAATAATATTTTGCATAGCATAAGTGATTATGTACCTACCAGCCATTATACTAAACCGTTCTCATAAAGTCATAATAATCTTATATGTGATAGGTGTTATTTTTAATCATTTCTTTAATAAATGAAGCACAGTATTTGCAATCCACTACTAACTTGGACTTCCTAGACCAAATCCTCCACGGCAACCTCGGAAACTACCTCTTCCACCTCTTCCGCCTCTTCCACCTCTTCTGGACGATCCTGAAGTTTCTGAATCATTGCCGACTTGATAACCTATAATATTAAAACACAAACACACAAACGACACAAAAACCAACAAAGAAATCTTGGGGACATGGTGGCCAAGTTAATTTAAGCCTTGCATAATTCAACGACTTTAATATTTTAAGTCATCAACAGATAGTTACTAAAGAGAAATGCTGTGTTTGACCTATAACTGTTCAACTTTACCAGTAAATAAATAAAAGCTATGATCTTTTTTTTTTTTTTTTAAATCCACTGTTTGCTTTGCGAACAAAACCTAAAAATGACTAAAAAGAAAAAGTGACACCTATAAACACTGTGGTGTTGGAGAAGACTCTTGAGAGTCCCTTGGACTGCAAGGACTTCAAACCAGTCAATCCTAAAGCAAATAACTCCTGATTATTCATTGGAAGGACTGATGCTGAAGCTGAAACTCCACTATTTTGGCCACCTGATGCGAAGAACTGACTCATTGGAAAAGACCCTGATGCTGGGAAAGATTGAAGATGGGAGGAGAAGGGGATGACAGAGGATAAGATGGCTGGATGGCATCACCGACTCAATGGACATGAGTTTGAACAAGCTATGGGTGTTGGTGATGGACAGGGAAGCCTGGTGTGCTGAGACCACAGGGTCACAGAGAGCCTGAGTGACTGAACTGAACTGAATGTCCTGAAAATATCCATTAGGTCTAACTGTCCTAATATGTCATCTAGGATCTCTGTTGCCTTATTGATTGTCTGTCTGGAAGATTTGTCCACTGACGTCAGTGAAGTGTTCAAGTCTCCTCTATTATTGTATTCCCATCCATTTCTTCCTTTAGGTCTGTTAGTATTTGTTTTCTATATTTCAGTTCAGTTCAGTTGGGCAGTCTTGTCTGACTCTTTGTGACCCCACTGGACTTCCCATCTCTCAGAATTTTCCACAGTTTATTGTGATCCACACAGTCGAAGGCTTTGGCATAGTCAGTAAAGCAGAAATAGATATTTTTCTGGAACTCTCATGCTTTTTCGATGATCCAGCAGATATTGGCAATTTGATCTCTGCTTCCTCTGCCTTTTCTAAAACCAGCTTGAATATCTGGAAGTTCACGGTTCACGTATCGCTGAAGCCTGTCTTAGAGAATTTTGAGCATTACTTTGCTAGCGTGTGAGATGAGTGTAATTGTGCAGTAGTTTGAGCATCCTTTGGTATTGCCTTTCTTTGGGACTGGAATGAAAACTGACCTTTTCCAGTCCTGTGGCCACTGCTGAGTTTTCCAAATTTGCTGGCATGTTGAGTGCAGCACTTTCACAGCATCATCTTCCAGGATTTGAAACAGCTCTACTGGAATTCCATCACCTCCACTAGCTTTGCTCATAGTTAGTGATGCTTCCTAAGGCCCACTTGACTTTGTATTCCAGGATGGCTGGCTCTACACTATCATGATTATCTGGGTCATGATCTTTTTTGTACAGTTCTTCTGTATATTCTTGCCACATCTTCTTAATATTTCTGCTTATGTTAGGTCCATACCATTTCTGTCCTTTATTGAGCCAGTCTTTGCATGAAATATTCCCTTGGTATCTCTAATGTTCTTGAAGAGATGTCTAGTCTTTCCCCTTCTATTGTTTTCCTCTATTTCTTTGCACTGATCACTGAGGAAGGCTTTCTTTCTCTCTTTGCTATTCTGTGGAACTCGCATTCTTTGGAATACCTTATTCTTACTCTATTTTATCTTATTTTATGACTGCAGATAGGATATCTGCCATACATCTACTAACTCAACTGCATGGAAAGCTGTTATCTTCTGTATGCTGATTTCACAATCTAACACATTATGATATTATTTTCAGTGGTTGATAAACTATGTATTCTTTTGGATTTTACAAATATATAATCAAGTCATATGCTGTACTTTCTTGTCAAGGTCCTGTATCTTCAATATCTTTTTTCTGATTGCACTGGCCTTCCACACAACATTAGGTAGCAACGGAAGTGGTGGAGTAGCAGGCAATGATGATGCCCCTCCTGGACTCCTTCATTGGGCCAGTGCACTGTCGCCAGCCCCAGTATGCAACCGGATCATATGTGCATACTCATTTTGAAGAACTGCCCTGGACCAGTGGGAGTGCCTCCATGGGATGCCATGGGAAGGGGTGCCCACCCCATGGAGCAGCCCACAGCCATGTAACCCCATACATTTTCATATGTTCTGTTTGTATAGTCATTCCATTCTAAATATTTCATCATTTCCACATAAATTGCTATTCATAAACTGAGAAATGCAGTTCCCAAAGCACAAGGGTCAGGCATCTGTTATTGATTTCTACTTTTAATGTATTTTAACAAGTACAATATGCACCTTAATAATTACAATATGGTCTACGATATAAATTTTATGATATATCTTGGGCCTTTCCTTTAGCCTTAATAGACTTTCAAATTGTGTATATTTTCTATATGCTGGAAAAGGATTTGTAATTTGGGAATATATCACTTCAAACACAACTATTAAATCAGGCTTAATAACTGATATTCAAATCTTATATTCAAATCTTCTGTAATCTTACTCATTTCTGCTCTATCAGTTTTTGAAAAATTAAATAGTTTAAAATCCTAATGGTGATTAACTGTTTAACTAGGGTTTGCACATTTTTCCTTATTTCAATTTTTGCCCTGTATATTTTAAGACTATGTTGTTAGATTCAAAGCATGTTCAGAACTCTGTCTGCCTTAAGAGTCTATTTTGTCTATTTCTACATCAGCTTTGTTTAATAGTGTACTGATATTTTTTCTCTTTATTCTCAACTCTGCATTGAAATGCTTACATAAAATTACTGATACATGTATTTTTACTCCTATCATCTTATTTCGTGTTTTCTCTTCACTGATTTCTTTCAATGCTTCCTGTTTTCCTTTCTGGCCTTCTATTAAATATCCCCTAAGGCTGTATTCTATTTAATGATCTTACTGACATCCTTCAATGTCACCATGGATACTGAAGCTATTATTAAAATTATTTTCAACCTAATCTCCTTCCTACAAAGTCCTCTCCTCTTTCTACTCTATTTCTTCCACTAGTAAGTTACTTATTTTATTCTTTTTCTGATTACCCCAACTTTTACCATATTTAAGAAACCTTTAATTTCAATCTATTCTCGTTTTTACTAACAAGAACTGACAAAGAACTGTCTTTTCACTTGTTAGAATTTTAGTTCTTTTTATTTCTAAATAACCCTAAATTAATCATCGTTATTACTAGCTCATGCAGTCAATATGCTTTCAATTATACCAATATGCTTACGAATTTTGAAATTTTATTTATTTATTTTGGCTCATCATTGCTTCCTACTTTCTTCCAAAGCTCAGTTTCCTTTTTACTAATATGATTTAATAGTTCTTTCCTCAATCCCCTAAAAGTATTAAACATCAACTTTACCCAAAATATTATTTCTAACACCCAAATTATCTGAAAACAGCAGCTTGGGTTCAGAGTTATTCTCCCTTAGTATTCTGAATTCTACCTTACACTGACCTCTGCCATTACTGAAAAAAATTTATGCTGTTGACCTACTGTTCTTTTATCAGTTCAGTACAGTCTCTCAGTCGTGTCTGACTCTTTGCGACCCGATGGACTGCAGCACACCAGGCTTCCCTGTCCATCACCAACTCCTGAAGCTTACTCAGACTCATGTCTATCGAGTCTGGTGACACCATCCAAACATCTCATCTTCTGTCGTCCCCTTCTCCTCCCACCTTCAATCTTTCCCAGCATCAGGGTCTCTTCCAATGAGTCAGTTCTTCACATCAGGTGGCCAAAGTATCGAAGCTTCAGTTTCAGCATCAGTCCTTCCAATGAATATTTAGGACTGATTTCCTTTAGGATTGACGGGTTTGATCTCCTTGTAGTCCAAGGGACTTTCAAGAGTCGTCTCCAACACCACAGTTCAAAAGCATCAATTCTTCTGAGCTCACTTTTCTTTAATAGTCCAACTCTCACATCCATACATGACTCCTGGAAAAACTGTAACTCTGACTAGGAGGACTTTTGTTGGCAAAGTAATGTCTCTGCTTTTTAATATGCTGTCTGGGTCATAGTTTTTCTTCCAAGGAGCAACCGTCTTTTAATTTCATGGCTGCAGTCACTATCGGCAGTGATTCCAGAACCCAAGAAAATAAAGTCTGCCACTGTTTTCCCCATCTATTTGCCATGAAGTGATGGGACCAGATGCCATGATCTTAGTTTTCTGAATGTTGAGCTTGAAGTCAACTCTTTCACTCTCCTCTTTCACTTTCATCAAGAGGCTATTTAGTTCCTCTTCACTTTCTGCCATAAGGGTGGCGTCATCTGCGTATCTGAGGTTATTGATATTTCTACCAGAAATCTTGATTCCAGCTTACACTTCATCCAGCCCGGCATTTCCCATGATGTACTCTGCCTATTAGTTAAATAAGGAGGGTGACAATATACAGCTTTAAAGTACTCCTTTCCCAATTTGGAACCAGTCTGTTGTTCCACGTCTGGTTTCAACTGTTGCTTCTTGACCTGCAAGCAGATTTCTCAGGAGGCAGGTAAGACGGTCTGGTATTCCCAGCTCTTTAAGAATTTTCCACAATTTGTTGAGATCCACACAGTCAAGGGCTTTGGATTTCCTTTGTGGCTCAGCTGGTAAAGAATCTGCCTTCAATGAAGGAGACCTGGGTTCAATTCCTAGGTTGGGGAGATCCCCTGGAGCAGGGAAAGGCTACCCACTCCAGGATTCTTCCCTGGATAGGTGGATCTGTTTCCTCTGGTGAGTTTTCAAAAATTTTTTTAATCTCTATAGTATTTTTTAAGGGTGTAAATTTGCTTTTATTTACCTTGCTCGACTCTTATACCTCATTCACTCTGGAAAAGTCTCATCTATTATCTTTGAACAGTCTCCTCTCCTTCTGTTCCTATTCTCTCCTCCGGAGATATTTAACTATATGCCAGAATAACAGAGCTTCTTAATCTGTTTTTCATATCTATTAACAGTTTTCATGCTTTACATTTCCGAATTTAGAGAACTTCTACAAATCTACCTTTGGATTCATTTGTTCTATTCATCTGTGTTTAATCTTATTAAATTCAATATGCTTTTAACCACTGAAATCTTTTCTATAAATTCAGTTGCATTCCTTTCCAAATCTACCTTCACCAGTGGACCATCAACAACATAATGCATCAGTACCTCTGGTAGCTATAGCTTAATGATTCTACACACAAATGTCACTTTTCATAATATGACATCAATATTCTTTTAAAGGTAACCTAAGTCCTTCCCATGAACTATATCCTGCATTTTCTAAGGGAGAACTGACAGTTTTGAGCAGCTCTTAAAGATGTCTAGTAACAATCTTTAGAAAAGAATGAATTTATAAATCAATTAGACTTTGATAAAAGAACAGGAAAATTTTTGTCATTTTTTGAAAAATTACTTATCAGTTTAGTGATGTTACTGAAGCGTCAATATACAAAACTACTTTATTTCTTTATACTAACAAACAAAATAAAATTACTAAACAATCTGTATCACTAATATCAGTAAAAATAGCAAAGTAAAGGTCTCCACATGCTGGTACACTAAAGAACAAAATAAATTGTCCAATTAATACTTTCCAAACCGAAAATTAACCTAGGACTTGCATCAACTCAAGCAACATTAACAAAATAAAAAACAACATTAAATGCACTAGTCATAGCAAACACCATCTTCCAACATCACAAGAGATGACTCAACACATGGACATCACTAGATAGTCAACACCGAAACCAGATTGATATTATTCTTTTTAGCCAAAGATGGAGAAGCTCTATACAGTCAACAAAAACAAGACTGGGAGCTGACTGTGGCTCAGATTGAACTCTTTACCGCAAAATTCAGACTTAAATGGAGGAGAGTAGAGAAAACCCCTAAGTCATTCAGTATAACCTAAATCAAATCCCTTACCATTATACAGTGGAAGTGACAAATAGATTCAAGGGATTAGATCTGACAGACAGAGTGCCTGAAGAACTATGGACAAGGTTCATGACATTGTACAGGAGGAAGTGATCAAAACCACCCCTGAGAAAAAGAAATGCAAAAAGGCAAAATGGTTGTCTGAGGAGTCCTTGCAAATAGCTGAGAAAAGAAGTGAAAGGAAACCGAGAAAAGGAAAGATATACCCATCTGAATGCAGAGTTCCAAAGAACAGCGTGGAGAGATAAGAAAGACTTCCTAAGTGAATAATGCAAAGAAACAGAGGAAAACAACAGAATGGGAAAAACTAGAGATCTCTTCAAGAAAATGAGAGAAACCAAGGGGACATTTCATGCAAAGATGGGCACAATAAAGGACAGAAATGATATAGACCTAACAGACGCAGAAGACATTAAGAAGAGGTGGCATGAATACACAGAAGAACACAAAAAACCTCCTAATGACCCGGATAACCACAATGGTGTCATCACTCACCTAGAGCCAGACATCCTGGAATGTGAAGTCAAGTGGGCCTTAGGAAGCATCACTACAAACAAAGCTAGTGGAGGTGACAGGATTCCAGCTGAGCTATTTCAAATCCTAAAGGATGATGCTGTGAAAGTGCTGCACTCAACACGCCAGCAAATTTGGAAAACTCAGCCAGTGGCCACAGGATTGGAAAAGGTCAGTTTTCATTCCAATCCCAAAGAAGGGCAATGCCAAAGAATGTTCAAACTACCATACAATTGCACTAATTTCACGTGCTAGCTAGGTCATGACCAAAATCCTCCAAGCTGGGTTTCAACAATACATCAACCAAGAACCTCCAGATGTTCAAGCTGGATTTAGAAAAGGCAGGGGAACCAGAGGTCAAATTGCCAACAGCTGGTAGATCACAGAAAAAGCAAGAGAATTTCAGAAAAAACATCTACTTCTGCTTCACTGATTACACCAAAGCCTTTGACTGTGTGGATCAGAGCAAACTGTGTAAAATTCTTAAAAGAGACGGGAATACCAGACCATCTTACCTGCCTCCTGAGAAACCTACATGCTGGTCAAGAAGCAACAGTTAGAACTGGCCATGGAACAACAGACTGGTTCAAAACTGGAAAAGGAGTGCATCAGGATGTATATTGTTACCCTGGTTATTTAACTAATGCCATGTTCGTTGACTCATATGCTGGAATCAAGATTGCCGGGAGAAATATCAATAACCTCAGATATGCAGATGACACCACCCTTACGGCAGAAAGCCAAGAGGAACTAAAGAGCCTCTTGATAAAGGTGAAAAAAGGAGAGTAAAAAAGCTGCTTAAAACTCGACATTCAGAAAACGAAAATCATGGCATCCGGTACCATAATTTCATGACAAATAGATGGGGAAACAATGGAAACAGTGAGAAACTTTATTTGGGGGGGTTCTAGAATCACCACAGATGGTGACTGCATCCATGAAATTAAAAGACGATTGCTCCTTGGAAAAAAAGCTATGAGCAACCCAGACAGTGTATTAAAAAGCAGACACATCACTTTGCCGACAAAGGTCCGTCTAGTCAAAGCTATGGTTTTTCCAGTAGTTATATACAGATGTGAGAGTTGGACCAGAAAGAAGGCTGAGCACTGAAGAACTGATGATTTTGAACTGTGGTGCTGGTGAAGACTCTTGACAGTCCCTTGGACTACAAGGAGATCAAACCAGTCGATCCTAAAGGAAATCAATCCTGAATATTCATTGGAAGGACTGATGTTGAAGCTGAATCTCCAAAACTCTGGCCACTTGATGGGGAAGAGCTGACTCATTGGAAAAGACCATGATGCTGGGAAAGATTGAGGGCAGAAGGAGAAGGGGACGACAGAGGATGAGATGGTTGGATGGTATCACCGACTCAATGGACATGAGATTGAGCAAGCTCCTAGAGATGGTAAACTACAGGGAAGCCTGGCATCCTGCACTCCTTGGGATCGCAAAGAGTCAGGCACAACTGACCAACTGAACAACAACAACAAAACAGTAATGTTTATTAAAAACAAAATATTAAAAATAGAAAATATTTCTTAAAATAGGCTGATCCTCACTAAGAGCTGTGATTTTTATGGCATATTTTAACTTATCCCAGTCAATTCCCTGACAATTCCTCTTCTAAACATATACCCAAAAAATGCAAGAACAGTGACTCAAACAGATAATTGTTTATGAATATTCAGAGAAGCATTATACACAACAGACAAAAGTAGTTAGAAACCCAAGGGTACATCAACTTTTGAATGGATTTTTATTTATATATATATTTTTTCATTTAATTTTATTAGTTGGAGCCTAATTACTTTACAATATTGTAACGGTTTTTGCCATATTTTGACAGGAAACAGCCATGGAGTTACATGTGTTCCCCATCCTGAATCCCCCTCCCGCCTCCCTCCCCATCATATCCCTCTGGGTCATGCCAGTGCACCATCCCCAAGCACTTGTCTCATGCATCCCACCTGGACTGACGATCTGTTTCACACTTGATAATATACATGTTTTGATGCTGTTCTCTCAGATCATCCCACCCTCGCCTTCTCCTATAGAGTCCAAAAGTCTGTTCTATACATCTGTGTCTCTTTTTCCGTCTTGCGGTTATCGTTACCATCATTCTAAATTCCAAATATATGCGTTAATATACTGTATTGGTGTTTATCTTTCTGGCTTACTTCACTCTGTATAATGGGCTCCAGTTTCATCCATCTCATTAGAACTGATTCAAATGTATTCTTTTTAACGGCTGAGCAATATTCCATTGTGTATCTGTACCATAGCTTCCTTATCCATCCATCTGCTGATGGGCATCTAGGTTGCTTCCATGTCCTGGCTATTATAAATAGTGCTGTGATGAACATTGGGGTACACGTGCTTCTTTCAGATCTGGTTTCCTCGGTGTGTATGCCCAGGAATGGGATTGCTGGGCCATATGGCAGGTCTGTTTCCAGTTTTTTAAGGAATCTCCACACTGTTCTCCATAGTGGCTGTACTAGTTTGCATTCCCACCAACAGTGTGAGAGGGTTCCCTTTTCTCCACACCCTCTCCAGCATTTATTGCTTGTAGACTTTTGGATAGCAGCCATCCTGACTGGCATGTAATGGTACCTCATTGTGGTTTTGATTTGCATTTCTCTGATAATGAGTTATGTTGAGCATCTTTTCACGTGTTTGTTAGCCATCTGGATGTCTTCTTTGGGGAAATGTCTGTTTAGTTCTTTGGCCCAGGTTTTGATTGGGTCGTTTATTTTTCTGGAATTGAGCTGCAGGAGTTGCTTGTATATTTTTGAGATTAATCCTTTGTCTGTTGCTTCGTTTGCTCTTATTTTCTCCCATTCTGAAGTCTGTCTTTTCACCTTGCATACAGTTTCCTTCGTTGTGCAAAAGCTTTTAAGTTTCATTAGGTCCAATTTGTTAATTTTTGCTGTTATTTCCAATATTCTGGGAGGTGGGTCACAGAGGATCCTGCTATGATTTAGGTCAGATAGTGTTTTGCCCATGTTCTCCTCTAGGAGTTTTCTATTTTCTGGTCTTATAGTTATATCTTTAATCCATTTTGAGTTTATTTTTGTGTATGGTGTTAGAAAGTGTTCTGGTTTCATTCTTTTACAAGTGGTTGACCAGTTTTCCCAGCACCACTTGTTAAAGAGACTGTCTTTTTTCCATTGTATATCCTTGCCTCCTTTGTCGAAGATAAGGTGTCCATAGGTACGTGGATTTTTCTCTGGGCTTTCTATTCTGTTCCATTGGTCTATATTTCTGTCTTTGCACCAGTACCATACTGTCTTGATGACTGTGGCTTTGTAGTAC
Organism: Cervus elaphus; assembly: GCF_910594005.1. Lineage (NCBI taxonomy): Eukaryota > Metazoa > Chordata > Mammalia > Artiodactyla > Cervidae > Cervus > Cervus elaphus. Next base: position 72,582,023 of record NC_057848.1, read on the forward strand.
AGCCTGAAGTCAGGCAGGGTGATTCTTCCAGTTCCATTCTTATTTTTCAAGATTGCTTTGGCTATTCAAGGTTTTTTTGTATTTCCATACAAATTGTGAAATTATTTGTCCTAGTTCTGTAAAGAATACCATTGGTAGCTTGATAGGGATTGCACTGAATCTATAGATTGCTTTGGGTGGTACACTCATTTTCACAATATTGATTTTTCCAATCCATGAACACATATTTCTCCATCTATTTGTGTCCTCTTTGATTTCTTTCACCAGTGTTTTATAGTTTTCTATGTATAGGTCTTTTGTTTCTTTAGGTAGATATACTCCTAAGTATTTTATTCTTTTTGTTGCAATGGTGAGTGGTTTTGTTTCCTTAATTTCTCTTTCTGTTTTCTCATTCTTAGTGTATAGAAATGCAAGGGATTTCTGTGTGCTAATTTCATATCCTGAAACTTTACTATATTCATTGATTAGCTCTAGTAATTTTCTGGTAGAGTCTTTAGGGTTTTCTATGTAGAGGATTGTGTCATCTGCAAACAGTGATAATTTTATTTCTTCAATTGCTATCTGGATTCCTTTTATTTCTTTTTCTGCTCTGATTGCTGTGGCCAAAATTTCCAAAACTATCTTGAATATTAGTGGTGAGAGTGGGCACCCTTTTCTTGTTCCTGACTTCAGGGGAAATGCTTTCAATTTTTCACTTGAATGGATTTTTTTTTCATTTATTTTTATTACTTGGATGCTAATTACTTTACAATATTGTAGTGGTTTCTGCCATACATTGACATGAATCAGCCATGGATTTACATGTGTTCCCCATGCTGAACCCCCCTCCCACCTTCCTCCCCATCCCATCCCTCTGGGTTATCCCAGTGCACCAGCCCCGAGCACGTGTCTCATGCATCCCACCTTAACTGACAATCTGTTTCACACCTGATAATATACATGTTTTGATGCTGTTCTCTCAGATCATCCCACCCTCGCCTTCTCCCATAGAGTCCAAAAGTATGTTCTGTACATCTGTGTCTCTTTTCTGTCTTGCATATAGGGTTATTACAATCTATCTAACTTCCATATATATGCATTAGTATACTGTATTGGTGTTTATCTTTCTGGCTTACTTCAGTCTGTATAATGGGCTCTGGTTTCATCCATCTCATTAGAACTGATTCAAATGTATTCTTTTTAATAGCTGAGTCCTATTCCATGGTGTATATGTACCATAGCTTCCTTATCCATTCGTCTGCTGATGGGCATCTAGGTTGCTTCCATGTCCTGGCAATTATAAACAGTGCTGCGATGAACACTGGGGTAAACATGCTTCTTTCAGATCTGGTTTCCTCAGTGTGTATGCCCAGGAGTGGGATTGCTGGGGCATATGGCAGGTCTATTTCCAGTTTTTAAGGAATCTCCACACTGTTCTCCATAGTGGCTGTACTAGTTTGCATTCCCACCAACAGTGTATGAGGATTCCCGTTTCTCCAACCCTCTCCAGCATTCACTGCTTGAAGACCTTTGGACAGCAGCCATTCTGACTGGCGTGTAATGATACCTCACTGTGGTTTTGATTTGCATTTCTTTGATACTGAGTGATGTTGAGCATGTTTTCATGTGTTTTTTAGCCATCTGTATGTCTTCTTTGGAGAAATGTCTGTCTGGATCTTTGGCCCAGTTTTTGATTGGGTCATTTATTTTTCTGGAATTGAGCTGCAGGAGTTGCTTGTATATTTTTGAGATTAATCCTGTGTCTGTTTCTTTGTTTTTTTAAGAGTACACATACAATGGAATAATACTGTTGCTGCTGTTAAGTCACTAAATCATGTCTGACTCTTCTGCAACCCCATGGTCTGTAGCCCACCAGGCTACCCTATTCATGGGATTACCAATGCAAGAATACTGGAGTGGGTTGCCATTTCCTCCTCCAGGAGATCCTTCTGACCCAGGGACCCAAACTTCATCTCCTGCATTACCAGGAGGGTTCTCTACCACCGAGCCAGCCACCAGGGAAGCCCACAATGGAATAGTATGCCATGAAAAGGAATGAAGTTCTGATACATGCAACCACATAACACTGAAAATGCTGAGACTAAGTGAATGAAGCCAAACACAAAACAGCAAGACTGAGAGGAAGAGGTATGTGGAGTTACTGCTACATGGATATAAGCTCTGCTTGTGTGATGAAGAAGTTTTAGAAATACACAGGGGTGATAACAGAACAACACTGCACAAATACTCAATGCCACTGAATTATACATACATAGCTGAAATGACAAACTTTATGCTAAGTTATTTTACCATAATAAAAACAGAAAAAATTTGAAATTTAATGAAAAATATTAATCTACACATCGAAGAGGGCTTCCCTGGTGGCTCAGCAATAAAGAACCGAGGAGACGCAGGTTCCATCCCTGGGTCTGGAAGATTCCCTAGAGGAGAGCATGGCAACCCACTCCAGTATTCTTGCTGGCAAAATTCCCATGGATAAAGGAGAATGCCGCGCCACAGTCCATAAGGTCACAAAGAGTCAGACACGACTGAAGCAACAAACATCTAAGAAGCTTAATAAACTGCGAGTTGGATATATTTCAAGAGCTCCAGACCTATACATGTCAATGTAAAACATGAACAAATGGTACAGGGACAACTGGTCACACGCCAAAGAATTAAGTTGGACCCTTATTCCACACCAAATACAAAAACGAACTCAAAGACCTTAAATGTAAGAGCAGTGTGAAAACTATAAAATTCTTAGAAGGAAAGAAGTGAAAACCTGCATGACCTACGAACAGGCAAGGGCTTTCTACATGATATCAAGAGAAAAAGTGACAAAAACAAAAATACTGGATTGCATCAAAATTTAAAACTTTGTGCTTCAAAGGATACCATCAAGAAAGTTTAAAAAAACAACCACAGAAAGGGAGAAAATATTTGCAAATCATGTTTCTGTTAGCCCTTGTATCAAGAATACATAAAGAATTCTTAAAACAAAAAGATAAATAACCCTGATTTTTTTTAAATGGGCAAAGGATATGAATTACATTTCTTCAAAGAATATATACAAGTGACCAATATACACATGGAGAGCTGCTCAACATCACAGTCACCAGGAAATGCAGATCAAAATCACAATGATACAAGGATATGTTGTGCAATTCAGGGGATACAGCCAACGTTTCATGACTATAAATGGAGTATAACCTTTAAAAGTATGAATCACTATGTTTTGATACCTGTAATTTACATAATATTATACATCAACTATATGTCAATCATAAAAATCATGAGAGACCACTTTTTATCCATTACAATGACTACAGTCAAAAAGACAAACACTAGCAAGCATCACCAAAAGAAATGTACTTGAATGTTCAGAGAAGCAGTTTCAGAACAGTCCAAAACTCTTCATATTTACAAAATCAAACTACCCATCATTAGCAGGAGAACAAAAGAACACTATACAGCAATAATGATCTTCAACTGCAACCAACAATAAGACAGTCTCACAACTACATTAAGAGGAAGACAGACACAAAAAGATTACATACTATGTGATTCTATTTATATTAAGTACAAAATTTTTAAAAATTTATGCTGCTACAAGTCAGAATAGAGATTAACTAGAAGGGCAGTGCTAGTGACTAAAAATGAGCATGAAAGGGGTTTTTGAGGACCTAGTAATTTCTACTCCTGATCTGGCTGCTTGGGAAAACACAGAACCCAGGTGTTTTCAGTTACTGAAAAATCACTGAGCTGCATACATTTATGACATATGCACCTACCTGTTCCTGTGTGACATCATACTTCAACATAAACTTAGATACGGTTCTATTTACACACACCTCTGTATTTACTGAGTGACCACCATGTCACACACAAATTTTCTACCTTCAAACGTATACATCTAAAGAAAATAGCAATCAGGGACACCCTACTAGTCAACCTACACTAGTCAATAAGCCAGGATCAAGCACAAAGGGCTACAACTGGCTTTTCACTGCTTCACTTAAATATGAATTAAAATGATTTAAAGAAAACGAAATAGTAAGAAAGCCAGGCACTGTTCTGCAGAAAATAAAACATTTTAAATAAGAGCTATGTTTTAGGAACATTTGTGTCAAAACTGCTTGTTAAAGGGGGAAGGAGAGCAATGTTAAAAGAGGAGTCTGTTTCTTAGCTAAATGTCTGCCCCATCACTGCAGGCACCCCTGCAATTGCCATTAAAGACTCAACTTAGGAGATAAATAAGCCATCCCTCATTCACCACCAAATTCCTCCCCCCTCACAACTCAACCAAGGCTACAGTGAAATCCACAGCAAGTCTCAGCTTCACTAGGAAGGCCTGCTAGTCAATGATCTAGTCAATCAGCCAATCATTTAATAGGCAAGGGAAAAGGACATCCCCAAGTTGCAGCAAAAACTAAAGTTCTATCAAAAATATATTTGCACACTTATAGCAATTTTATAAGTTCACTGTGGTTTTTCGTGGGTATTGTTGCTAGTTTAACATGTCTGCCTATAGATAATCCAGAACTGAGCACGATAATTTTTATACCATCTCACCTCAAGTAGAGGCAGGATTAGCAAGTATGGTAATTAATCTACAATTTCTCCCTTCCCCCATATCTCCAGTGTTCCTACCCAGAGACAAAGACATCCCAGGTTATCTATACCGTGACTGACCAAGATTCACACAGTTCCGCCTGTTGTACTTCACAGAACACTCTAGAGGTCTTAGGAAAAGACAAATCCAGTGACAGAAGGAGAGACACCTACTGAATATTAACTCAAATATTAACAGCATAAAGGATATGCCAAAGTATTTTTCTTGAAAGGTTTTCACCACCAGAATTTTTCTTTCAGCTCTTCCAAAATCAATTTTTCAGTTTAACTTCTGTCTTAAGTACAAGTTGTTCCAAAACATGGTCCTTACCGCCTCTCTTGGAAAACACTCTGTTCCGTGTTTGATTATCTTCACAGTCATTACTAGACTCTTGGATAAAAATTTAACATGTGAATAGCATCTAAATAATCACTGCAGTATTTATATTATTGTAGTATCTAAATAGTATTGTCACGAGAAATTACCAAGAAAAAATAAATATATTCATAAGTCAGCATGTGAACAAAATTTTAAATTTTAAAATAACAACAAAATACAAACACATTATTCAGTCAGTTCTTTTTAAAACTCACCTAACATACCTAAATACTAAATGTTTAGCATGTATCTGTCATGTTCTAAGCACAACCAAAAAATACAAATTTCAAAAATGTCATGAAACAGTTTCAGAAATATCTGAACATTTGAGTAGTCAATCGGATCTCAGAAATGCATAACTATTATATTTTTAATGTCATCATTATTTCTGTAAATTGCCTTTCTTAATAAACCTGAGACATTAGTGTTTTTTTAATATATGCAAAGTTTCCCCCATCCATCCTAATGGAAGCATTTGGGGATATCCTGGCTTTCTGTTCTTAGTAACATTATTAAGTAACATTATCAGAGTTTCTGCATAGTAGTATGAGGATCACTACACTGAAGGATGACTAAAAATTATCAGGAAAGTTGGTTAAAAATAAATTATCAGAACCCACCCTAGAGATATTTATTTTGAATGTGCAGAGTGACATCAAGGAATGAACAATTTTTCTAAATTAAAAAATTATACATTATTGATATAACATTCAGTAATACCTTTAAGCTTTCTAGAAGATTCCAATAAAGCCATATTTGGAAAATACCAAGATGGTTTCAAGGAATCTTTGTACATATCACCAACATTTGGTACCGGAGAACTTTAGATCCCAGTAACGACATATGTGGCTAACCAGATAAAAAGCGATCAGTTGTTTATATACAAAAGTACTAATCTACTCAATTAATATTGATTTATAGTAAACAATGACCCACAGGTCTTGTTGCAGGCTCCTATTTGAGATGATATCAACAATTGACAATACTCCTGAAGAGTCATTTAACATCAAGACAACCTTCTCAGAAGCAAGATTTCATACAAGGGAGTTGAAGAGGAAAGAATGAATTCTGGAAAGATTCTTAGAAAAATCTGGAATAATGGAATTATTAGTTGATGATATAATAATTCATCATCATCTGGAATAATGATGATGGTAGCTAACATTTATTGCCATATATGAAAGAAAACCTATGAATTAATTTGGGACCCGACAAGGAGAAAGACACCTCACATAACCTTTGGCCAACTGTTCTCCTAAAACAAACTTAGTTATTTTGACCACATTGGGAATTAAAATAGGCTAATGACATTAGGAGAAGTTGGGTGAGGAGTACAATTACATTAGAGGCAAGGTGAAGGAAATCTGTACTATTTTTGAAACTTCTTGAGTCAAACGATTTCAAAATAAAAAGTTATTTAAAAACAAATTATCTCTGTAGACTTAAAAATAAAGCTAAGCACAAACAAAACTGAGATAATGAGCCCAAGATTAGTTATAATCTATTAATTATAGAAAACTAATGTAATAATAACACATAAAACTCAGTATCTGTCTGACACTCTTCTAAATGAATTCTATTTTAACTTTTTAAATCTTCACAAAAACATTATGAGGTAGGTATTATCCTCAATTTATAAACAGAGAAAAAGAAATACAAAGTTAAACATGTCTTTTTAAGATAATACAACTGACAGGAAGAGAAGGATCTGGGTCTCAAACCCCAGGTGTCTGATTCCAAAATCTGAGCTCCTTCTTGCTATACTGTACCAGCTAAGGGACACAAGATACAGGAAAAATAACCACAAAATACACTATATATCTGTGTGCAGAGAAAAAAAGCTTCTACCATGATAGCAAACCCTGCTTTTTAAGTTATAAAGACTCCATAGATCAGTGGTTACCAAATCAAAGAGGCATCAGTCATCAGGGAGGCTTTTAAATACAGGATCCAGGGCCTCACTCAAACCTCCTCAATCAGGTTCTCTTGGGAAAGTATTATTAATTATTTAAGTCTATCTTCTGCTAACAATATCCTCACCATTTTCTGTATTCCTCCAAACCAGAGTGTCAGTACTTTTACATAAATGTCTTTGATTTCAGCAATGATCCAGTCTCAAATCCTTTTCCACTGGAAATACTTATTTGAGTCTGAATAAGGACCTACATGCCCCAAATTGTATTTATATATGAAAGTGAAATTTTGCTTCCTGACTTGCTCTACTATCCTCTTTTTCTTAAGGCAACACAGCATTCAAAAGGTGTACTGCATAGATTAGTTAAGATAGATGACAACAGCCCAGATGAGGAAGGCTGAATTCTTGGTTAAGGCTCTGCCTATCCTACTTTGGTCACAAAGAGTCAGACACAACCGAGCGACTGAACTGAACTGAACTGATACTGCTTTGGGGCTTCTGTGGTGGCTCAACTGGTAAAGAATTCACCTGCAATGTGGGAGACCTGGGTTGGGAAGATCCTCTGGAGAAGGGAACGGCTAACCACTCCAGTATTCTGGCCAAGAGAAGTCACGGATGAAGCACAAGCTGGAATCAAGACAGCTGGGAGAAGTATCAATAATATCAGATATGCAGATGATGCCACCCTTATGGCAGAAAGCCAAGAGGAACTAAAGAGCCTCTTGATAAAAGTGAAAGAGAGTGAAAAAGCTGGCTGAAAACTCAATATTCAAAAAACAAAGATCATGGTATCTGGTCCCATCACTTCATGGCAAACAGACAGGGAAACAATGGAAACAGTGGCTGACTTTATTTTCTTGGGCTCCAAAATCACTGCAGATGGTGACTGCAGCCATGAAATTAAAAGACGCTTGCTCCTTGGAAGAAAAGCTATGACCAACCTAGACAGCACATTAAAAAGCAGACACATTACCTTGCCAACAAAGGTCCATCTAGTCAAAGCAATGGTTTTTCCACTAGTCATGTATGAATGTGAGTTGGACCATAAGGAAAGCTGAGCGTCAAAGATGCTTTCAAACTGTGGTATTGGAGAAGACTCTTGAGTCCCTTGGACTGCAGGGAGACCAAACTAGTCAATCCTAAAGGAAATCAGTCCTGAATATTCATTGGAAGGACTGACGCTGAAGCTGAAGCTCCAATACTTTGGCCACCTGACGCCAAAGAATTGACTCATTAGAAAAGACCCTGATGCTGAGAAAGATTGAAGGCAGGAGGAGAAGGGGACGACAGAGGATGAGACGGTTGGATAGCATCACCGACTGGATGGAAATGAGTTTGAGCAAGTTCCGGGAGTTGGTGATGGACAGGAAAGCCCTGCGTGCTGCAGTTCATGGGGTCGCAAAGAGTCGGACACGACTGGGCGACTGAACTGACTGATAGGTGCCTTATAAAACCGTGTTTAAATAAATCAGAGTTGGAACAGACTAAGATAATTTTATTTCCTCCTTAGCATGGATTCTAGACACTAAATTCTTAAGTCACTACGAAAAACAGTGAACTTACCTCTCCAGAAATCAGAGCTATCACCTTCTTCAAACTTGTTATTTGAAAAACCTACACGAAACATAAAATTAAACTTGTAAATTTCGGAAAACAACTACCTAAATCAAATGACCAAAAACCAATTTCGTCTGCAGAAGAAAGAGAAACACCTTACAGGGACTGCTAGTTATGATGTCCCTTTAAAACTGTATAAATTACACACAACTATATATAAAAATAGTGAATTAGAATGCATATGCATTGTATGACAACTTCTGCCTTGTGTCACTTTATTAAGATTAAAATACCAGCCAATCTTATACTACCTGAAATGTTACGTATTCCTCCATATGTACATGAGTGAAACATGGTATGTGTGTGTGTATCTCACTATAACCACTATGTACTTTCTATTCAAAATATCAAATTTTTAATTTTATAAATTATACTTTCATCTGATGGAGGACAACTAAATTACAATCCAATATCATATCATTTTTCCCTTCTCAGTATCAAGGAAATTCTACCAACTTCTGTTTATAAAATTTTAAAAACAATCTTTCACCAAACTCTGCTTTCAAGTTTCTCATTTAATAAAACCTTGTGTCTAGATCTATGCATCTCTGGAAAATATAGATGTGGCTCTAAAATTCACTTTAAAAGCATCTATCAGTAATATTTCATACATTTTTAATATATGAGTTTTAATAAAATGATCTTTTTGGTACCTGAGTAACTACAAGTTACTCAGATAATGTAACTTAAAATTAAATGTCAATATGCAATGTCTCTCAATCATGATCTAATTCAAATAATAAAATATATTAAATTATGGCTTCAATAGTACAGAGACCAATCAATTACTGTTTGAGAGACATTAAGTTTATATGCAAAGTGTCTACATATCAAGTCATTTAATATCTCAGGCTCAACAAAATCTCATGTCCCAGCATTAAACTCCAGAGACATTTAATACACAATTAGCATATTAAAAAGTAAGTATCAGGCCACATATGGCCTCTATATATGAATGGATAACACTTTTTCCTTAAGCAGATATATAATTTCAAAATAAAGATAGTCCCTACAAAACCAGTATATATAACAAAACAGATTTTTTGGTTATTTTATTTATTTAAATACTTGCAAGTTTTGAAGTTGGTTCAGAAAAAGATTACACTCGACTACCCTCTACAATTGCCCCTTCCCCTCCATATACCTTTCCCAGAAAAGTCAAGTGCTGAGTCTCCAAAATGCTTGAGAAGTCTTCCATCTATGTACTATCGGTTTTGATCTCAAACTCTACATAAATTCTACTTTATAGTTTTTAAATTTTTTTAGACACAAAACACAAATTCAAAACTTCTACTGGTTCTTTTGGAGAAGGAAATGACAACCCATTCCAGTATTCTTGCCTGGAGAATCCCAGGGACAGAGGAGTCTGGCAGGCTACAGTCCACGGGGTCGCAAGAGTCAGACACAACTTGGACAGAGGAGCCTGGCAGGCTACAGTCCACGGGGGTCGCAAGAGTCAGACACAGCTTAGCAACTAAACCACCACCACTGGTTCTTTGTTCAAGTAAAGATGGAAACTCAGATTCACCCCCTGGAAGTTTAAGATAGATCTCTTGCTGCAGGAGCAGGGCAAGGAACTCGTGAGTACAGGAGAAAAGAGGTGGGGTTCACCTGTGGGGTAAATCAATTTGATGAGATGCTGCAACAAGTAGCATGGCTATTAAAAAGGAAAACAAGAAAACTAAGTAGAATAGCAAACACATCCAAAGCAGCATAAAGTGCTGCTCTGAACTATGATTAGGAAAGTGATAGCACTCCCTTGTGATCTCCATGAACTCTTGGGAAAGGCACACACTTCCTATGTATGTTATAAGGAAACAGAACTCAATGACTGTAAGGTATCACTTAAGTTTCCATTGAAAGACATCATAAGCAGATTACCTCTGTTTCCAAAACTCTTTCCAACTCCAAAACCACCCACTCTGGACGTATTCTCTCTTTTATTAGACTCACCAGGATCTGAAAAGGTTCAGATACAATTAAAACTTTTTAAAGTATAAAATCAAGTGTGTCATCAATAACTAGGAATTAAATGAATCTGTGTGGTAAGGGAACTTCCAAGGATGAGGAGAGAGTATTACAGGAACTTATGAAATTAAAATATACCTGCAACTTCTTTTTAAAAAATTCTTACATTATACCAAAGTAAAAACGTAAATATACTACTGCTGAAATACAGCTCTCAACTAGTTGCTATTCTACTAGAGAACTTTAACCAAGAAATTCAATTCTACAATTGAACTCTATTCAACTCTCATTTTCTATATATTGAAACCTCACCCTGACAGATCCAGCTATTTACATTATACCTCTATGTGAAAGTCACTGCTAATGAAAATTCTATACTCTTGTCTTATTATTATTCATTATTTATTCATTTTTAAAAAAATATTTATTATTTATTTGGCTGCACCAGGTCTTAGCTGCATCATGAGAACTCTTAGTTGCAGCATGTAGGATCTAGTTCCCTGACCAAGGATCAAACCAGGGCCCCTGGTATTGGCTGCATAAGAGGCTTAGGTCACTGGACCACCAGGGAAGTCCCTATTCATTTTCCTGGTACTTAAATCACACTCAATCTACTTTTTAAAATTAGAATTACGATGGAGCTAATATAATAACGAAAAAATGCTAACAATACCACTTCCCTTTACCTCCCACTCCTCCATAGTATTTCCCCATATCAACCTTCTTAGTTTTATATTCCACTATACAACTCTGAACACCCAACATTTTAATTCATAAAACAACTTTCCATACTCCACGCTGTGAACTTCTAATATCTTCTATTTCCTACATGCTATTCCTTCAGCATGACATTCCTTGCTTTCCTATTTTTCCTAGCAAAATTCTTTTCACTCTTCAAAAGCCTGAGTCAAAACCCACCTCTCCTGTGAAGTCCTCCTTCAGTCCTCCATCTGTAATCAATTCATCAATCACATTCCCACAGCATACTATGTGTATCTCTTTTTAAGCAATATTTCTTTCCATGTGCTTCTCTACCACGAAATTAAGAATTTTGAGGGCAGAGTTTCTATGGCCAGCAGCACAGTTATTTAAAACATAAACTTAAGCACCCCAAACATCACAAATAGCCACTTTAAACTATCATTGGGATAATTATCATAATCTTGTGATTTTCACAAATTGTCTTCCCTACATCTATAATATCCTAATACAGAGGAGCTAAGAGATCTGTGAAATTCCTAATGCCACATGCAAAACTGTGTATATGCAACTATCAGCATTTTTATCAGATTCTAAAAAAGCATGTGATTTAGGAAGATAAGGCTTTTTAGGCCATATCTCACAGAAGATAAAAAGCCAACCAATATATATTTTAGGTAATTAAAAGTCAATTTTAAAACCATGTTACTAGATATACCCAAGTTGTGAGAAAAAAATACCATAAAGATTGAAACAAACTAGAATGGTAAACTGAATCATTTGGGAAAGGTGTAGTTCTTCTATAAATTTCCAGGATTATATGCAGTATTAAAGAGTACTTTTTTTTTCTTAAATATTATCAGAGTATAGTTAATTTACAATTCTGTGTTAGTTTCAGGTATACAAAGTGATTCAGTTTACATATACATATATTCATTCTTTTTCAGATTTTTTCAAAGATAACTTTTAAAGTATCAATATTCACAGTTTTGATCAGAAATTTAATGTATTTAAATCTACAACATATTGAATTAACAATTCATAGTAAAATCTCAGTGATGGTTTTCTCATTTAAAAAGGCTCTAGTCAACAATGTTTAGAAGTCTGCATCAAAAAATATCATTCTAAATTAGGATTTTAAAATATATCCAAATATTAAGTAGCTCCCTGAGTGTCCTATTAAGCTATTTGTTATTTCCTAGTAGTAGCAAACAAAATACACACTTGAATCTCTAAGCACAACTACATGGTCCAAAACATTACTGCCTCTCACTTAATATGCAGGCTTAAAGATAAAAAAAATATATATGCATCTTCAACAAATTTCATTAGTAGAAGAAATATGTCAAAACATAAAATTCACACTTATGTTATCTGTGTATTAAAAAATTAAGTTTTCTAAGTAGCAAATGAAATATCATATAACAACATTCAGTTTCCAATGAATAAAAATATATACAAATACCAAAGATTTTCAAAAACTAACATTTAATAAATTCAAGAATAAGTGTCATGTATATATAAAACTATTAACCCTAGCTTAGGGCCCCATAAGAGAAATTTATTTAAAAATCCATATGACCATTTGAGGTTCTAACAGTATTTTGTTGCACTATAATAAAACACAGTGCACAATATTTTCAGCAGTTTAATAACAAATCTAAAAATGGAAAGGAGGAAACTATTTTGCTGTGTCATTATCTGTCACATCTAGTGCTGGTTGTTCTGAAAGTGACAATAAAAACTTTCAATTTTGGGAAAACAACCTCTTAATACTAGTGAGCTAACAAAACTGTTTCACATACTGCCTTTTCTTGAGAAACATAAAACTTAAGAAAAAGGGCCTTCACACTCTAGTCTCTGGAGTTTCTCCCATTCCTCCCATGCCAATGGGAACAATAACCATCAACACATCAAGAAGCAGCTCTGGGAAGCAACTCTCTTTAACCAATCTACCCATCTAATCAATTCAACGATTTCCTACTATCTTATAATGTAAAACAGTGAAAAGAGTACTGGTATTAAAAACAAAATCGTCATCCCAACCAAGTCTACTGTACACTAAGTTATATCAGATTTAACCTTGCACTAAACAGCCATAAAAGCCTCTATTCATTCCACTATTCACCTATTAAAACAGATGACTAAAGAAAGATTCTTACCTCTGTTTCCCAAACTCCTCCCAGAGGCAAATCCACTTCTCATGAAATGATCTCTTTGAGATGATCCATCACCCATTTCTAAAGTAAATAACATTTGAAGCAAGTCAAAATAACAAAAAAGTATCCTGGTGGTAAGTAAGCTTTAAACCATCTAAATGTGCCATCCACACGGCATAGGAGGAATTTTACATAGCAGTAAGAAAGATGAGTAGCCTAGTAGAAAAATGGGCGATGAATAAGAATAGGTAGTCCTCCAAATGAAAAAAAACGCTGACTAACTCCCACTCATAATTAAAGACACTGAAAATCAAAAGAAGAATATAACTTTTCCCAACCATGACTGACTGGAAACAGTTTGCTAATACGAATCTAGTAGAAGACCTTAATGGGGCTTTCCTCATAGCTAAGTCGGTAAAGAATCTGCCTGTAATGCACAAGACCTAGGTTAGATCTTTGGGTTGGGAAGATCCTCTGAAGAAAGGAACAGCCACCTATTCCAGTATTCTTGCCTGGAGAATACCATGGACAGAAGAGACTGGCAGGCCACAGCCCATGGGGTTGCAAGAGTTGGACATGACTCTGACATGACTTAGTGACTAAACTACCACCAGAAGAACTACCACCACATTTCTCCAAAGAAGACATACAGATGACCAACAAACACATGAAAAGATGCTCAACATCACTAATTATTAGAGAAATGCTAATCAAAACTACAATGAGTTATCACCTCACACAAGTCAGGATGGCCAACATCAAAAAGTGTACAAACAACAAATGCTGGAGAGAGTGTGGAGAAAAGAGACCCTCTTCCACTGCTGGTGCGAAGGTAAATTGATACAGCCACTATGGAGAACAATACGGAGGTTCCTAAAAACTACTAAAAACAGAAGGACCCTATGACCCAGCAATCCCAACACTGGGCATATACCCAGAGAAAAACGTAATTCAAAATGACACATGCACTCCAATGTTCACTGCAGCACTATCTACAAAAGCCAGGACAGGGAAGCAAGCAAAATTTCCATCAACAGAGGAAATGAATAAAGAAGATGTGGTACACACAGATAATGGAATATTACTTGGCCATGAAAAGGAATTAAATTGTGTCACCTGTAGAGACATGGATATACCTAGAGACTGTCATACAGAATGAAGAAAGTCATAAAAACAAATATCATATATTAATGTATAAATGTGGAATCTAGAAAAATGGTACAGATGAACCTATTTGCAAAGCAGAAACAGAGACACAAACATAGAGAACAAATCTAAGAATATCAAGAGGCAGGGGGTTGCGGGAAGGATGAACTGGGAGACTGTGTTTCACGTATATACACTATTGGTGCTATGTGCAAAATAGATAACTAATGAAAATCCTACTGTATAGCACAGGGAACTTTATTCATTGCTCTATGGAAGGAAATCTAAACAAGTGGAAATATATATATTACTGATTCACTTTGCTGTACAATAGAAGCTAACACAACATTGTAAAACAACTATATTCCAATAAATATTGTTTTAAATGCCAAGACTAGTCAAGGACGTAAGGAAATAAGCACGAATTAGATACAACATTGAAACTATAAACTAGATCCACCTTGATCCTAATTTTAAAGGAAAATATTTTTTGAAAATATACTAGTATACTTTTTCCTGTGGATATACTCACATGGTAACACAGATACACATAAAAATGTTTTGATAAGCACTGTCTATAACAGCCAAGAAAAACAGTCAAAGGAGAACAGACAAATTACAATCATCCACAGAACACTGTAAACATTCACAGAACTAAAAACATTAAACTGGTGACTTTCTTCAACAATAGAATGTTCATAAAAACCGACCACATGGAAGGCCAAAATGTAAATTCAACAATTTCAAAAATCAGTTATCACATACACAAAACTCTCTAATTGCAATGCAATCAAATTAAAAATTGCTAGAAGACAAATACTGTATATTTTTGCTTATAAGTGGAATCCAAAAAATAAAACAAGTCAACAAATACACAAAAACAGATAAGATGAACAGATATAGAAAACCAACTAGTGGTTTGCCACATGGGAGAAGGGTGAGGGAGGTATGAAATAGGTGAAGGGGAGGTAAGAGGCACAAACTACTAGTTATAAAATAAATTAGCTACAGGGATGTAATATACAGCACAAGGAATATAGTCAATATTTTACACTAACTCTGTATGGTGTATAATCTATAAAAATAGCAAATCACTATTATACACTGACAACTAATGATCGAGTAACTCAATTATACAATTTTAAAATTCTCTTACATTTGGAAACACTTCTATCAAAACAGTTCAAAGAAAAAAAATTACAATGGAACTTTAGAAATACTTAGAATTGTATGATAAAATGACACCTATCAGAAATTACATTTTTATACAATAAGAACTGAAAATTAATGAGGTAAACATCCATCTCAACTAGTAAGAACATTAGAAAAACAACAAATCACAGAAGAGTAAAGGAGAAAAATGGTGGTAAAAGCAGGCCTCCCTGGTGGCTCAGTGGTAAAGAACCCACCAATGAAGGAGACACAGGTTCAATCCGTAGTTCAGGAATGTCCCACATACGATGGGACAACTAAGCCTGTGTGCCACAACTACTGAACCAGTGCTCCAGGGCCCATGAGTTGCAACTACTGAAGCCCATGCACCTAGAGTCCGTGGTCCACAACAAGAGAAACCAGTGGAATGAGAGGCCCATGCACTGCAACTAGAGAGTAGCCCCCACTCACCACAAGTGGAGAAGGCCTGTGCAGAGCAATTAAGACCCAGTACAGCCGTAAATAAATACAACTAAATAAATCTTTTAAAAATGTTAACAACAAAAGATAAAGAAAGAGGAAACAAACATATAATAGTGGCTCAATAAAGCCAAAACTAAGTTCTTTAAGAAACCAATGACCCACTCCAGCACAAAGGACTCAAAGTGGGGAGATGGAAAAAGGTATTTCATGCAAATGAAAATGACAATAAAGTGGGGGATGCAACACTCCTATAAACAAAACAGACTTCCAAACAAAAGCCATAAAAAGGCTAAAGAAAGACACTATATAATGATAAAAGAATCAATACAAGAAGAGGATATTACTCTCAATGACACATACACACTCAATATAGGAGCATCTAAATTTATATAAATATTTATTTATTTTATATTAAAATTATATTTAAATACTTAAATAATTATATATAAATACAAAAACATATAAGTATATAAAATATCATATTCTTTGCAGAGAAAACATGGAGAACACTATACAGTCAGCAAACACAAGACCGGGAGCTGACTGTGGCTCAGATCATAAACTCCTTATTGCAAATTCAGACTGAAACTGAACAAAGCAGGTAAAAATCACTATATCCTTCAGGTATGACCTAAATCAAATCCCTTACAATTATACAATGGAAGTGTGAACCAGATTCAAGAGATTAGATATGATAGAGTGCCTGAAGAACTATGGATGGAGGTTCATGACATAGTACAGAGGGCAGTGATCAAGACCATCCCCAAGAAAAAGAAATGCAAAAAGGCAAAATGGTTGTCTTAGGTGGCCTTACAAATAGCTGAGAAAAGAAGAGAAGTGAAAGGAAAAGGAGAAAAGGAAAGATATACCCATGTGAATGCAGAGTTCCAAAGAATAGCAAAGAGAGATAAGAAAACCTCCCTCAGTGATCAGTGCAAAGAAATAGAGCAAAACAATAGAGTGGGAAAGACTAGAGATCGCTTCAAGAAAATGAGTGATACTAAGGGAACATTTCATGCAAAGATGGGCACAATTAAGGACAGAAATGGTATGGACCTAACAGAAGCAGAAGATATTAAGAAGAGGTGGCAAATACACAGAACTATACAAAGACGATCTTCATGACCCAGATAACCATGATGGTGTGATCACTCACCTAGAGGCAGACATCCTGGAATGTGAAGTCAAATGGGCCTTATGAAGCACCACTATGAACAAAGCTAGTGGAGGAGATGGAATTCCAATTGAGCTATTTCAAATCCTAAAAGACGATGCTGTGGAAGTGCTGCACTCAACATGCCAGCAAATTTGGAAGACTCAGCCAGTGGCCACAGGACTGGAAGAGGTCAGTTTTCATTCCAATCCCAAAGAAAGGCAATGCCAAAGAATGTTCAAACTACCCCACAATTGCACTCATCTCACATGCTAGCAAAGTAACCTTCAAAATTCTCCAAGCATGCTTCAACAGTACATGAACTGTGAACTTACAGATATTCAGGCTGGATTTAGAAAAAGCAGAGGAATCAAAGATCAAATTGCCAATATTCACTGGATCATTGAAAAATCATGTACTCCAGAAAAACATCTACTTCTGCTTTATTGACTACACCAAAGCATTTGACTGTTTAGACCTCAACAAACTATGAAGAATTCTTAATGAGATGGGAATACCAAACCACCTGACCTGTCTCCTGAGAAATTTGTATGCAGGTCAAGAATCAACAGATAGAACTGGACATGGAACAAAAGACTGGTTCCAAATAGGAAAAGGAGTAGGTCAAGGCTGTATATTGTCACCCTGCTTGTTTAACTTATATGCAGACTACATCATGCAAAATGCTGGGCTGGAGGAATCACAAGCTAGAATTAAGATTTCCAGGAGTTATATCAATAATCTCAGCTATGCCGATGACACCACACTTATGGTAGGAAGCAAAGAAGAACTAAAGAGACTCTTGATGAGGGTCAAAGAGGACAGTGAAAAAGTGGCCTTAAAATTCAACATTCAGAAAATGAAGATCATTGCATCCAGTCCCATCACTTCATGGCAAATAGATGGGGAAATAATGGAAACACTGAGAGACATATCTGGGGGGGCTCCAAAATCACAGCAGATGGTGACTGCAGCCATGAAATTAAAAGACTCTTACTCCTTGGAAGAAAAGTCATGACCAACCTCAACAGCATATTAAAAAGCAGATACATTACTTTGCTAACAAAAGTCCATCTACTCAAAGCTATGGTTTTTCCAGCAGTCATGTAGGGATGTGACAGTTGGGCTACAAAGAAAGCTGAGTGCCGGGGAGGAGCCAAGATGGGGGAGGAATAGGACCGGGAGACCACTTTTTCCCCTACAAATTCATTGAAAGAACTATTGAACACTGAGCAAATTTCACAAAACAACTTCTGATCACTAGCAGAGGACATCAGGCACCCAGAAAAGCAACCCATTGTCTTCAAAAGGAGGTAGGACAAAATATAAAAGATCAAAAGAGAGACAAAAGAGCTAGGGACAGAGTCCCGGGAAGGGAGTCTTAATAGAGGAAGTTTCCAAACACCAGGAACCCCTCGCACTGGCGGGTCTGGGGGAAGTTTTCAAACCTCAGAGTGCAACCTAACCGGGAGGAAAAAGTAAATAAGGCCCACAGATTACGTGCCTAAAAGCAACTCCCAGCAGAAAAGTACCCCAGACGCCCGCATCCGCCACCAGCAAGTGGGGGCAGAACGGAGAGGAGCGGGTGACATTGCTTAGGGTAAGGACCGGCCCAAAGGCCCTGAGAGCAATTGGAGGGAGCTTTTTTAAACTGTGGGATAGCAACAGAGAAAATTAACCAGCCCGAACACACTGCCGCCCGATCGCAAAACAAAGGGACTGAGAAACTCCAGAGAAGAGCTAGCCTGCGGCAGACCGGCCCATCCCACCGGAGGTAGGAGGCAAAGGGGAGGGGAAAGGGGCAAACTCGGCCCCAGAGATGGCATCCCCTCCCACACTGCAAACAGGCCTCCAGTTTCTATCCAAAGACTTCCTGAGATTCTGGATGGTCAACATCTGGCTGCCTGAGCTGCTCAGGCCGGGGAAGGCACAAAACGCAGGCGCAACCGAGTCCGCGCTTTTGTGGAGTACGCGAAAACTGGAACCGCACGCAACACAGGGCACGCTCCCTATAGAGCAGCCGGGAGCCTGAGCAGTGTAGACGGGGAAAGCACAGACACTGGTGAACAGGGGCAAACCCAGTGTGCCCGGAACACTGTGAATGCTCCCCACACACAGCGATATCTGTCTGCAGCACCCCGCCCTCCCGGTAGCAGGACTGAACTAGCGAACCTAAATAAGAGATCACCTCTGCCCGCCTGTGTCAGGGCGGAAATTAGACACCGAAGAGACGGCAAACAGACGCCAAATAAACAAAGGGAACCGCTTCAGAAATGACCGGTGCAACAGATTAAAATCCCTGTAGGTAACACCGACTACACCAGAAGGGGCCTATAGATACCGAGAAGTATAAGCTGGAATGAGGAGCTATCTGAAACTGAACTGAACCCACACTGACTGCAACAGCTCCAGAGAAATTCATATATATATATATTCTTTTTTTAAATTAAAAATTTTTTTTCTTTTTTTTTCTTTTTAATTTTATCTTTTATTTTCTTTTAAAATTCCCTACTACTCCCCCATTACTCCTTAACTTTCATTTTCATATATTTTTACGATTTTTTTAATTAGGGGAAAAATTTTTTTTTCTTTTTCTTTTTTTTTTCTTGTTTTTCTCTCTTATTTCATTTTAAAGTACTCTAATACTCCTCTATTATGTCTTAATTTTCATTTTCATTTCACTATAACCTTGCAAAAAAAAAAAGAGAGAAGTCCTATTTTTAAACTGAACTTCATAATTATTTCTAGATTTTTTGTGTGTGTTTGTTTTTGTTTTTAAATATTGTATTTTAAAGAGTCTAACATCTATGCTTGATTTTTAATCTTTGTTTTTCAGTATGTGATATAAATTTTGGACATTTAAGAATCCAATATTCAGTTCCCATTTCTATTCAGGAGTGTGTTGATTACTCCCTCCCACTTTTAACTCTCTGTTTTCTACCTCAGAACACCTCTATTTCCTCCTTTCCCCTTCTCTTCCCAATCCAATTCTGTGAATCTCTGCGGATGTCTGGGGTACGGAGAAAACTCTGGGAACAGACAACTGCGTAGATCTGTCTCTCTCCTCTTGTGTCCCCCTTTTTCTCCGCCTGCTCATCTCTATCTCCCTCCTCCCTCTCCTCTTTTTCATGTAACTCCGTGAACCTCTCTGGGTGTCCCTCACGGTGGAGAATCTTTTCACCATTAAGCTCGAAGTTTTATTATCAGTGCTGTATAGCTGAAGAAGTCTTGAGACTACTGGAATAAATAAAACTGAAATCCAGAGGCAGGAGACTTAAGCCCAAAACCTGAGAACACCAGAAAACTACTGACTACTCGGAACATTAAGTAATAAGAGACCATCCAAAAGCTTCCATACCTACACTGAAACCAACCACCACCCAAGAGCCAATAAGTTCCAGAGCAAGACATACCACGCAAATTCTCCAGCAATGCAGGAACATAGCCCTGAGCATCAACATACAGGCTGCCCAAAGTCACACCTAACACACAGGCCCATCTCAAAACTCATTACTGAACACTCCATTGCACTCCAGAGAGAAGAAATCCAGTTCCACACACCAGAACACTGACGCAAGCTTCCCTAACCAGGAAACCTTGACAAGCCCATCGTCCAACCCCACCCACTGGGTGAAACCTCCACAATAAAAAGGAACCACAGACCACCAGAATACAGAAAGCCCACTCCAGACACAGCAATCTAAACAAGATGAAAAGGCAGAGAAATACCCAACAGGTAAAGGAACATGAAAAATGCCCACCAAGTCAAACAAAAGAGGAGGACATAGGGAATCTACCTGAAAAAGAATTTAGAATAATGATAATAAAAACGATCCAAAATCTTGAAAACAAAATGGAGTTACAGATAAATAGCCTGGAGACAAGGATTGAGAAGATGCAAGAAATGTTTAATAAGGACCTAGAAGAAATAAAAAAGAGTCAATTAAAAATGAATAATGCAATAAATGAGATCAAAAACACTCTGGAGGGAATCATGAGTAGAATAATGGAGACAGAAGGTAGGATAAGTGAGGTAGAAGATAAAATGGTGGAAATAAATGAGGCAGAGAGGAAAAAAGACAAAAGAATCAAAAGAAATGAGGACAACCTCAGGGACCTCTGGGACAATGTGAAACGCCCCAACATTCGAATCATAGGAGTCCCAGACGAAGAAGACAAAAAGAAAGGCCATGAGAAGATACTCGAGGAGATAATAGCTGAAAACTTCCCTAAAATGGGGAAGGAAATAGCCACCCAAGTCCAAGAAAGCCAGAGAGTCCCAAACAGGATAAACTCAAGGCAAAACACCCCAAGACACATATTAATCAAATTAACAAAGATCAAACACAAAGAACAAATACTAAAAGCAGCAAGGGAGAAACAATAAATAACACACAAAGGGATTCCCATCAGGATAACAGCTGATCTATCAATAGAAACCCTTCAGGCCAGAAGGGAATGGCAGGATATACTTAGAGTAATGAAAGAGAATAACCTACAACCTAGATTACTGTACCCAGCAAGGATCTCATTCAGATATGAAGGAGAACTCAAAAGCTTTACAGACAAGCAAAAGCTGAGAGAATTCAGCACCACCAAACCAGCCCTTCAACAAATGCTAAAGGATCTTCTCTAGACAGGAAACACAGAAAGACTCTATAAACGTGAACCCAAAACAAAGTAAATGGCAACGGGACCATACCTATCAATAATTACCTAAAATGTAAATGGGTTGAATGCCCCAACCAAAAGACAAAGACTGGCTGAATGGATACAAAAACAAGACCCCTATATATACTGTCTACAAGAGACCCACCTCAAAACAAGGGACACATACAGACTGAAAGTGAAGGGTTGAAAAAAAAATATTTCACGCAAACGGAGACCAAAAGAAGGCAGGAGTTGCAATACTCATATCAGATAAAATAGACTTTCAAATAAAGGCTGTGAAAAGAGACAAAGAAGGACACTACATAATGATCAAAGGATCAATCCAAGAAGAAGATATAACAATTATAAATATATATGCACCCAACATAGGAGCACCGCAATATGTACGGCAAACGCTAACGAGTATGAAAGAGGAAATGAATAGTAACACAATAATAGTGGGAGACTTTACTACCGCACTCACACCTATGGATAGATCAACTAAACAGAAAATTAACAAGGAAACACAAACTATAAATGACACAATGGACCAGCTAGAACTAATTGACATCTATAGGACATTTCACCCCAAAACAATCAACTTCACCTTTTTCTCAAGTGCACACGGAACCTTCTCCAGAACAGATCACATCCTGGGCCATAAATCTAGTCTTGGTAAATTTAAAAAAATTGAAATCATTCCAGTCATCTTTTCTGACCACAGTGAAGTAAGATTAGATCTCAATTACAGGAAAAAAATTATTACAACTTCAAACATATGGAGGCTAAACAACATGCTTCTGAATAACCAACAAATCATAGAAGAAATCAAAAAAGAAATAAAAATATGCATAGAAATGAATGAAAATGAAAACACAACAACCCAAAGCCTATGGGACACTGTAAAAGCAGTGCTAAGGGGAAGGTTCATAGCATTACAGGCCTACCTCAAGAAACAAGAAAAATGTCAAATAAATAACCTAACTCTACACCTAAAGCAACTAGAGAAGGAAGAAATGAAGAACCCCAGGGTTAGTAGAAGGAAAGAAATCTTAAATATTAGGGCAGAAATAAATGCAAAAGAAACTAAAGTGACCATAGCAAAAATCAACAAAGCTAAAAGCTGGTGTTTTGAAAAAATAAACAAAACTGACAAACCATTAGCAAGACTCATTCAGAAACAAAGAGAGAAGAACCAAATTAACAAAATTAGAAACGAAAATGGAGAGATCACAACAGACAACACTGAAATACAAAGGATCATAAGAGATTATTACCAGCAGCTCTATGCCAATAAAATGGACAACTTGGAAGAAATGGACGAATTCTTAGAAAAGTATAACTTTCCAAAACTGAACCAGGAAGAAATAGAAGATCTTAACAGACCCATCACAAGCAAGGAAATCGAAACTGTAATCAGAAATCTTCCAGCAAACAAAAGCCCAGGACCAGATGGCTTCACAGCTGAATTCTGCCAAAAATTTAGAGAAGAGCTAACACCTATCTTACTCAAACTCTTCCAGAAATTTGCAGAAGAAGGTAACTTTCAAACTCATTCTATGAGGCCACCATCACCCTAATTCCAAAACCAGACAAAGATGCCACAAAAAAAGAAAACTACAGGCCAATATCACTGATGAACATAGATGCAAAAATCCTTAACAAAATTCTAGCAAACAGAATCCAACAACATATTAAAAAAATCATACACCGTGACCAAGTGGGCTTTATCCCAGGAATGCAAGGATTCTTTAAAATACGCAAATCAATCAATGTAATACACATTAACAAATTGAAAGATAAAAACAATATGATTATCTCAATTGATGCACAGAAAAGTCTTTGACAAAATTCAACACCCATTTATGATTAAAACTCTCCAGAAAGCAGGAATAAAAGCAACATACCTCAACATAAAAAAGCTATATATGACAAAGCCACAGCAAGCATTACCCTCAATGGTGAAAAATTGAAAGCATTTCCCCTGAAATCAGGAACAAGACAAGGGTGCCCACTCTCACCACTACTATTCAACATGGTGTTGGAAGTACTGGCCACAGCAATCAGAGCAGAAAAAGCAGTAAAAGGAATCCAGATAGGAAAAGAAGAAGTGAAAGTCTCTGTGTTTGCAGGTGAGATAATCCTCTACATAGAAAACCCTAAAGACTCTACCAGAAACTTACTAGAGCTATCAACGAATATAATAAAGTTGCAGGATATAAAATTAACACACAGAAATCCCTTGCATTCCCATACACTAACAATGAGAAAACAGAAAGAGAAATTAAGGAAACAATACCATTCACCATTGCAACACAAAGAATAAAATACTTAGGAGTGTATCTACCTAAAGAAACAAAAGACCTATACATAGAAAACTATAAAACGCTGATGAAAGAAATCAAAGAGGACACAAACACATGGAGAAATATACCATGTTCATGGATTGGGAGAATCAGTATTGTCAAAATGGCTATAGTACCCAAAGCAATCTATGCATTCAATGCAACCCCTATCAAGCTACCAATGGTATTTTTCACAGAACTGGAACAAATAATTTCACAATTTGTATGGAAATACAAAAAACCTCGAATAGCCAAAGTAATCTTGAGAAAGAAGAATGGAACTGGAGGAATCAACCTGCCTGACTTCAGAATCTACTACAAAGCCACAGTTATCAAGATAGAATGGTACTGGCACAAAGACAGAAATATAGATCAATGGAACAGAATAGAAAGCCCAGAGATAAATCCATGAAACTATGGACACCTTATCTTTGACAAAGGAGGCAAGGATATACAATGGAAAAAAGACAACCTCTTTAACAAGTGGTGCTGGGAAAACTAGTCAACCACCTGTAAAAGAATGAAACTAGAACACTTTCTAACACCATACACAAAAATAAACTCAAAACGGATTAAAGATCTAAATGTAAGACCACAAACTATAAAACTCCTAGAGGAGAACATAGGCAAAACACACTCCGACTTAAATCATAGCAGGATCCTCTATGACCCACATCCCAGAATATTAGAAACAAAAGCAAAAATAAACAAATGGAACCTAATGAAACTTAAAAGCTTTTGCACAACAAAGGAAACTATAAGCAAGGTGAAAAGACAGCCCTCAGATTGGGAGAAAATAACAGCAAATGAAGAAACAGACAAAGGATTAATCTCAAAAACATACAAGCAACTCTTGAAGCTCAATTCCAGAAAAATACATGACCCAATCAAAAAATGGGCCAAAGAACTAAACAGACAGTTCTCCAAAGAAGACATATAGATGGCTAACAAACACATGAAAAGATGCTCAACATCACTCATTATCAGAGAAATGCAAATCAAAACCACAATGAGGTACCATTACACGCCAGTCAGAATGGCTGCTATCCAAAAGTCTACAAGCAATAAATGCTGGAGAGGGTGTGGAGAAAAGGGAACCCTCTTACACTGTTGGTGGGAATTGAAACTAGTACAGCTGCTATGGAGAACAGTGTGGAGATTTCTTAAAAAACTGGAAACAGACCTGCCATATGACCCAGCAATCCCACTTTTGGGCATACATACCGAGGAAACAAGATCTGAAAGAGACACGTGCACCCCAATGTTCATCGCAGCACTGTTCATCATAGCCAGGACATGGAAGAAACCTAGATGCCCATCAGCAGACGAATGGATAAGGAAGCTGTGGTACACATACACCGTGGAATATTACTCAGCCATTAAAAAGAATTCATTTGAATCAGTTCTAATGAGATGGATGAAACTGGAGCCCATTATACAGAGGGAAGTAAGCCAGAAAGATAAAGACCATTACAGTATACTAACACATATATATGGAATTTAGAAAGATGGTAATGATAACCCTATATGCAAAACAGAAAAAGAGACACAGATGTACAGAACAGACTTTTGGACTCTGTGGGAGAAGGCGAGGGTGGGATGTTTCAAGAGAATAGCAGCAAAACACGTATATTATCTAGGGTGAAACAGATCACCAGCCCAGGTGGGATGCATGAGACAAGTGATCAGACCTAGTGCACTGGGAAGACCCAGAGGGATCGGGTAGAGAGGGAGGTGGGAGGGGGGATCGGGATGGGGGATACATGTAAGTCCATGGCTAATTCATGGCAATGTATGACAAAAACCACTACAATATTGTAAAGGAATTAGCCTCCAACTAATAAAAATAAATGAAAAAAAAGAAAAAAAGAAAGCTGAGTGCCGAACAAGTAATGCTTTTGTACTATGGTGTTGGAGAAGACTCTTGAGAGTCCCTTGGACTGCAAGGAGATCCAACCAGTCAATCCTAATGGAAATCATTCCTGAATATTCATTGGAAGGACTGATGCTGAAGTAGAACCTCCAATACTTTGGCCACCTGATGTGAAGAACTAACATTTGAAAAGATCCTGATGCTGGGAAAGATTGAAGACGGGATGAGAACGGGATGACAGAGGATGAGATGGTTGGATGGCATCACCGATCGAGGGACATGAGTTTGGGTAAGCTCTGGAGTTGGTGATGGACAGGGAATCCTGGGGTGCTGCAGTCCATGGGGTCCCAAAGAGTCGGACATGACTCAGCAACTGAACTGAGCTGAAATATAGAAAACAAATACTAACAGACAAATGGATGGGAATACAATAATAGAGGAGACTTTAAGACCTCAATGACATCAGTGGACAAACCTTCCAGACAGAAAATCAATAAGGCAACAGAGATCCTAAATGACGTATTAGAACAGTTAGACTTAATTGATTTTTTCAGGACATTCAGTTCAGTTGCTCAGACTCTTTGGTTAATACAGTAAATTTTGTTGTTATATGTATTTTTTTAATTGAAAATATACTAGAAGTAGCATATTAGCCTGCTGTGAACTTCAACAAAATCAAAGACTACTGTCATGAGTTTAATTTTCTAGCCCAGGTCCTACCACTTCCACCTATCTTCTCAGCTTTATAAAAAATGTAGGTGAACAAGATGGAGACAAGTGACAGGGGGAAAACAACAGCTCCCTTATCTTGATTTGTTTCTCTTATTTGCCAAGGACCTCCCTAAGTTAGTTTTCAGATCCCAAAGAAGCTCATATTATCTTTTTTTAATTAAATATTTTACTTTTTTAATTAATTTATTTAATTGGAGGTTAATTACAATATTGTGGTGGGTTTTGCCATACATTGACATGAATCAGCCACCGGTGTACAAGCCACGGGTGTACATAGCTGTACCTGTGTACAGCCACAGGTGTTCCTAGTTTGGAACAAGGCTGTTCCAAACCATCCTCCCACCTACCTCCCCATCCAATCCCTCTGGATTGTCCCAGTGCAGCAGCTCTGAGTGCCCTGTTTCAAGCATCGAACTTGGACTGGTCACCTATTTCGCATATGGTAATATACATGTTTCAATGCTATTCTCTAAAATCATCCCATCCTCACCTTCTCCCAAGAGTTCAAAAGCCTGTACTTTATGTCTGTGTCTCTTTTGCCGTCTCACATATAGGGTCACTGTTACCATCTTTCTAAATTCCACCATGTATATGCGCTAATATACTGTTATTGGTGTTTTTTATTTCTGACTTACTTCACTCTGTATAATAGGTTCCAGTTTCAATCACCTCATTAGAACTGACTCAAATATGTTCTTTTTATAGCTGAGTAATATTCCACTGTGTATATGTACCACAACTTTCTCATCCATTCATCTGCGGACAGACATCTAGGTTGCTTCCATGTCCTAGCTACTGTAAACAGTGCTACAATGAACACTGGGGTACACGTGTCTCTTTCAATTCTGGTTTCCTCAGTGTGTGTGCCCAGCAGTGGGACTGCTGGGTCATATGGCAGTTCTATTTCCAGTTTTTTAAGGAATCTCCACACTGTTCGCCATAGTGGCTGTACTAGTTTGCATTCTCACCAACAGTGTAAGAGGGGTCCGTTTTCTCCACACCTCCAGCATTTATTGTTTGTAGACTTTTTGATAGCAGCCATTCTGACCAGCGTGAGATGGTACCTCATTGTGGTTTTGATTTGCATTTCTCTGATGATAAGTGATATTGAGCATCTTTTCATGTGTTTGTTAGCCATCTGTATGTCTTCTTTGGAGAAATGTCTGTTTAGTTCTTTGGCCCATTTTTTGACTGAGTCGTTTATTTTTCCAGTATTGGGCTGCATGAGCTCCTTGTGGGTTTTTGACATTGAAAGTTGCTTTGTTTGCTATTATTTTCTCCAATTCTGAAAACTGTCTTTTCAACTTGCTCATAGTTTCCTTCGTTGTGCAAAAGCTTTTAAGTTTAATTAGGTCCCATTTTGGTTTTTTTGCTTTTATTTCCATTACTCTGGGAGGTGGATCATAGAGGATCCTGTTGTGATTTATGTCAGAGTGTTCTGCCTATGTTTTCCTCTAGGAGTTTTATAGTTTCTGGTTTTACATTTAGATCTTTAATTTATTCTGAGTTTATTTTTGTGTATGGTGTTAGAAAGTGTTCTAGTTTCATTCTTTTACAAGTGGTTGACCAGTTTTCCCAGCATCACCTGTTAATAAGATTGTCTTTTCTCCGTTGCATATTTTTGCCTCCTTTGCCAAAGATAAGGTGTCCACAGGTGCGTGGATTTATCTCTGGGCTTTCTATTTTGTTCCACTGGTCTATATTTCTGTTTTTGTGCCAGTACCATACTGTCTTGACGACTGTAGCTTTACAGTATAGTCTGAAGTCAGGCAGGTTGATTCCTCCAGTTCCATTCTTCGTTCTCAAGATGCTTTGGCTATTCGAGGTTTTTTGTGCTTCCATACAAATTGTGGAATTATTTGTCCTAGTTCTGTGAAAAAATGTTATTGGTAGCTTGATAGGGATTGCATTGAATCTATAGATTTCATTTTCACTATGTTGATTGTTCCAATCCATGAACATGGTATATTTCTCCATCTATTTGTGTCATCTTTTGATTTCTTTCATCAGTGTTTTACAGTTTTCTAAATATAGGTCTTTTGTTTCTTGAGGTAAATTTATTCCTAAGTATTTTATTCTTTTTGACGTAATGGTGAATAGGGTTGTTTCCTTAATTCCCATATCTATTTTCTTATTGTTAGTGTATAGGAATGCCAGGGATTTATGTGCATTAATTTGATATGAGTTTGGTTTAAATAGTTGCTATCCTGACAGGTCACCATCACTGTAACCTGCTTCAACACCTGAGTCTACTCTCCTACTGCCTTGTATCAGGAATCCTGACAATTCCCATAGCAGCCTGAAAGCCAAACATGCAACTTGGAGGCTGGGCAAAGGTTTTACAGCAAACCCACTAAAAAGGAGGATACACTCTAACATTACACTCTCTCTTCTCTCCCTTCCTTTAATTGTAAGAGGCTCCAAACCCAAAATATTCAAGCCAAAACGTCTCCCTAGAAAATTTAAAAACATCTTTGACAAGGTATCTATTAGTCTGCTTCTCATCCAGTGGATGAAGCCCTTAACCTAAAAACAGTTCTGCATTTTTGCTTTAACACATACCTGATGATGAAGCCAGAGTCCTGTTAAAAGTGTCTCCATTTGCTCCAGAAGAATACCTATCCTGTAAGAAAAAAGAAAACACTAGTTTTCTACTTCAAATAATAACAATGAGTAATCTATCTCATAAATACTAGAAAGTTTTAACAATTGGGTTTTGTCCAGAACAAAATAATTAAAGATTGTAAGATTTCCTGGGTCACTGCATGTTCTTTTATTTACTACTCTAAAACACCTTCACTTTAAAATTGTATGAATAGGGAGGAGCCAAGATGGCGGAGGAGTAGGACGGGGAGACCACTTTCTCTCCTACAAATTCATCAAAAGAATAACTGAACGCAGAGCAAACTTCACAAAACAACTTCTGATCGCTAGCTGAGGTCATCAGGCGCCCAGAAAAGCAGCCCATTGTCTTTGAAAGGAGGTAGGACAAAATATAAAAGATAAAAAGTGAGACAAAAGAGCTAAGGACGGAGATCCGTCCCGGGAAGGGAGTCTTTAGAGGACGTTTCCAGACACCGGGAAACCCTCTCACTGGCGGGCCTGGGGGAAGTGTTTGAGTCTCGGAGGGCAACCTGACTGGGAGGGAAACAATAAATAAAACCCACAGATTAGGAGCCTAAAAGCAACTCCCAGCAGAAAAGTACCCCAGACACCCGCATCCACCACCAGCAAGTGGGGGCCGCACGGAGAGGAGCGGGAGGCATTGCTTGGGGTAGGGTCCGGGCCTGAGTGCCCTGAGGACAATCGGAGGGAGCTTTTGTGAGTTGCCAACTTGAACTGTGGGAGAGCAAAAGAGAGAGAGAAAATTAACCGGCCGGAACACACTGCTGGCCGTTCGCAGAACAAAGGGACCAAGAAAGTCCAGAGAAGACCTCGCAGGCTGCAGACCGGCCCAGCCCTGCCAGAGGCAGGAGCAAGTCACGGCGAGACACAGGGCGCAGGCACCCGACCGGCACAGGCGGGGACTGGGGCTGGGGACGCGGAGGGCAGAAGGCGCACGCACCCGACTGGCGCTAGCGGAAACTGAGACTGGGAGCGCGGAAGGGAGTAGGCGCGCCACACCCGTGGAAAGTGCGCCCCTCAAGCCCCTGGCTGCCTGGACTGCTCTGACGGGGAAGTTCCGCGCTTTTGTGCAACACCCGAGGGCTGGAACCTCGCGCAGCGTGGGGCGCGCTCCATATAGAGCAGCCGGGAGCCTGAGCAGCGCAGACGGCGAAAGCAGCGCCAGCCTCTCCCCGCAGCACCAGCCCCTCCCCGCAGCGCCAGCCCCTCCCTGCAGCGCGGCCGAACTAGCTAGCTGATTAAGAGTCCACCTCTGCCCGCCTGTGTCAGGGCGGAAATGAGGCTCTGAAAAGACCGGCATACAGAAGCCAAATAAACAAAGGGAACCGCTTCAGAAGGGACCGGTGCAACAGATTAAAATCCCTGTAGAAAACACCGACTACACCAGAAGAGGCCTGTAGATATCGAGAAGTGTAAGCTGGAACGAGGAGCTATCTGAAACTGAGCCTAACCCACACTGACCGCAACAGCTCCAGAGAAACTCCTAGATATATTTTTACTTTCTTTTTTATAAGTAAGAAAAAAAAAATTTTTATTTTATTCTTTTTTATTTTTTCTCTTTTATTTTCCTTTAAAATTCTCTATTACTCCCCCATTACTCCTTAACTTTCATTTTCATAGACTTTTACGATTTCTTTAATTAGGGAAAAATTTTTTTTCCTTTCTTTTTTTTTTCTTTCTTTTTTTTTCCTTTTTCTCTTCTACTTTCTATTTCTCTTTTTCTCTTATTTCTTTTAAAGTCCTCTAGTACTCCTCTACTACTTCTTAATTTTCATTTTCAGTACACTATAACCTTACAAAAAAAAAAAAGAAGAGAAGCCCTATTTTTAAACTGAACTTCATATATATTTCTAAAATTTGTGTGTGTGTGTGTGTGTGTTTGGTTTTTGTTTTTAATATAGTATTTTTAAGAGTCTAACCTCTACTCTAGATTTTTAATTTTTGTTTCTCAGTATATGATATAAATTGTGAACATTTAAGAATCCAATATTCAATTCCCATTTTTATTCAGGAGTGTGTTGATTATTCTCTCCCAATCTTGACTCTCTGTTTTCTACCTCAGAATACCTCTATTTCCTCCTTTCCCCTTCTCTTCCCAATCCAATTCTGTGAATCTTTGTGGGTGTCTGGGCTATGGAGAACACTCTGGGAACAGACAACAGCGTAAATCTGTCTCTCCCCTCTTGAGTCCCCCTTTTTCTCCTCCTGCTCATCTCTATCTCCCTCCTCCCTCTCCTCTTCTTCATGTAACTCTGTGAACCTCTCTGGGTGTCCCTAACGGGGGAGAATCTTTTTGCCATTAACCTAGAAGTTTTATTATCAGTGCTGTATAGTTGGAGAAGTCCTGAGACTGCAGGAAGAATAAAACTGAAATCCAGAGGCAGGAGACTTAAGCCCAAAACCTGAGAACACCAGAAAACTCCTGACTACATGGAACTTTAAGTAATAAGTGACCGTCCAAAAGCCTCCATACCTACACTGAAACCAACCACCACCCAAGAGCCAATAAGTTTTAGAGCAAGACATACCACGCAAATTCTCCAGCAACGCAGGAACATAGCCCCGAGCATCAACATACAGGCTGCCCAAAGTCACACCTAACACACAGGCCCATCTCAAAACTCATTACTGGACACTCCATTGCTCTCCAGAGAGAAGAAATCAAGTTCCACACACCAGAACACCGACGCAAACTTCCCTAACCAGGAAACCTTGACAAGCCCATCGTCTAACCCCACCCACTGGGTAAAACCTCCACAATAAAAAGGAACCACAGACCACCAGAATACAGAAAGCCCACTCCAGACACAGCAATCTAAACAAGATGAAAAGGCAGAGAAATACCCAACAGGTAAAGGAACATGATAAAGGCCCACCAAGTCAAACAAAAGAGGAGGACATAGGGAATCTACCTGAAAAAGAATTTAGAATAATGATAATAAAAACGATCCAAAATCTTGAAAACAAAATGGAGTTACAGATAAATAGCCTGGAGACAAAGATTGAAAAGATGCAAGAAATGTTTAATAAAGACCTAGAAGAAATAAAAAAGAGTCAATTAAAAATAAATAATGCAATGAATGAGATCAAAAACACTATGGAGGGAATCAAGAGTAGAATAACGGAGACAGAAGATAGGGTAAGTGAGGTAGAAGATAAAATGGTGGAAATAAATGAAGCAGAGAGGAAAAAAGACAAAAGGATCAAAAGAAATGAGGACAACCTCAGGGACGTCTGGGACAATGTGAAACGCCCCAACATTAGAATCATAGGAGTCCCAGAAGAAGAAGACAAAAAGGAAGGCCATGAGAAAATACTCGAGGAGATAATAGCTGAAAACTTCCCTAAAATGGGGAAGGAAATAGCCACCCAAGTTCAAGAAACCCAGAGAGTCCCAAACAGGATAAACCCAAGGCGAAACACCCCAAGACACATATTAATCAAATTAACAAAGATCAAACACAAAGAACAAATACTAAAAGCAGCAAGGGAGAAACAGTAAATAACACACAAAGGGATTCCCATAAGGATAACAGCTGATCTATCAATAGAAACCCTCCAGGCCAGAAGGGAATGGCAGGACATACTTAAAGTAATGAAAGAGAATAACCTACAACCTAGATTACTATACCTAGCAAGGATCTCATTCAGATATGAAGGAGAATTCAAAAGCTTTACAGACAAGCAAAAGCTGACAGAATTCAGCACCACCAAACCAGCCCTTCAACAAATGCTAAAGGATCTTCTCTAGACAGCAAACACAGAAAGACTGTATAAACGTGAACCCAAAACAACAAAGTAAATGGCAACGGGACCACACCTATCAATAATTACCTTAAATGTAAATGGGTTGAATGCCCCAACCAAAAGACAAAGACTGGCTGAATGGATACAAAAACAAGACCCCTATATATGCTGTCTACAAGAGACCCACCTCAAAACAAGAGACACATACAGACTAAAATTGAAGGGCTGGGAAAAAATATTTCACGCAAACGGAGACCCAAAGAAAGCAGGAGTCGCAATACTCATATCAGATAAAACAGACTTTCAAATAAAGGCTGTGAAAAGAGACAAAGAAGGACACTACATAATGATCAAAGGATCAATCCAAGAAGAAGATATAACAATTATAAATATATATGCACCCAACATAGGAGCACCGCAATATGTACAGCAAACGCTAACGAGTATGAAAGAGGAAATGAATAGTAACACAATAATAGTGGGAGACTTTAATACCGCACTCACAACTATGGATGGATCAACTAAACAGAGAATTAACAAGGAAACACAAACCTTAAATGACACAATGGACCAGCTAGACCTAATTGATATCTATAGGACATTTCACCCCAAAACAATCAACTTCACCTTTTTCTCAAGTGCACACGGAACCTCCTCCAGAACAGATCACATCCTGGGCCATAAATCTGGTCTTGGAAAATTCAAAAAAATTGAAATCATTCCAGTCATCTTTTCTGACCACAGTGAAGTAAGATTAGATCTCAATTACAGGAAAAAAATTGTTAAAAATTCAACCACATGGAGGCTAAATAACACACTTCTGAATAACCAACAAATCATAGAAGAAATCAAAAAAGAAATCAAAATATGCATAGAAATGAATGAAAATGAAAACACAACCCAAAACCTATGGGACACTGTAAAAGCAGTGCTAAGGGGAGGGTTCATAGCATTACAGGCTTACATCAAGAAACAAGAAAAGAGCCAAATAAATAATCTAACTCTACACCTAAAGCGATTAGAGAAGGAAGAAATGAAGAACCCCAGAGTAAGCAGAAGGAAAGAAATCTTAAAAATTAGGGCAGAAATAAATGCAAAAGAAACTAAAGAGACCATAGCAAAAATCAACAAAGCTAAAAAGCTGGTTTTTTGAAAAAATAAACAAAATTGACAAACCATTAGCAAGACTCATTAAGAAACAAAGAGAGAAGAACCAAATTAACAAAATTAGAAATGAAAATGGAGAGACCACAACAGACAACTGAAATACAAAGGATCATAAGAGATTATTACCAGCAGCTCTATGCCAATAAAATGGACAACTTGGAAGAAATGGATGAATTCTTGGAAAAGTATAACTTTCCAAAACTGAACCAGGAAGAAATAGAAGATCTTAACAGACCCATCACAAGCAAGGAAATCAAAACTGTAATCAGAAATCTTCCAGCAAACAAAAGCCCAGGACCAGATGGCTTCACAGCTGAATTCTGCCAAAAATTTAGAGAAGAGCTAACACCTATCTTACTCAAACTCTTCCAGAAAATTGCAGAGGAAGATAAACTTCCAAACTCATTCTATGAGGCCACCATCACCCTAATTCCAAAACCAGACAAAGATGCCACAAAAAAAGAAAACTACAGGCCAATATCACTGATGAACATAGATGCAAAAATCCTTAACAAAATTCTAGCAAACAGAATCCAACAACATATTAAAAAAACCATACACCGTGACCAAGTGGGCTTTATCCCAGGAATGCAAGGATTCTTTAATATCCACAAATCAATCAATGTAATACACCACATTAACAAATTGAAAAATAAAAACCATATGATTATCTCAATAGATGCAGAGAAAGCCTTTGACAAAATTCAACACCCATTTATGATTAAAACTCTCCAGAAAGCAGGAATAGAAGGAACATACCTCAACATAATAAAAGCTACATATGACAAACCCACAGCAAGCATCACCCTCAATGGTGAAAAATTGAAAGCATTTCCCCTGAAATCAGGAACAAGACAAGGGTGCCCACTCTCACCACTACTATTCAACATAGTGTTGGAAGTTTTGGCCACAGCAATCAGAGCAGAAAAAGAAGTAAAAGGAATCCAGATAGGAAAGGAAGAAGTGAAACTCTCGCTGTTTGCAGATGACATGATCCTCTACATAGAAAACCCTAAAGACTCTTCCAGAAAATTACTAGAGCTAATCAGCGAATATAGTAAAGTTGCAGGATATAAAATTAACACACAGAAATCCCTTGCATTCCCATACACTAACAATGAGAAAACAGAAAGAGAAATTAAGGAAACAATACCATTCACCATTGCAACAAAAAGAATAAAATACTTAGGAGTATATCTACCTAAAGAAACAAAAGACCTATACATAGAAAACTATAAAACGCTGATGAAAGAAATCAAAGAGGACACAAACAGATGGAGAAACATACCATGTTCATGGGTTGGTAGAATCCGTATTCTCAAAATGGCTATTCTACCCAAAGCAATCTATAGATTCAATGCAATCCCTATCAAGCTACCAACGGTATTTTTCACAAAACTAGAACAAATAATTTCACAATTTATATGGAAATACAAAAAACCTCGAATAGCCAAAGTAATCTTGAGAAAGAAGAATGGAACTGGAGGAATCAGCCTGCCTGACTTCAGACTCTACTACAAAGCCAGTATGGTACTGGCACAAACACAGAAATATAGATCAATGGAACAGAATAGAAAGCCCAGAGATAAATCCACGAACCTATGGACACCTTATCTTTGACAAAGGAGGTAAGGATATACAATGGAAAAAAGACAACCTCTTTAACAAGTGGTGCTGGGACAACTAGTCAACCACCTGTAAAAGAATGAAACTAGAACACTTTCTAACACCATACACAAAAATAAACTCAAAATGGATTAAAGATCTAAATGTAAGACCAGAAACTATAAAACTCCTAGAGGAGAGCATAGGCAAAACACTCTCCGACAGAAATCACAGCAAAGTCCTCTATGACCCACCTCCCAGAATGTTGGAAATAAAAGCAGAACTAAACAAATGGGACCTAATGAAACTTAAAAGCTTTTGCACTACAAAGGAAACTATAAGTAAGGTAAAAAGACAGCCCTCAGATTGGGAGAAAATAATAGCAAATGAAGCAACAGACAACGGATTAATCTCAAAAATATACAAGCAACTCTTGAAGCTCAATTCCAGAAAAATACATGACCCAATCAAAAAATGGGCCAAAGAACTAAACAGACAGTTCTCCAAAAAAGACATATAGATGGCTAACAAACACATGAAAAGATGCTCAACATCACTCATTATCAGAGAAATGCAAATCAAAAACCACAATGAGGTACCATTACATGCCAGTCAGGATGGCTGCTATCCAAAGTCTACAAGCAATAAATGCTGGAGAGGGTGTGGAGAAAAGGGAACCCTCTTACACTGTTGGTGGGAATGCAAACTAGTACAGCCACTAGGGAAAACAGTGTGGAGATTTCTTAAAAAACTGGAAATAGAACTGCCATATGACCCAGCAATCCCACTTCTGGGCATACACACGGAGGAAACCAGATCTGAAAGAGACACGTGCACCCCAATGTTCAAAGCATCACTGTTTATAATAGCCAGGACATGGAATCAACCTAGATGCCCATCAGCAGATGAATGGATAAGGAAGCTGTGGTACATATACACCATGGAATATTACTCAGCTGTTAAAAAGAATTCATTTGAATCAGTCCTAATGAGATGGATGAAACTGGAGCCCATTATACAGAGTGAAGTGAGCCAGAAAGATAAAGAACATTACAGCATACTAACACATATATATGGAATCTAGAAAGATGGTAACGATAACCCTATATGCAAAACAGAAAAAGAGACACAGAAGTACAGAACAGACTTTTGAACTCTGTGGGAGAAGGTGAGGGTGGGATGTTTCGAAAGAACAGCATGTATATTATCTATGGTGAAACAGATCACCAGCCCAGGTGGGATGCATGAGACAAGTGCTTGGGCCTGGTGCACTGCGAAGACCCAGAGGAATCGGGTGGAGAGGGAGGTGGGAGGGGGGATCGGGATGGGGAATACGTGTAAATCTATGGCTGATTCATATCAATGTATGACAAAACCCACTGGAAAAAAAATAAATAAATATGGTTAAAAGAAAAAAAAATTAAAAAAAAATAAAATTGTGTGTATAGCATACTAATATATCACTTAAAACAATGGTCAGCAAACTATAGCCACAAGCCAAATTGGGTGGGCTACCAGTTTTTATAAATAAAGTTTTATTGGAAAAAAGTCATCCTCAATTCATCTAGGTATGTAACAGGCTGCTTCCTCTCAAACAAGTTTCCAATACTAATGGCAAATCTTTTGAACAGAGCTCTGAAATTCTTCAAAATCAAATTCAATAATTTAAGCACAAAAAGTGATCTAAAATTTACAGATTACACTTCAATTAACTGACTGAATTAGAAAAATCACAATATTTTTGTCAAATAGGCTTCTTTAAATAAACCTAAAGCTGGAGGGAGTGCACCAATGTAGGTATTAACATCGTCAGGTAATACTTTTGCTCCAAAATTTCTTTCACAAAAGACACTGACTTTTAAAAACTACCTTTATAAAGCTCGAAAGACATTCAGTTATTTTTCTAACTTACTAAAAACATATGATAAAATCGTTGAAATGGCTTGGGATTTTGATAACTGCTACAGTAAAAAGTTCCAATTTATCATTACCATAGATGATAAGACAAACAAGAAAAGTAATCCAGCTTTCCCTATTTAAAGTGAAACACTGAAGACTTTTTTTTCTCTTTTCTAGTATCCAAAATACTACTGGATGAATAGAGCCCCCAAAGAGGCTAGTTTTATAAGTGTTATAACATTCAGCTTCATATAACTGATAAAAAGTAATGAAACACTCTGGCACCAAACAACTGAAAAATTATTGTTACCAAACAATCTTCAGAAGATGGAATTTAACATCCCACACACTTTCTAAGGCAAATTTTGAAAAAAAAAGTCAATAGAATTCATCTTTCATCATAAAAATCCTTAATATTTTTCATAACCTTAAAAATAAAGTAACTTCATACTCCCTTCCAGCTACTGTACCATTTCTCTGCTCCGTTATAGGCAAAAAAATTTGTCTACATTTGCTGCCTCTGTTTTCTCAAATTCTGTATTTCCTTCAAGCTACTCTTGCTAGCCTCCATCCTCACCTCTGCATTGAAAAAGCTTATAGTAAGCATATTATGTAATAAAATTACTACTTTTAAGCTTCATCCTGCCAGAGCTCTCAGCAGCATTTGAAACAACAGACTATCTACTTGCTTCTCTGGCTTAGGGAACACATCCTTCCCAGGTTTTCCTCTTGCCCCATGGCCACTCCCTCCACAGTCTCCTTTGCCAGCTCCCCAGCTAATGTACCTTTAAAATCAAAGTGCCCCACAGTTCATGGCAGAGCCCTCTAAGTCTGTTTTATTCCATCCAACTTTACCCACTCCACTCTCACAGATTTAAATCCTATTAAAACAGATAAATTCCAGATTTGTACCTACAGCTCTGATCCCTCTCCTAAGCAACAACTAATGACTAGTATCCTTACTTAAACCTTTTCTTAGGCATCGGAAATTCAACACTGCAAATACAGAATTCTTGATTTTTTCCCTCCCAAATTGGTTCACCTTCCACATATTTCCCATTTCAGTAATGAG
The DNA here is from genome assembly GCF_910594005.1 of Cervus elaphus. Taxonomy (NCBI): domain Eukaryota; kingdom Metazoa; phylum Chordata; class Mammalia; order Artiodactyla; family Cervidae; genus Cervus; species Cervus elaphus. Next base: position 72,621,002 of record NC_057848.1, read on the forward strand.
CACCATCATCCATCTACTTGCTTCAATATAAAAACTTAGCATCATTCTCTCTTGCATTCCCCATATCCAGGCCATCTAGTTCTATCAACTCTATGTCCACTTCTATCGTGAGGGCCCTCTCCCTCTCTTCCTTTTCTCTTTCCTTCTCAGATTTCACTTTCTACAAATGTTGCCTTATCTTACTATAGTTTAGCCATGCTAGAAATTTGTTGTTGCTCAGCCCCTCAGTCATGTCCGACTCTTCGCGACTCATGCACTGCAGCACAACAGGCATCCCTGTCCTTTACCGTCTCTCAGAGGTTGTTCAAAGTCATGTCCATTGAGTCACATGATGCCATCCAACCATCTCATCCTCTGTCATCGCTTTCTCCTCCTGCCATCAGTCTTTCCCAGTATCAGGGTATTTTCTAATGAGTCAGCTCTTTGAATCAGGTAGCCAAAGTACTGGAGCTTAAGTAACAGTCCTTCCAATGAATATTCAGGACTGATTTCCGTTAGGATTGACATGTTTGATCTCCTAGCAGTCCAAGGAACTCTCAGGAGTCTTCTCCGACATCTCAGTTCAAAAGGATCAATCCTTGGCACTCAGCCTCCTTTACAGTCCAACTCTCACATCCATACATGACTATTCAAAAAACCATAGCTTTGTCTAGATGGCCCTTTGTTGACAAAGTAATGTCTCCACTTTTTAATATGCTGTCTAGGTTGGTCATAGCTTTTCTTCCAAGTAGCAAGCATCTTTTAATTTCATGGCTGCAGTCACCATCTGCAGTGATTCCAGAACCCCAGAAAATAGTCTCGCATTGTTTCCCCATCTATTTGCCATAAAGTGATGAGACCGGATGCCATGATCTTCGCTTTTTGAATGTTGAATTTTAAGCCAGCTTTTTCACTCTCCTCATTCGCTTTCATCAAGAGGCTCTTTAGTTCCTCTTTGCTTTCGGCCATAGGGCTGGTATCATCTGCATATCTGAGATTATTGGTATTTCTCCTGGGAATTTTGATTCCAGCTTGTACTACATTCATCCTGGCATTTCACATGATCTACTCCACATATAAGTTATATAAGCAGAGCGACAATATACAGCCTTGACGTACTCCTTTCCCAATTTGGAACCAGTCCGTTGTTTCACGTCCAGTTCTGACTGTTGCTTCTGGCCTTGCATACAGGTTTCTCAGGAGGCAGGTCAGGTGCTCTGGTATTCCCATCTCTTTAAGAATTTAACACAGTTTGTAGTGATCCACACAGTCAAAATCTTTAGCGCAGTCAATGAAGCAGAAATAGGTGATGTTTGGAACTCTCTTGCTTTTGCTATGCTCCAATGGATGTTGGCAATTTGATCTCTGGTTTCTCTGCCTTTTCTAAAACCAGCTTGAACATCTGGAAGTTCTCGGTTCCTGTTGAAGCCTAGCTTTGAGAATTCTGAGCATTACTCTGCTAGAGCATGAGCTGAGTGCAACTGTGTGGTGGTTTGAAAATTCTTTGGCATTGCCTTTCTTTGGGAATGAAATGAAAACTGACCTTTTGCAGACCTGTGGTCACTGCTGAGTTTTCCAAATTTGCTGGCATACTGAGTGCAGCACGTTCACAGCATCATCTTTTAGGATATGAAATAGCTCTATACTAGCTATAGTAGCAGAGAAGGCAATGGAACCCACTCCAGTACTCTTGCCTGGAAAATCCCATGGATGTAGGAGCCTGGTAGGCTGCAGTCCATGGTGTCGCTAGCAGTCAGAGCCACTTCACTTTCGCTTTTCACTTTCAGGTACTGGAGAAGCAAATGGCAACCCACTCCAGTATTCTTGGCTGGAGAATCCCAGGGACAGGGGAGCCTGGTGGGCTGCTGTCCATGGGGTCACACAGAGTTGGACACGACTGAAGTGACTTAGCAGCAGCAGCAGCTATAGTAGATTGAATAACGTCCACTCGATATCAAGCCGTAATTTCTGAAAAGTGTGTTATATTCTTTGAAAAAAAAGCAGTTCTAGCCGATACAACTAAGAGTTTTGAAATGAGCAGATTACCCTGGATTATCTAAGTGGGCCCTAAATGTCATCACAAGTGCCCTTAAGAAAGGCCAAGGGTATTAACACAAACACAGAGAAGGCCCAGTGAAGACAACAGAAAGAGATGCAGCCACAAGCCAAGGCTGCCTATAACCAACCAGAAGTTGGAAGAAGCATGGATTCTCTCCAAGACCCTACTGAAGGAAAACAGCACTGCTGAGACCATGGTTTCTAACTTCTGGCCTCCAGAACTGTAAGAGAAATTTTTCTGTTACTGTAAGCCATCTAGTTTGTGATAATTTATTATAGCATCTATAGGAAACTAACACATTGTACTTCTTCCTGTTGTCCTGATACCCTAAGTTTGTTCTCTCTTCAGATCTCTGCACATCATGTGTTACTGGGCCTCTTTCAGGTCTCCGGCTCATGAGTCATAGTCTCAAGGAATATCTTCCTCTCCACCTGATCTGAATCTACCCATACCAATCTTCTTCTCCCTCTCTCCCTCACACACAGAGAGTTTCCTGATTATTTTATTACTATTATTATTTAAGAATTTTCACTATTAGTATATGATTTTTAATGTGCTTATTCTGTCTCCTCCAGTAAAATACAACATCCATGCCAGCAAGCCCCTTATCTATCATGTTTACCACTAGCTCCAGCATCTAATAAGGCTCAAAAAAATTTGTGGAATGAGTCTTAGGTCTTAACATTACCTATTTTTAGAACACTTAGCTATAAAACATTTATAACCTCTTTACTCATCCAAGTGAACCAATTTAGAAATTTTAAAACTTAGCATTATTTCAAATATTATAAATTTCAAAATAATAATTGTGGATGCACTAATTATCTTAAGCAGTTTCCACTTTAATCACAAGAGTATATATGCCTACTGAAATATGCCAGAAAAAAAGGCAAAAAGATCAGACAGAAGAGACGAGTGTGTAGACTCACTGGTCATTTAATAAGAAATATTACAACTAGCAAGCAAACCCAGTATCCTGTTACAGTCATCACGCTCATTCATTTCATCTCTCACCCCAACAAGCGTGCGCACAATGTGCAAACACCTAACAGATGGTGACTGCAGCCATGAAATTAAAAGACGATTACTCCTTGGAAGGAAAGTTATGACCAACCTAGATAGCATATTAAAAAGCAGAGACATTACTTTGCCAACAAAGGTCCATCTGGTCAAGGCTACGGTTTTTCCAGTGGTCATGTATGGATGTGAGAGTCGGACTGTGAAGAAAACTGAGTGATGAAAAACTGGTGCTTTTGACCTATGGTGTTGGAGAAGACTCTTGAGAGTCCCTTGGACTGCAAGGAGATCCAACCAGTCCATCCTAAAGGAGATAAGTCCTGGGTGTTCATTGGAAGGACTGATGCTGAAGCTGAAGCTCCAATACTTTGGCCACCTCATGCGAAGAGTTGACTCGTTGGAAAAGACCCTCATGCTGGCAGGCATTGGGGGCAGGAGAAGGGTATGACAGAGGATGAGATGGCTGGATGGCATCATCGACTCAATGGGCATGAGTTTGAGTAAACTCCGGGAGTTTGTGATGGACAGGGAGGCCTGGCGTGCTGCGATTCATGGGGTCTCAAAGAGTCGGACATGACTGAGCGACTGAACTGAACTGAACTGAACTGAACCATTTCTGGACTACTGTAACTGCTAGATGACCAAATATTTCTCAACCTCACATTTTGTATTATTCTATCCCCACATAGTACACTCACTTCAAAAACCAGCATTGGGAAGTTCTAAAAACTAACAGAAAAGCAAATTTTTGAACTGTTAGTTCAAAATTATATAAGCCTGTGTTAATACTAAATCTCCAAAGAAGGATCCTTAGAAGCATTCAGAAAAGGCTTATCACATAATAAGAGCCTCCTGCATAGCACAGGGAATTCTATTCAATACTTTGTAAAGACCTATATAAGAATAGAAGATAAAAAAGAATGGATATATGTATATGTATAACTGACCTATTTTGCTGTACAGCAGAAACACAACATTGTAAATCAACTGTACTCCCAATTTTTTAAATTAAGGAAAGGCTGATCACAGATATTACTACCAATCCAAGATGATCTCAGAGGCAATACAAATTGCACAAAAGGGAAGCCCAGTTGCTTCTTGAAACAGAAATCCAATTACAACAACCAATCAAATGGTGCCTTTAAAAGAAAACGGGCTGAAGACCTCAGATTTCTCCTACATAAAAATGTCATGTGTTCATCCTTAGCTTCTACACATCTTATTCAACGAAGACAAGCAAACAAAGCCACTGAATGCATCATGTTCCTTCAAGTTAAGTAGGTCAAGTTACTAACTGCACACCTAGCACCAGGTGTTAAGTTTGTGAACAAATGCAAAAAGTTTACTACAAATTGGCCCCACACAGATATGTACTAAGAATCGTAAGGTAGAAATATTAACATTAATATTAATATTAACATTAAGATTATTAATTTACATTATTAAATAATGTTAATAATGTACATTAAATATTAACATTAACATTAATATTAATTAACATTCAATCAGTATGACCAGCATTGAGAAACAAAGTTTGTTACTGAATAGCACAAAGACTCCCAAAAGGTAAATCTGGAAGCCGGACAGTTGACCATCCTCAATTTCAGAGACCCTTTGCAATAACCATGCACGACATTCTACAGTGCAGTATACCATTTGAATAATACTTAGTTAAGACAAAATCTCATAGTAAGAAAAAGTAAAAATTAGACAAGTCCAAGTGGAAGAACATCTGTACCTATGAGTTAAACTGTGTATTACAACAAATCTACCAAGAACCTGGGGAAAAAAGAACCATAGAAAATTATTTGACCAAGTAATTCCATTTTTGAAAAAAAATACTCCCAAATTAAACAATAAACTGTAGCTATTCATGACAATACTACAGTGTAAAGATAACACTTTAATTTCTACCAAAAGAAAATCAATTATGCTTTGGTAGTTCTAGTCCATTAAATACTACACACCCATATGAAATTATTTTTAGGAAGTTAGTAATATGGAATAGCTAGTGCTGAGGAGTGAAAAAGCTGAAATCAAAAACTACTATTACATACAATCATTAGAATCCATGGAAAAATGTGCTTGGGAAATATAGAAGAAAATTGACTAAAACCTCAACAGAGCATTTGTGCTAGTGAGCGAGACTATAGGTAATATTTGTCCTCTTTTGGTCTTACAATATTCTTACGATATTGTAACATAAAGAAGACTATAAAAAGATAACATACAAAGAAGTTATTTCTAAAAAAAGTCCCAAAGCAAGAAACATGATAAATTCAGATTAACATCTTAGGTATTTTAATCTAAAGTTTATATGCAAACAGGCCAAATTCAAGAAAGACAAAGAAGTAAATTTTATGTTTTGGGGTAAATTAAGAATTTCTATTAAGACACCACTTGAAATAGAAAGTGTCAGAATTGACTAACATAAATACAAACTGGAAATCCTAAGAGGAAAACAAATTGACTTTTGGAGACATTTTCAAGTAGATAAAACTTATGTAAAAGCAATCCATTAAATACACTGTCTTCCAAAGTAGACTCTCTTCACCATCTTAAAGTCAAAACTAAAATCCAAAAACCCACTCCATAATCCCCTCAGGTAAATTTCAGTGTAACTCTTCAAAAGCTATTGAGGAAAAAGATCTGCAGATTTGTACATCTGAAGATCAAACGGATGTTACCATCTGAATCAACCTAATGTTTTCATCTTGAGAGCCCTGCTTATATAAAACCAAATTTCAGAATTCAAACTGCCACCCAAAAACGAATTTTATTTTTCCATTTTCTATATACAACTGTATCTTAGAGACATTCAACCACATTAACACAAGCTTGCTTTCACCCACAATAAGTTCTAAATCACCGAGATTTAAATTAAGTTGCTAAGAATATTATACCCGTTTTAGGTTTTAATTATTAAATTATGTCAGACTGTTTTCTTCTATTTGAGGCTTAGCATGCTTCATCATTCCCTATAAGACAGTTAATAACAATCACATGGAGAAGCACAGCATGCTTCTCACCACAGATGAACTTTCTCACCACAGAGGTTTTCAACTCTGAGAAAATCTGTAGCATTCAATAACTACAAACTTTAAATTTTATTACCTTCTCAAATACAGGAACATAGGAAGACACATGAGGGTTGATTAGCTCTGCTTCCCAATCTTCATCTCCCATGGCGGCTTCCAGTTCAGTTTTTATAGAAATACAAATATGCACATTTAGGCTCAGTCAGAATCAGAGATCAGAATTTTACCTTTAAAAGCATAAATCATCATTTCACACATATACCTCCAAGCTACACAATTAACTCTTGATCCTCCCCAAAAGTTTTTGCAAAAAGGCCAATTAAAGTTTTGTTTCTTACCGAGAGATACCATTTATATTCATCCTTTTGGCTCAGACGGTAAAGAATCCGGCTGCAATGCGGGAGACATGGATTCGATCCCTGGGTTGGGAAGATCCCCTGGAGAAGGGAATGGCTACCCACTCCAGTGTTCTGGCCTGAAGAATTCCATGGACTGTATAGTCCATGGCGTCGCAAAGAGTCGGACACGACTGAGCGACTTTCAATTTTTTATCTTTAAAAATTAGTTGAACCACTTATCTAACCACTCTAGCAATCACCATGTCCCGGTGGAGTTCAGGCCTTTCCCCAAAATCTGTTGACAGAATTTATTTTCTCACCGAAGGGTTCCCAATGCGTCTTACTGAATATTAAGGGGGAGGGGAAATTTTTCAGATACTACTCCAGGTTTCTCCCTTCAAAACTGGGTACGACGTTTCGCGTGGGGTTTATTTAGTTTCTTTGCGGGGGTCGGGGGGAGTGACCAGGGATCAAGGCCTTGAAGTTTGGCAGGGAAGGAAGGGGTGATTAGGTGGCCCAAATGTCTCCCACAAACAACCAGTTTCGCCAAAGAGGGTGTATACACGAATAGTTCTACAACCATCCGTGTTTAGAGAGTCTTTTTCTCTCAATACGGATGGTATACTACCATGTGGTCAAAAATGCTCCTTCGCCTTTCCTGCAGGCCTCAACCCCAGACTTCGGACACGCACCGTGCTACTGGACCCTCCGGCAGGAAGCAGAAAGACCCCAAAGGACGGCTTCAAACCCCTGCCCACCCCAACCGTTCTTCACTTGGCCCGAAGTCCAGCTACAACTAGGAAGCCCAGAGTGTTGGGATGAAACCCGTACTGGGAAAAGAGCCGGCGGCCCACTCACCTCTCTGCAGCTTGCTCTCCCGGAGTCCTCACCGGCGCTGACGCGACTTAAACGGCTGCACGTGCACGACGCAGACTGCGTCTGGTGCGCCGATCCAACAACAAATGACACCAGGCGACGAGCTCCATCAGCCAATCAGCGTCAGGCAGCAATGTCGTCCCGCCCCCATCTCCTGCCTCTCCTGCCCTATGTGTTCGCGTTCAAGGTCGCAATCAGCTGACCCATTAGGTTCCGGACGGAGTGGCCCGTTAGGCCTAGGGGTACAAGGCTGACCGTGGGTCACTTTCTCTGGATTTTTCTGCGGGGTCCTCAATCTGGAGAGACTATAGAATTTTCCTATGTAAGCGCTGCAAGTCAAAGTTAAAAATAGAAGAGGAATTAAAACGTCCTCCTACCTACCTCTTTAAACTTTCTCTCCTTTTTTGCCTACTGCAGTCCCTGGCAGATGGCCTCTATTTCTGAGGCGCTTGCTTCACATCCAGGGGGTTTCCAGGCACCTCAAAGTATGGCTGAGGCTCGGGGTGGTGGGGTATTTCTTTTTCTTCCCAGACTGAAGGATGAGACTGTCACGCCGATACCTAGGAGGCTGTGAAGTCAGTAACTTGTCTTACAGAGCTAGAGGTCGAATTCTTTGGGAAGGAGACACTCTCTGATCCAGAAGGAAGAAGTAAATTGTGCTGGTGAAGGTCGTTCGTTAGATTTGTGACCACCTGTTTATATCCCCACTTACTGGCCAAACCTAAGGGTGTCCGAAGGTCATTTCGGTACTTACACTCGTCAACCAGTTAGTGTTTGTTCTGTCCCACAAAAAGTCAGGGAAATCTTTCCGTATTTTCCCATCCCTCCAAAAGGCATAACAGGCCGCTTGAAAAATACCATTTTTATTTTTGGCTTTATTTTCATCATTTTCATGCTCTGAATCTTTTAATAAATCCCTGAATAGTTCAGAAATGTAAGTCCCAGCACAGTCTGACACTCAGGCATAGAGGCTGAGGTACTTTATGGAACACTTTACACTTTCCAGCTCTTGAACCATCATTATTGATCTCTTTAATTAAAAATACTTATTTTCTTTGAATCCTTAAAAATATTTATTTAGTTAGCATCAAACTTTGTCAGACTATTATCAAGGTGAATTATCTTTAAAAGATTACATTGAACAAAAGTGAAACCAGAATATTTTTTTAATTTTATTTTTTTCATTTTTAATAATTTCTATTTTTAAACAAAATTTTTACATCACACTCTTGAGGCATCTTATACTTTCAATCGTATATGTATGGGGGAGAGCTACCAACACTCTTTCTGATGCTCTGAATTTGTACACAGGGTCCTCTGATGTATTTTTACTCACCTTGAATTGAATGTTCTTTCAAAAATTTTTATGTTGTGGGAAAATATGTATTAGGTGAAAATAACAAGATATGAAATTGTGTAGATAGAATGATAACCAACTAGGTTTTTTTTATTTTAGGAGTGGAAAGCTTGGAAACATTTTCTAAAATGAGCATATTTTTTTTAAAACATTTGGCAAACATTCTCTGCTATTAACTCTAGGAGAGAAGAAATTTTTGTGCTTTCAGGTACTGCAGTGAAATAGTTCTTTATGAAACACTCAATATAATCCTTGAGAGTTCCTGGTTAAGAAAAAGTGCATTCTGATGAGAACTAAAGTTCAGTACTGAGTAAAGGATAAACAATGGATAAAAATCATGCAATTCAAAAATTGAACATAAACAGTGAAAAAAGACAAGCCCACGGTTTAGTAAACCTTAATGGGTGTCCCAGGAAAATGAAGCCAGTATATTCTATTTTCTTGTTCTCACTAACAGATCCTAAGTTACTGGTGGTAATAAATCACAATGTATGGAAAAGGCAGGGATTCATTCATTAGTTAGATAGGCTTTATTTTATTTTTTTTTTCAGGGTCCTACATTTTATTTTCAAACATTTTTTTTTTTCAATTATGGCATCCCTAACAGGTCAGGTCAGATCCGACCGATTCAAGCAGAGAATCAGCGCGTCTAAGGGAGGGGCTGACTTGCTTTCCTCTGAGTCTTAGGCTGGTCACCAACCACCAGGGGGCGTTCTTCCCCGTCAGCGGGGCCGGGCGGGCAGGGCCTAGCTGATGTCAGACCGACTCACCGAGGAAAGATTTTCATGAACGGAGTGCTACTGCTTCCAACGTGTGACTTTTCCTCTCAGGTTGTATGTAAACTGGAGGGTCATGAGGGGAATCGAGGCCCAGTTCCTGGCTCTCCAGAAGGGGTTTAACGAGCTCATCCCTCAACACTTACTGAAGCCTTTTGACCAGAAGGAGCTGGAGGTGGGCCGTGCGGGGCTGGGGTGCGAGGGGCTGTTGTGTGCAGGGTGGTCTGCCTCCTGGGCTGGCTGCAGGAGCAAAGACAGGGTGGGGGGAACAGGGGCGTCAGGGAGCCCTGAGCAGGGACGACGAGGCCCGGTGTCCCTGTGGTGGCCGGGAGTCCAGCTCATCCATCAGGTTCCCCCTGACTTAGAGACCTCCAGCGTAGAGCTCCCCCAGTGCCTCCTCCCGAGGGGTCACCTTACACCGAGGATGTGACCAATAGCCAGCTGCTCCCATGCTAACCAGCTGCTCGACTTTGATTCCGGCTGTTATCAGGCCCAAGATGGAGTGTTACTGTCCTTTCTCATCCATCTTCCATTCACATCTTGTCCACCCCTGGCACCATGTAGCTCGGGCCTTTCAAAGTGCCCCCAACCTTCTGCCCTGGTGTGGTGCCAGAGTGCGCGTGCCCCACCGGGGTGGGGGAGTCACACTTTACACCCCACGTGTCCCCAAGAGGTCCTGGGAGGCGGCCCCCCTGGCCCCGGGGCCTGGCTCCTCCGTGCATGCCCACGCACACGCACGCATTCAGTTGTGGGGAAATGTCACGTCCGCAGCCACCCTGTGCCCTGGAAGTGCAGAGACAGACGGGGGCCTCAGGCTGGCTGTGTGTGTTGGGGGGGTGTCCCCTTGTCTGAACATCGCCTGGTTGACTGGGGCGTGGTTGGTCGGTCTCTCCACGGCCTGGTAGCCTGGGCGGCCCGTCGCGTTGCATGTCCAGAAAGTGACCCGCCTTCATGCCCCGCAGCTGATCATCGGCGGCCTGGACAAGATCGAGCTGGACGACTGGAAGTCCAACACGCGGCTGAAGCACTGCGGGGCCGACAGCAACGTGGTCCGGTGGTTCTGGCAGGCGGTGGAGACCTTCGATGAGGAGCGGCGGGCCCGGCTGCTGCAGTTCGTGACGGGCTCCATGCGGGTCCCCCTCCAGGGCTTCAAGGCGCTGCAAGGTGACTGCAGTGGCGGCCGGGCGGCCGGGGGTGTCTCCTGGCATCGGGTCTTTCGCTTGGCCCAAGACCTCTTCTGTCCCCACTGCCGCCCCCAGGGTGAGAAACGCCTGTGAGCAGTAGGAGCCTGTGTCAGCCGCATGCGTCCTCCACACCGCCTGCTCGGGCTGTCTCAGCCCGTGGGCCCGCAGCGGCGGATGCTGGCCGGCCAGCCTGGTGCCCCACGGGGCTGGACCAGGAACGATCCCGCCAGAAAGGCCAGGGGAGCCGGGGTAGGGGGTGGGCTCCCCTCGCCCAACAGCGTGGATGGCTTGGGGGGAGGAAAGCAGCTTTAAAAGCGCACTCGGGTTAATTCTGAGTCTCCCGAGTGCGCTGTGCAGGCCGGGCTCTCAGTCCCCTCGTCCGCTGGGGCCCGCCTGGTCGGCTGCCTGGTCCAGTGAGGAGCCGTCCTCCCGGGTGTTCCTTCCGGCTCACCTGGGGGCCGGTTGAGCTCAGGAGGCTTTAAATGAGCACCTACTGTATGTCAGGTATTATGCTAAATGTTTCAGGTAAAATTAGCTTCTCAAGGAACATTCTAGTGACAAGAATGGCAATGACCAATGGAATTTAAACCGTAACATTCTTATCTCAAAAGATACCCTGGAAAGCTTATATAATGTTTCTCCGAATTTCCTAAATCCTTCTTTAATAAGGTAGGACAAGAGTTTCCTCAAAGCTGTCTCTCAATTTGGAATCAATGTAGTTATTTCAAAGTAATACATGTAAAGATGACTAATATTTTAGATTTTATGTTCCTAGCATTCTCTCCACATTATTTAAGTAATGATTTTTTTAGTTGATGTGTACTGTGCCTTGCACCATGTCAAGGCTATTAAAAATTCTTTTAATCTACCAGTAGTACATGGGGCTTCCCTGGTGGTTCAGTGGTAAAGAACCTGTTTCCCAATGCAGGAGACATGGGTTCAATCCCTGGGTCCAAAGACTTCCTGGAGAAGGAAATGGCAACCCACTCCAGTACTCTTGCCTGGGAAATCCCATGGACAGAGGAGCCTGGTGGGCTACAGTCTGCGGGGTCACAAGAGTCAGACACAACTTCCTGACTGAACAACAACAAACAGTATAAAAATGGATTACCTCACGTGGGGGAGAATTAGATGTTCATCTTTAAGGATTACAAATATTTGAGAATCTTTTATTATGCACATAACCATACAACAGGCTAAAAAAATCAAATACTGCAGGTTGGAGCCCTATAAATCAACACAAAAACAAGGTGGAATGGGTTATAATGTCTCAGACAGCACATCTTGTACTAGTGCAACATCTAAGGAAGAAAGCAACTTGGACAGGGGTTTTCAGCATACCCAGCAGGGTTCAGAGAGGCCAAAATATCTGAATTTTTCAAGTAATGGCTAAGGCAGTGTTTATGAATGTGTGGTACTCATACCACTGATTTTAGGCAACTCAGACAATTTTCATTTTGATAGTCATTTTTAGTGTTTTTATTTAATATCTTCGTATATATTAGACACATTCATCAGTGCATATGTTGATAATGAACTCTGTTAGGGAAGCTTTGAGGTAACAGGCACCCTCTTTTATCACTGTTGGGGATGTTCCATGGCCTAAACCTTGAAGGAAGGGAATTTGACAACATCTAGCAAAATCACATGTGCATTTATCCTTGGATCCTGTAATCCTACTTCTAGAATTTATTTCAAAGATACACTAACAAAAATATAAAAGGACAACTCTGTTGTTCAGTTGCTCAATTGTGTCCAACTCGGCAACCCCTTGGACTGCTGCACGCCAGGCTTCCCTGTCCTTCACCATCTCCTGGAGCTTGCTCAAACTCATGTCCACTGAGTCAATGATGCCATCCAACCATCACATCCTCTGTCATCCCCTTTTCCTCTTGCCTTCCATCTTTCCCAGCATCAGGGTTTTTTCTAATGAGTCAGCTCTTCATGTCAGGGGGCCAAAGTATTGGAGCCTCAGTTCAGCATCAGTCCTTCTAATGAATATTCAGAATTGATTTCATTTAGGATTGACTGGTTCGATCTCCTTGAAGCCCAAGGGACTCTCAAAAGTCTTCTCCAACACCACAATCCAAAAGCATCAATTCTTTGGCATTCAGCTTCTTTATGGTCCAACTCTCACATCCATACATGACTACTGGAAAAACCACAGCTTTGACTAGACGGACTTTTGTCAGCAAAGTAATGTCTCTGCTTTTTAATACACTGTCTAGGTTTGTCATAATTTTTCTTCCAAGGAGCAAGCGTCTTTTAACTTCATGGCTGCATTCACCATCTTAGGTGATCTTGGAGCCCCCCAAAATAAAGTCTGTCACTGTTTCCACAAAGTTATTAACTGCAGAACTAAAAGTTAACGAGAAATAAGTCAAAAATCCCTCAGTAGCAGACTGAAACATCCACCCATGTAGTTGAAGGGGCAGAAAAATTTTCCCTTCTTCCTTTGTAGGCTTTTTGGCTGTCCCAATAATTAAACTGACATTAAGCAAAAGGAGAAAAACAATTTTAATTTCATACATACAGGAGTCACATAAAAATATGAGACTCAAAGAAGTGACCAGGGGTTTCCTTGGTGGCTCAGTATCACTATAATGTCCTTCCAGTGCATATTCAAGGGTTTAACTTTAGGATTGACTGGTTTGATCTCTTTGCAGTCCAAGGGACTCTCCTACTCTCTTCTAGCACCACAATTTGAAAGCATCAATCCTTCAGTGCTCAGCTTTCTTTACAGTCCAACTCTCACATCCCTACATGATTACTGGAAAAACCGTAGTTTTTGACTATATGGACCTTTGTCGGCATGTCTCTGCTTTTTTTAATATGCTATCTAGGTTGGTCACAGCTTTTCTTCCAAGGAGCAAGTGTCTTTTGATTTCATGGCTTCAGCCACTATCTGCAGTGATTTTGGAGCCCAAGAAAAGAAAATCTGGCACTATTTCCACTTTTTCCCCATCTATTTGCCATGAAGTGATGGAAACAGATGCCGTGATCTTTGTTTTTTGAATGTTGCATCTCAAGCCAGCCTTCTCACTCTCTTCTTTCACCCTCCTCAAGAAGTTCTTTGTTCCTCTTCACTTTTTGCTATTAGAGTGGTACCATCTGCGTATCTGAGGTTGTTGATATTTCTCCAGGCAATCTTGGTTCCAGTTTATGAGTCATCCAACCTGGCATTGCACATGATGTACTCTGCACAGAAGTTAAATAAGCAGGATGACAATATACATCCTTGACATTGACATACTCAATTTTGAACCAGTCTGTTGTTCCATGTCCAGTTCTAACTGTTGCTTCTTGTCCTGCATACAGGTTTCTCAGGAGACAGGTAAGGTGGTCTGGTATTCCCATCTCTTTAAGTATTTTCCCGTTTGTTGTGATCCACACAATCAAAGGCTTTAGTGTAGTCAAGTATGTTAGGTCAAGTATGCTGGCTTATATCTAATATATGTGCTTATATTTTTTTAATGGAAGGATAAGCCAAAAATTATAAAATGACTAAGAGAGAATAGGTTGAGAAGGATAAGAATGTGTGTCAGACTTCTCTGAATGAGTGGATTTGATTGTGAAACCATGTGATTGTTATACAAACTTATAAAACTAAATCAAATCAAGATTTAAAAGGCAATCTTTAAAGTTAAAGCCAAAAAACAAATGCACTTAAATAAATGTGTATTTAGTTAGTGGCTTAACCACACAAAGTTATTTCAAATGCTTTAAAATAGAGTAATTTGACCATTTGTCCCTAGTGAGATATATCATAAGGCAAAAAATAGTGCATAAAATTCATCAATTCTGTAGTCATATTGTCAGTAATAAACTGCTACATAATTAAGTTACTATTGTTTCAGAAGTAAGATTTTTCAGTGTGAGAGAAAAGAAATCGGAAAAGAAAAGCAGAGGTTAAGAAATAACCCTATCCTCTTAAATTTGAATAGAAATATCATTATGAACTCATTATATATCATCTCCTTTAGAAAAAATAAAAAATTTACAACACAAAGACGTCCTTAACTCTGCCCACTGACAAAACAGCAACAATGACAAACCCATCAGCAGTACACATGCTAGCACATAAGACTAATGTTGACTTGAAACAAAAACACTACTAAATATTTCTCCAGCAAAGATCTGTTTATTCAGGATCAGAAGAGAACTGCAGCGTGGGGTCGGCAGCCCTCCCGAACCACAGGCAAGTCCTGGCGTGCCAAAGGAAGGAGAACAAGGTTTGTCAAAGTACCTGCCCAGTAAGATGGGTCCCTCGTGGCTCCAAGGAGTTCCCCAGGGAGGGGTAACCACTTCTAAAAAGACTTTAGCCACAGAAGAGGTAGTCTGTCTTCAAGGAAAGTCCAGTGCACAAACATACAGATCATGACTAAAACAGAGCTCATGGCTTTTCACTGAGTCCTTGTCAGGAAAGGAGTCTTTCCTCTTCCTGTTGGGTTCTATTATCATCACAGGTTACGAGAGCTCCCCCTTCTGGTCTCCAAACTCTATTTAACTGAGGTTTCTGTTCATTTTTTACATCTTCCCCTTTTGATCAGGATTTTTCTCTGAAAGCATTGCTGATCAAGAGTCAGGGTTTCTAGTTTTAGCAGCTTTTTGTCCCTCAGTGTCACAAAGGACCATTACTGGGCACAGCGTCTCACATTAGATTGGAAACCCATTAAGGTCACATTTGAGTAACAAGGCGGGGAAGGAGGGAAGACTGTCAAGCACTTTTTATCTGAAGTCCTGTTACCAAAATCATAGACATTGGAGATCTTCTGAAGCATTATGCCATCATCAAAGGTTTGGCAACAAACTTCCATCAGGCCTGGTCTACATATCTAGGGAACGTTGTCTCATCAGATGTCATCTGCTTCAATTCTGGAAAATCTTCATTTTCATGTCACCAGACGATATGCAGTTTCAGTCAGGGTTTGGTGCTTTCTTTAGGTGTAGCTCAGGAATCCAATGAAGAAGGCAATGGCAACCCACTCCAGTACACTTGCCTGGAAAATCCCATGGGCAGAGGAGCCTGGTAGGCTGCAGTCCATGGGGTCGTGAAGAGTCAGACAGGACTGAGCGACTTCACTTTCAATTTTCACTTTCATGCATTGGAGAAGGAAATGGCAACCCACTCCAGTGTTCTTGCCTGGAGAATCCCAGGGATGGGGGAGCCTGGTGGGCTGCCGTCTATGGGGTCGCACAGAGTCAGACACGACTGAAGTGACTTAGCAGCAGCAGCAGCAGCCATATGGTCTCTGTCAACAACTACCCAGTTCTATGTCTGTGGCATGACTGCAGCCAACAGAGACAGTATGTAAACCGATGAGGTGGCTGTACTCTAATCTATTTATAAAAACAGGTATTTGGCTAGATTTGTTCCCAGAACTGTAGTTTCCTGACCTCCTCGTCTAGAGAACGCAGAGTGGAGATTTTCATTTATTAGTTGGAATTCTTCTAAGAAGAGAGCTTTCCCTCTTTTCCTGGACATGAGCTTACTCCCTTTTAGGATTTGGAGTTTTCCAGGCTGTATTTGGGGTTTACTTGAAGTACTTGCTTTGAGTACTTGTTTGGCACTTTGGTCTGATCTTGCGATCAGAACGTTTCAACCGAAGTTGGCTGAAAACGACTTCGGCCCAATTTCTTTGGGAATGGGCTGCTTCAAATGGAACTGCTGATTGAGCCTCCAGCCCATTCTTTTGGGGCTATCTTATGGAGACTGACAAAAGAAAAAAAGAAAGGAAGGAAGGAAGGAAAAAGAAGAGGAGAGAGGAGACGGGAGAAGAGACGAGAAGGCCTTTATCGTGGCTCCTCAGGGGCCAAGCTGTCTCCTTAAGATTGGCTAGAATGGGCTTGTAAACATTTGTGCTGTAAGCTGTTTAAACTGTTTGGAAATTGTTCTTTATGCTAAAGGAAAAACATCTAGAAAATCGGATCCCAGTTATCTAAGTATTTTGAGGGTGTACACTCAGTTATCTAAGTATTTTGAGGGTGTAAACTGTGGCCAATTTTATGTTTAAAACCAAGGTCCTTTCTCTTGTGCACTTCTAACTAAATAGCCTGACTTGATCAAAGGCAAGTTAGAAGATCAGTGGCCATTGTGGGGAACTCTTGAAATCCTCGAACTTAATTTCATTAGAATTGGACTATAATAGCTCAGAACTTTCCAGAACTGAGTGGAACACTTATTTCAATGGGTATTTTTGAGGTTTTCTGAAATTATCAGAAGTCTAAAATTGGAAAATAAAACTGAGATTAACTGAGGCAAACGAATGATTAAAGAAAGCTAAAATGGCTCCAGAAGCCTCAGGCTCTTATTGCTTGGCTTCTGTGTCTCAGGCTCTGCCTTTGGCACCGTCTTGTCTCTCTGCCTCAGCACCAGCTTGCTCCTTCCCTTCTACACCACCTGTGCTCCCACTTTACCATTGTCCCAGTACTAACTCTCTCACTTAACTTCCCTCTTTCTCTGAAACTCCCCTCACTCCGCTTTCCTCTGAACTTGTCAGAATCTATCACATTAAAATTAAGCATTCTGAGGATCTGGAGACTAAAAGCTCAATCTCTCATATACTTTCTGGACTCCAGCTGAACTGCAGGCCATAGCCAAAGATTTCCTCAAAGTAACTGAAGGTTGTCGTGGATTTGCTGAGGACTTTAATATAGTGATTCAGACATAACCCAGTTTCTCTGATTTATATCAGCTTGTTTATATGTTTGTTGGCAATAGCCAAGCCCAGCATTGAATGAAAACTCCTAATTGCGAAAGTCCTGAAAGAGTTCTAGAGTTACAACTGAGAAATCAGCCTGCTGACTTATTATACGATCAATCTCAGGCAATTGCTGGATGACTTCATTGAGCAATTTGTAGAGCTCTTCCAAAGCCTGTTGATTGACACAAAATACAGACTTACACACAAAAATCTGATAAATCTGCTCATGAATATTACAATTGACTTCAGAATGTTTTTAAATGAAATTCTCATCTTCCTTCAAATGTTGAGTCCACCTGAGCAGTTTTTAAATTTCTTTTACTTCTAATTATCTCTTTTGAACTGTGGTGTTGAGAAGACTCTTGAGAGTCCCTTGGACTGCAAGGAGATCCAACCAGTCTATCCTAAAGGAAATCAGTCCTGAATATTCAGTGGAAGGACCGATGCTGAAGCTGAAACTCCAATACTTTGGCCACCTGATGTGAAGAACAGACTCACTGGAAAAGACCCTGATGCTGGGAAAGATTGAAGGTGGGAGGAGAAGGGGATGACAGAGGGTGAGATGGTTGGATGGCATCACAACTCGATGGACATGAATTGGAGTAAGCTCTGAGACTTGGTGATGGACAGGGAAGCCTGGTGTGCTACAGTCCATGGGGTCGCAAAGAGTTGGACATGACTGAAGACTGAACTGAACTGACTAATCTCTCCCACATTCTCTTTCTACTTTGGTAACCATAAATTTGTTTTCTACTTCTGTGAGTCTATTTCTGTCTTGTAAATAAGTTCATTTATATCATATTTTTAGATTCCACATATAAGTGATGTCATGATATTTGTCTTTCATTTTCTGACTTAATTCAGTTAAGTATGATGAATCTCTAGGTCTATCCATATTATTTGAAAATGGCATTTTATACTTTTTATGGCTGCATAGTATTCCATGTATATGTATATATGTACAATATCTTCTCTATCTATTCATCTGTCAATAGAAATTTAGGTGGCTTCCACACCTTGGCTATTGTAAATAGTGCTGCTATGAACATTGGAGTGCATGTATCTTTTTGAATTAGAGTTTTTGTCATTTCCAGACATAGATCCAAGAGTGGGATTATTGGATAATATGTAATTCTATTTATTTCCTTTTTTCCACACCCTCTCCAGATTTATTATTTATAAACCTTTTAAGGATGGCCAGTCTGACTGGTGTGAGGTGACATTTCATTGTAGTTTTGTTTTGCATTTCTCTACTGGTTACTGATCTTTAACATCTTTCCATGTTCCTCAGCAGTTCAGTTCAGTTGCTCAGTCATGTCCAACTCTTTGTGACCCCGTGGACTGCAGCACACCAGGCTTCCTTATCCATCAACAACTCCCGTAGCTTGCTCAAACTCATGTCCATTGAGTTTTGATGCCATCCAACCATCTCATCCTGTGTCATCCCCTTCTCCTCCTGCCTTCAGTCTTTCCTAGCATCAGGGTCTTTTCAAATGAGACAGTTCTTCACATAGGGAGACAAAGAATTGGAGTTTCAGCTTCAGCATCAGTGCTTCCAATGAATATTCAGGATTGATTTCCTTTCAGATTGACTGGATTTCCTTGCAGTCGAAGAGACTCTTAAGAGTCTTCTCCAACACCACAGTTCAAAAGCATCAGTTCTTTGACACTCAGCTTTCTTTATGGCCCAACTCTCATATCCATACACAACTACTGGAAAAATCATAGCTTAGACTAGAAGGACCTTTGTTGGTAAAGTCAAGTCTCTGCTTTTTAATATGCTGTCTAGGTTGGTCATAGCTTTTCTTCCAAGGGGCAAGTGTCTTTTAATTTCATGGCTGCAGTCACCATCTGCAGTGATTTTGGAGCCCAAGAAAATAAAGTCTGTCACTGTTTCCATTGTTTCCCCATCTATTTGCCATGAAGTGATGGAACTAGATGCCATGATCTTCATGTTTTGAATGTTGAACTTTAAGCCAGCTTTTTCACTTTCCTTTTCCACTTTCATCAGGAAGCTCTTTAGTTCCTCTTTGCTTTCTGCCGTAAGGGTCATGTCATCTGCATATCTGAGGTTACTGATATTTCTCCTGGCAATCCTGATTCCAGCTCGTGCTTCATCCAGCCCAGCATTTCTCATGATGTACTCTGCACAGAAGTTAAATAAGCAGGGTGACAATATACAGCTTTGATGAACTCCTTTCCAAATTTGGAACCAGCCCATTGTTCCATGTTTGGTTCTAACTGTTGCTTCTTTACCTGCATACAGATTTCTCAGGAGGCAGGTCAGGTGGTCTGGTACCCCCAACTCTTTAAGAATTTTACAGAGTGATCCACACAGTCAAAAGCTTTGGCGTAGTCAATAAAGCAGAAACAGATATTTTTTTCTGGAACTCTCTTGCTTTTTCGATGATCCAGCGGATTTTGGCAATTTGATCTCTGGTTCCTTTGCCTTTTCTAAATCCAGGTTGAACATCTGGAAATTCTCTGTTCACGTACTGTTGAAGCACGACTTGGAGAATTTTGAGCATTGCTTTGCTAGCATGTGAGATGAGTGCAATTGTGTGGTAGTTTGAACATTCATTGGACTTGCCTTTCTTTGGGATTGGAATGAAAACTGACCTTTTCCAGTCCTGTGGCCACTGCTGAGTTTTCCAAATTTGCAGGAATACTGAGTGCAGCACTTTCACTGCATCATCTTTTAGGATTTGAAATAGCTTAACTGAATTCCATCACCTCCAGTAGCTTTGTGCATAGTGATGCTCTCTGAGGCTCACTTGTCTTCACATTTCCGGATGACTGGCTCGAGGTGAGTGATCACACCATTGTGGTTATGTGTGTCATGAAGATCTTTTTGGTATCATTCTGTGTATTCTTGCCACCTCTTCTTAATATCTCGCTTCTGTTAGGTCCATACTGTTTCTGTCCTCTATTGTGCCCATCTTTGCATGAAATGTTCCCTTGGTATCTCTGATTTTCTTGAAGAGATCTCTAATCTTTCCCATTCTATTGTTTTCCTCTATTTCGTGGCATTGATCACTGAGGAAGGCTTTCTTATTTCTCTTTGCTATTCTTTGGAACTCTGCGTTCAAATGTGTGTATCTATCTTTTCTTCCTTTGCCTTTTTCCTCTCTTATTTGCTCAGCTATTTGTAAGGCCTCGTCAGACAACCATTTTGCCTTTTTTGCATTTCTTTTTCTTGGGGATGGTCTTGATCATGGCCTCCTGTACAATGTTCTTCCATAGTTCTTCAGGCACTCTGTCTATCAGATCTAGTGCCTTGAATGTATTTGTCATTTCCACCGTATAATCGTAAGAGATTTGATTTAGATCATACCTGAATGATGTAGTGGTTTTCCCTACTTTCTTCAATTTAAGTCTGAATTTTACCTCAGGGAGTTCATGATCTGAGCCACAGTCAACTCCTGGTCTTGTTTTTGCTGACTGTATAGAGCTTCTTCATCTTCAGCTGCAAAGAATATTATCAGTCTGATTTCGATATTGACCATCTGGTGATGTTCATGAGTAGAGTTGTCTCTTGTGTTGTTCGAAGAGGGTGTTTGCTATGACCAGTGAGTTCTCTTGACAAAACTCTGTTAGCCTTTGCCCTGCTTCATTTTGTACTCCAAGGCTAAATTTGCCTGTTACTTCAGGTATCTCTTGTCTTCCCACTTTTGCATGCCAGTCCCCTGTGATGAAAAGGACATCTTTTTTGGTGTTAGTTCTTGAAGGTCCTGGAGATCTCATCATAGAACCGTTCAACTTCAGCTTCTTTGGCATTAGTGGTTGGGACATAGATTACTGTGATATTGAATGGTTTGCCTTGGAAACAAACAGAAATCATTCTGTCATGTTTGAGACTGCACCCAAGTACTGCATTTTGGACTCTTTGGTGGACTATGAGGGCTACTCCATTTCTTCTAAGGGATTCTTGCCCACAGTAGTAGATATAATGGTCATCTGAATTAAATTCTCCCATTCCGGTCCATTTTAGTTCACTGATTCCTAAAATGTCAGTGTTCATTCTTGCCATCTCCTGTTTGGCCACTTCCAATTTACTTTGACTCATGAACCTAACATTCCAGATTCCTATGCAGTATTGTTCCTTATAGCATCAGACTTTACTTCCATCACCAATCACATCCACAACTGGGCATTGTTTTTGCTTTGGCTCTGTCTCTTCATTCTTTCTGGAGTTAGTTTTCCACTGCTCTCCAGTAGCATATTGGGCACCTACCAACCTGGGGAGTTCATCTTTCAGTGTCCTGCCTTTTTGCCTTTTCATACTGTTCATGGGGTTCTCAAGGCAAGAATACTGAAGTGGTTTGCCATTCCCTTCTCCAGTTAACCACGTTTTTTTCATGATCCACCAACTTAGGTGGCCCTACACAGCATGGCTCAGTGTTTCATTGAGTTAGACAATGCTGTGATCCATGTGATCAGTTTGGTTAGTTTTCTGTGATTGTGGCTTTGATTCTGTCTGCCCTCTAATGGATAAGAGGCTTGTGGAAGCTTCCTGATGGGAGCGGAAGCTTCCACGTGCCTATTGGCCACCCATATGTCTTTTTTGGAGAAACGTCTGTTTAGATCTTCTGCCCATTTTTTGGATTGGGTTGTTTGTTTCTCTGTTATTGAGCTACATTAGCTGTTTTTAATATTTTGGAAGTAAAGTCCTTGTTGGTTGCATTGTTTGCAAATATTTTCTCCCAGTCCATAGGTTCTCTTTTTGAACCTTGTTTATAGTTTCCTTTGTTGTGCAAAAGCTTGTAAGTTTGATTAGGTCCCGTTTGTTTATTTTTGTTTTATTTCTTTTGCCTTGGGAGACTGACCCTAGCAAACACTCATGCAGTTTATTTTAGAGAATGTTTTGCCTGTATTCTCTTCTCGGAGTTTCATGTAGCATGTGTCTGTGTAAGTCCTTAAAACACTTTGAATTTATTTTTGCATATAGTGAGAGAATATTCTAACTTCATTGTTACATGTGCCTGTCCAGCTTTCCCGGCACCACTTGCTGAAGAGACTGTCTTTTCTGCATTTTATTTTCATTCCATTGTACTTACCTCCTTTGTTGACGATTGACTGACCAGAGGTGGGTTTATTTCTTGGGTCTCTATTCTAATCCATTTATCCATATGTCTGTTTTTCTGCCAGTAACATTTTGTTTTGATTATCGTAGTTTTGTAGTATTGTCTGAAGTCTGGGAGGGTTGTAACTTAGTTCTTTTTCCTCATGTTTGCTTTTGCAATACTGGGTCTTTCATGGTTCCATCCACCTGAGTGGTTTTAAACTCTTATGTTTACTAATGGGCTGAAGTGGGACTTTTTCCTTCTAGAAAAAACTATGAGGGTGGAATGGAAAACTATGTTCACTCCGGATTTAGTAAGTCTGGCAAAAGAACTCCATTATACTCTAGATGTTGTGCGAAAGGAACACTGCCAAAATGTTTAATCTTTAACTCCAGTAAATGATGGCTCCTAAATATGATCAAAACCTGCTTAGGGTCTCAGTTCAGTTCAGTAGCTTAGTCTTGTTTGACTCTTTGCGACCCCATGGACCGCAGCACGCCAGGCCTCCCTGTCCATCACCAACTCCTGGAGTTTACCCAAACTCATGTCCACTGAGTCGGTGATGCCATCCAACCATCTCATTCTCTGTCGTCCCCTTCTCCTCCTGCCTTCAATCTTTCTCAGCATCAAGGTCTTTTCCAATGAGTCAGTTCTTTGCAATCATGTGGCCAAAGTATTGGAGTTTCAGCTTCGACATCAGTCCTTCCAATGAACACTGAGGACTGATCTCCTTTAGGATGGACTGGTTGGATCTCCTTGCAGTCCAAGGGACTCTCAAGAATCTTCTCCAACACCACAGTTCAAAAAGCATCAATCCTTCAGCACTCAGCTTTCTTTATAGTCCAACTCTCACATCCATACATGACTACTGGAAAAACCATAGCCTTGACTTGATGGACATGTGTTGGCAAAGTAATGTCTCTGCTTTTTAATATGCTGTCTAGGCTGGTCATAGCTTTCCTTCTAAGGAGTAAGTGTCTTTTAATTTCATGGCTGCAATTACCATCTGCAGTGATTTTGGAGCCCCGAAAAATAAAGTCAGCCACTGTTTCCACTCTTTTCCAATCTATTTGCCATGAAGTGATGGGACCGGATGCCATGATCTTAGTTTTTTGAATGTTGAGCTTTAAGCCAACTTTTTCACTCTCCTCTTTCACTTTCATCAAAGGCTCTTTAGTTCTTCTTCACTCTCTGCCATAAGGGTGGTGTCAGATGACACCACTGCATATCTGAGGTTATTGATATTTCTCCTGGCAATCTTGATTCCAGCTTGTGCTTCATCCAGTGCAGTGTTTCTCATGATGTACTCTGCATGTAAGTTAAATAAGCAGGGTGACAACATACAGCCTTGACATACTCCTTTTCCTAGCTGGAACCAGTCTGTCGTTCCATGTCCAGTTCTAACTGTTGCTTCCTGACCTGCATACAGATTTCTCCAGAGGCAGGTCATGTGATCTTGTATTCCCATCTCTTTCAGAATTTTCCACAGTTTATTGTGATCCACACAGTGAAAGGCTTTGGCATAGTCGATAAAGCAGAAATAGATGTTTTTCTGGAACTGTCTTGCTTTTTTGATGATCCAGCAGATGTTGGCAATTTGATCTCTGGTTCCTCCGCCTTTTCTAAAACCAGCTTGAACTTATGGAAGTTCACGGTTCACGTATTGCTGAAGCCTGCCTTGGAGAATTTTGAGCATTACTTTGCTAGTGTGTGAGATGAGTGCAATTGTGCAGTAGTTTGATCATTCTTTGGCATTGCTTTTCTTTGGTGTTTGAATGAAAGCTCACCTTTTCCAGTCCTATGGCCAGTGCTGAGTTTTCCAAATTTGCTGGGATATTGAGTGTAGCACTTTCACAGCATAATCCTTTAGTGTCTAGATTGTTACAAAATTATGCACATCCTCTCAGGCAGCAGAAGCTCAGGGCTTCCAGGCGGCATTAGTTGTAAAGAATCTGCTTGCCAGTGCAGGAGATGCAAGAGACGGAGGTTCAATCTCTAGGTCAGGAAGATCCGCTAAAGTAGGAAGTGACCACCACTGCAGTATTCTTGTGTCGAAAGTTTCATGGACAGAGGAGCCTGGGCGGGGGGGACTATAGTCCATGAGGCTACAAAGAGTTGGACACGACTAAGCACACACACACAGCAGAATTCCCATCACACTCAACATTCCTCAGACAGCTGCCTCAACTCCAATGAAGTACTTTGGTTAACTGTCCTTCACATAAGTCTTTTACCTTGTAATAACCTTGGCCTGATTATTTCTCTTCCCTCTGTCACTAATCAAGTACCTCATGACTGCTTAATGCTGATGGATCACCTCCTGAATTCTTCTAATGATCTAAAGGAAATTCCATTGTGTAATATTTCTTTCTCATGATTCACTGATGGTTCTTATTTGAAAGGTGACAATGGAAAATATTGTGTTGGGTATGCTATAACAACTCTTTTTGATGCTGTTGAGGCAGCATCTTTATCCATGACTACTTCAGCCCAATACACTAAATTATATGCTCTTTCAGGGGCTTGTACTTTAGGCAAGGACAAAACTGCCAATATTTATACCGTTAGTAGATGTGCTTTCGAAGCAGTTCATGATTTCAGAATGTGGAAGCAACATGGCTCCCTTCTTCCAGTGGAAATAAAATTTTAAGTGTTGGTTTTTTAAAAACTGTGTTTTAGACCAAATAATAATCCAGTCCCACTGAAGACTCTAAAATTCCCACTCTTCATTACTGTATATGAATTAAACAATTAGTATACTGACAAAATAATAGCCTTCATGAATCAGTACTGGTGGGGAAACATTAACAAGGCTGCAAAACGTGCCTACCACACTTGTCTCACTTGTCCAAAGTACAAACCTGGGAAGCTGGTTTGTATTGCATCCTGGACAATTTAAACTTCATCGTGGACAATTGAGGTCTGGCAAGTGGATTTCATACAAGTTCCTCCATCTAATGCATATAAGTATGTTTTAGACATGGTCTATATGTTTTCACACTGGACTGAATGAAGCCTTTCTTTGAAGACAGACTACTACTTCTTCTGTGGCTAATGTCCTTTTGAAAAAGATCACCCCTACCTGGGGAACTCTTCTAGAACTATAAGGAGCCCATCGCCCATCTTACTGGCCAGGTCCTTTGACAAGTCTGTTCTGTTTGGCTAACTTTATATCACTTTCACTGTGCTTACCATCCTTAGTCCTCTGGTTTAGTCTAACACATGAAGGGTGTTGTTAAGATTCAATTGGCAAAATTCAGAGAGGCCTGAAGCCTTGCTCTGATTCCTTTAAGTCTCACATCCATTCCTTTTGGAATTTATAAACTCTTAGAGATAGTCACAGTATATCCAACGAACTTGGCTCCTGCTTCTTTTGATCCACAACTGATAAAAGGAAAGCAACTCCAATATTGCAAATGCCTAATGGCTTCTATTGGAGAAGGCAATGGCAACCCACTCCGGTACTCTTGCCTGGAAAATCCCATGGGCGGAGGAGCCTGGTAGGCTGCAGTCCATGGGGTCGCGCAGAGTCGGACACGACTGAAGCGACTTAGCAGCAGCAGCAGCAGCAACAGCTTCTATTAAAAATAACCATGTTTTGGTAGATCAGTCTTTTCAAATGGAACCCTTGGGGGACAAAGACCTTAAGTGTCACAACTTGCAACTTGGAGATTTCGTCTATTAGGAAAGATACACTCAGAAGAACTCTCTTCAGTCTTGCTGGAAAGCCCTTTATTGAGTACTCCAAACAACCCTTGTGCCTCCTGACTCCAAAGAATAGACTCTTGGGTTCCTGCTGCTGCTGCTGCTAAGTCACTTCAGTCGTGTCTGACTCTGTGCGACCCCATAGACAGCAGCCCACCAGGCTCCCCCATCCCTGGGATTCTCCAGGCAAGAACACTGGAGTGGGTTGCCATTTCCTTCTCCAATGCATGAAAGTGAAAAGTGAAAGTGAAGTCGCTCAGTCCTGTCTGACTCTTCACGACCCCATGGACTGCAGCCTACCAGGCTCCTCCGTCCATGGGATTTTCCAGGCAAGTGTACTGGAGTGGGTTGCCATTGCCTTCTTCATTGGATTCCTGAGCTACACCTAAAGAAAGCACCAAACCCTGACTGAAACTGCATATCGTCTGGTGACATGAAAATGAAGATTTTCCAGAATTGAAGCAGATGACATCTGATGAGACAACGTTCCCTAGATATGTAGACCAGGCCTGATGGAAGTTTGTTGCCAAACCTTTGATGATGGCATAATGCTTCAGAAGATCTCCAATGTCTATGATTTTGGTAACAGGACTTCAGATAAAAAGTGCTTGACAGTCTTCCCTCCTTCCCCGCCTTGTTACTCAAATGTGACCTTAATGGGTTTCCAATCTAATGTGAGACGCTGTGCCCAGTAATGGTCCTTTGTGACACTGAGGGACAAAAAGCTGCTAAAACTAGAAACCCTGACTCTTGATCAGCAATGCTTTCAGAGAAAAATCCTGATCAAAAGGGGAAGATGTAAAAAATGAACAGAAACCTCAGTTAAATAGAGTTTGGAGACCAGAAGGGGGAGCTCTCGTAACCTGTGATGATAATAGAACCCAACAGGAAGAGGAAAGACTCCTTTCCTGACAAGGACTCAGTGAAAAGCCATGAGCTCTGTTTTAGTCATGATCTGTATGTTTGTGCACTGGACTTTCCTTGAAGACAGACTACCTCTTCTGTGGCTAAAGTCTTTTTAGAAGTGGTTACCCCTCCCTGGGGAACTCCTTGGAGCCACGAGGGACCCATCTTACTGGGCAGGTACTTTGACAAACCTTGTTCTCCTTCCTTTGGCACGCCAGGACTTGCCTGTGGTTCGGGAGGGCTGCCGACCCCACGCTGCAGTTCTCTTCTGATCCTGAATAAACAGATCTTTGCTGGAGAAATATTTAGTAGTGTTTTTGTTTCAAGTCAACATTAGTCTTATGTGCTAGCATGTGTACTGCTGATGGGTTTGTCATTGTTGCTGTTTTGTCAGTGGGCAGAGTTAAGGACGTCTTTGTGTTGTAAATTTTTTATTTTTTCTAAAGGAGATGATATATAATGAGTTCATAATGATATTTCTATTCAAATTTAAGAGGATAGGGTTATTTCTTAACCTCTGCTTTTCTTTTCCGATTTCTTTTCTCTCACACTGAAAAATCTTACTTCTGAAACAATAGTAACTTAATTATGTAGCAGTTTATTACTGACAATATGACTACAGAATTGATGAATTTTATGCAGTATTTTTTGCCTTATGATATATCTCACTAGGGACAAATGGTCAAATTACTCTATTTTAAAGCATTTGAAATAACTTTGTGTGGTTAAGCCACTAACTAAATACACATTTATTTAAGTGCATTTGTTTTTTGGCTTTAACTTTAAAGATTGCCTTTTAAATCTTGATTTGATTTAGTTTTATAAGTTTGTATAACAATCACATGGTTTCACAATCAAATCCACTCATTCAGAGAAGTCTGACACACATTCTTATCCTTCTCAACCTATTCTCTCTTAGTCATTTTATAATTTTTGGCTTATCCTTCCATTAAAAAAATATAAGCACATATATTAGATATAAGCCAGCATACTTGACCTAACATACTTGACTACACTAAAGCCTTTGATTGTGTGGATCACAACAAACGGGAAAATACTTAAAGAGATGGGAATACCAGACCACCTTACCTGTCTCCTGAGAAACCTGTATGCAGGACAAGAAGCAACAGTTAGAACTGGACATGGAACAACAGACTGGTTCAAAATTGAGTATGTCAATGTCAAGGATGTATATTGTCATCCTGCTTATTTAACTTCTGTGCAGAGTACATCATGTGCAATGCCAGGTTGGATGACTCATAAACTGGAACCAAGATTGCCTGGAGAAATATCAACAACCTCAGATACGCAGATGGTACCACTCTAATAGCAAAAAGTGAAGAGGAACAAAGAACTTCTTGAGGAGGGTGAAAGAAGAGAGTGAGAAGGCTGGCTTGAGATGCAACATTCAAAAAACAAAGATCACGGCATCTGTTTCCATCACTTCATGGCAAATAGATGGGGAAAAAGTGGAAATAGTGCCAGATTTTCTTTTCTTGGGCTCCAAAATCACTGCAGATAGTGGCTGAAGCCATGAAATCAAAAGACACTTGCTCCTTGGAAGAAAAGCTGTGACCAACCTAGATAGCATATTAAAAAAAGCAGAGACATGCCGACAAAGGTCCATATAGTCAAAAACTACGGTTTTTCCAGTAATCATGTAGGGATGTGAGAGTTGGACTGTAAAGAAAGCTGAGCACTGAAGGATTGATGCTTTCAAATTGTGGTGCTAGAAGAGAGTAGGAGAGTCCCTTGGACTGCAAAGAGATCAAACCAGTCAATCCTAAAGTTAAACCCTTGAATATGCACTGGAAGGACATTATAGTGATACTGAGCCACCAAGGAAACCCCTGGTCACTTCTTTGAGTCTCATATTTTTATGTGACTCCTGTATGTATGAAATTAAAATTGTTTTTCTCCTTTTGCTTAATGTCAGTTTAATTATTGGGACAGCCAAAAAGCCTACAAAGGAAGAAGGGAAAATTTTTCTGCCCCTTCAACTACATGGGTGGATGTTTCAGTCTGCTACTGAGGGATTTTTGACTTATTTCTCGTTAACTTTTAGTTCTGCAGTTAATAACTTTGTGGAAACAGTGACAGACTTTATTTTGGGGGGCTCCAAGATCACCTAAGATGGTGAATGCAGCCATGAAGTTAAAAGACGCTTGCTCCTTGGAAGAAAAATTATGACAAACCTAGACAGTGTATTAAAAAGCAGAGACATTACTTTGCTGACAAAAGTCCGTCTAGTCAAAGCTGTGGTTTTTCCAGTAGTCATGTATGGATGTGAGAGTTGGACCATAAAGAAGCTGAATGCCAAAGAATTGATGCTTTTGGATTGTGGTGTTGGAGAAGACTTTTGAGAGTCCCTTGGGCTTCAAGGAGATCGAACCAGTCAATCCTAAATGAAATCAATTCTGAATATTCATTAGAAGGACTGATGCTGAACTGAGGCTCCAATACTTTGGCCCCCTGACATGAAGAGCTGACTCATTAGAAAAAACCCTGATGCTGGGAAAGATGGAAGGCAAGAGGAAAAGGGGATGACAGAGGATGTGATGGTTGGATGGCATCATTGACTCAGTGGACATGAGTTTGAGCAAGCTCCAGGAGATGGTGAAGGACAGGGAAGCCTGGCGTGCAGCAGTCCAAGGGGTTGCCGAGTTGGACACAATTGAGCAACTGAACAACAGAGTTGTCCTTTTATATTTTTGTTAGTGTATCTTTGAAATAAATTCTAGAAGTAGGATTACAGGATCCAAGGATAAATGCACATGTGATTTTGCTAGATGTTGTCAAATTCCCTTCCTTCAAGGTTTAGGCCATGGAACATCCCCAACAGTGATAAAAGAGGGTGCCTGTTACCTCAAAGCTTCCCTAACAGAGTTCATTATCAACATATGCACTGATGAATGTGTCTAATATATACGAAGATATTAAATAAAAACACTAAAAATGACTATCAAAATGAAAATTGTCTGAGTTGCCTAAAATCAGTGGTATGAGTACCACACATTCATAAACACTGCCTTAGCCATTACTTGAAAAATTCAGATATTTTGGCCTCTCTGAACCCTGCTGGGTATGCTGAAAACCCCTGTCCAAGTTGCTTTCTTCCTTAGATGTTGCACTAGTACAAGATGTGCTGTCTGAGACATTATAACCCATTCCACCTTGTTTTTGTGTTGATTTATAGGGCTCCAACCTGCAGTATTTGATTTTTTTAGCCTGTTGTATGGTTATGTGCATAATAAAAGATTCTCAAATATTTGTAATCCTTAAAGATGAACATCTAATTCTCCCCCACGTGAGGTAATCCATTTTTATACTGTTTGTTGTTGTTCAGTCAGGAAGTTGTGTCTGACTCTTGTGACCCCGCAGACTGTAGCCCACCAGGCTCCTCTGTCCATGGGATTTCCCAGGCAAGAGTACTGGAGTGGGTTGCCATTTCCTTCTCCAGGAAGTCTTTGGACCCAGGGATTGAACCCATGTCTCCTGCATTGGGAAACAGGTTCTTTACCACTGAACCACCAGGGAAGCCCCATGTACTACTGGTAGATTAAAAGAATTTTTAATAGCCTTGACATGGTGCAAGGCACAGTACACATCAACTAAAAAAATCATTACTTAAATAATGTGGAGAGAATGCTAGGAACATAAAATCTAAAATATTAGTCATCTTTACATGTATTACTTTGAAATAACTACATTGATTCCAAATTGAGAGACAGCTTTGAGGAAACTCTTGTCCTACCTTATTAAAGAAGGATTTAGGAAATTCGGAGAAACATTATATAAGCTTTCCAGGGTATCTTTTGAGATAAGAATGTTACGGTTTAAATTCCATTGGTCATTGCCATTCTTGTCACTAGAATGTTCCTTGAGAAGCTAATTTTACCTGAAACATTTAGCATAATACCTGACATACAGTAGGTGCTCATTTAAAGCCTCCTGAGCTCAACCGGCCCCCAGGTGAGCCGGAAGGAACACCCGGGAGGACGGCTCCTCACTGGACCAGGCAGCCGACCAGGCGGGCCCCAGCGGACGAGGGGACTGAGAGCCCGGCCTGCACAGCGCACTCGGGAGACTCAGAATTAACCCGAGTGCGCTTTTAAAGCTGCTTTCCTCCCCCCAAGCCATCCACGCTGTTGGGCGAGGGGAGCCCACCCCCTACCCCGGCTCCCCTGGCCTTTCTGGCGGGATCGTTCCTGGTCCAGCCCCGTGGGGCACCAGGCTGGCCGGCCAGCATCCGCCGCTGCGGGCCCACGGGCTGAGACAGCCCGAGCAGGCGGTGTGGAGGACGCATGCGGCTGACACAGGCTCCTACTGCTCACAGGCGTTTCTCACCCTGGGGGCGGCAGTGGGGACAGAAGAGGTCTTGGGCCAAGCGAAAGACCCGATGCCAGGAGACACCCCCGGCCGCCCGGCCGCCACTGCAGTCACCTTGCAGCGCCTTGAAGCCCTGGAGGGGGACCCGCATGGAGCCCGTCACGAACTGCAGCAGCCGGGCCCGCCGCTCCTCATCGAAGGTCTCCACCGCCTGCCAGAACCACCGGACCACGTTGCTGTCGGCCCCGCAGTGCTTCAGCCGCGTGTTGGACTTCCAGTCGTCCAGCTCGATCTTGTCCAGGCCGCCGATGATCAGCTGCGGGGCATGAAGGCGGGTCACTTTCTGGACATGCAACGCGACGGGCCGCCCAGGCTACCAGGCCGTGGAGAGACCGACCAACCACGCCCCAGTCAACCAGGCGATGTTCAGACAAGGGGACACCCCCCCAACACACACAGCCAGCCTGAGGCCCCCGTCTGTCTCTGCACTTCCAGGGCACAGGGTGGCTGCGGACGTGACATTTCCCCACAACTGAATGCGTGCGTGTGCGTGGGCATGCACGGAGGAGCCAGGCCCCGGGGCCAGGGGGGCCGCCTCCCAGGACCTCTTGGGGACACGTGGGGTGTAAAGTG
The DNA here is from genome assembly GCF_910594005.1 of Cervus elaphus. NCBI lineage: Eukaryota > Metazoa > Chordata > Mammalia > Artiodactyla > Cervidae > Cervus > Cervus elaphus. The sequence continues at coordinate 72,652,966 of NC_057848.1, forward strand.
TGACTCCCCCACCCCGGTGGGGCACGCGCACTCTGGCACCACACCAGGGCAGAAGGTTGGGGGCACTTTGAAAGGCCCGAGCTACATGGTGCCAGGGGTGGACAAGATGTGAATGGAAGATGGATGAGAAAGGACAGTAACACTCCATCTTGGGCCTGATAACAGCCGGAATCAAAGTCGAGCAGCTGGTTAGCATGGGAGCAGCTGGCTATTGGTCACATCCTCGGTGTAAGGTGACCCCTCGGGAGGAGGCACTGGGGGAGCTCTACGCTGGAGGTCTCTAAGTCAGGGGGAACCTGATGGATGAGCTGGACTCCCGGCCACCACAGGGACACCGGGCCTCGTCGTCCCTGCTCAGGGCTCCCTGACGCCCCTGTTCCCCCCACCCTGTCTTTGCTCCTGCAGCCAGCCCAGGAGGCAGACCACCCTGCACACAACAGCCCCTCGCACCCCAGCCCCGCACGGCCCACCTCCAGCTCCTTCTGGTCAAAAGGCTTCAGTAAGTGTTGAGGGATGAGCTCGTTAAACCCCTTCTGGAGAGCCAGGAACTGGGCCTCGATTCCCCTCATGACCCTCCAGTTTACATACAACCTGAGAGGAAAAGTCACACGTTGGAAGCAGTAGCACTCCGTTCATGAAAATCTTTCCTCGGTGAGTCGGTCTGACATCAGCTAGGCCCTGCCCGCCCGGCCCCGCTGACGGGGAAGAACGCCCCCTGGTGGTTGGTGACCAGCCTAAGACTCAGAGGAAAGCAAGTCAGCCCCTCCCTTAGACGCGCTGATTCTCTGCTTGAATCGGTCGGATCTGACCTGACCTGTTAGGGATGCCATAATTGAAAAAAAAAAATGTTTGAAAATAAAATGTAGGACCCTGAAAAAAAAAATAAAATAAAGCCTATCTAACTAATGAATGAATCCCTGCCTTTTCCATACATTGTGATTTATTACCACCAGTAACTTAGGATCTGTTAGTGAGAACAAGAAAATAGAATATACTGGCTTCATTTTCCTGGGACACCCATTAAGGTTTACTAAACCGTGGGCTTGTCTTTTTTCACTGTTTATGTTCAATTTTTGAATTGCATGATTTTTATCCATTGTTTATCCTTTACTCAGTACTGAACTTTAGTTCTCATCAGAATGCACTTTTTCTTAACCAGGAACTCTCAAGGATTATATTGAGTGTTTCATAAAGAACTATTTCACTGCAGTACCTGAAAGCACAAAAATTTCTTCTCTCCTAGAGTTAATAGCAGAGAATGTTTGCCAAATGTTTTAAAAAAAATATGCTCATTTTAGAAAATGTTTCCAAGCTTTCCACTCCTAAAATAAAAAAAACCTAGTTGGTTATCATTCTATCTACACAATTTCATATCTTGTTATTTTCACCTAATACATATTTTCCCACAACATAAAAATTTTTGAAAGAACATTCAATTCAAGGTGAGTAAAAATACATCAGAGGACCCTGTGTACAAATTCAGAGCATCAGAAAGAGTGTTGGTAGCTCTCCCCCATACATATACGATTGAAAGTATAAGATGCCTCAAGAGTGTGATGTAAAAATTTTGTTTAAAAATAGAAATTATTAAAAATGAAAAAAATAAAATTAAAAAAATATTCTGGTTTCACTTTTGTTCAATGTAATCTTTTAAAGATAATTCACCTTGATAATAGTCTGACAAAGTTTGATGCTAACTAAATAAATATTTTTAAGGATTCAAAGAAAATAAGTATTTTTAATTAAAGAGATCAATAATGATGGTTCAAGAGCTGGAAAGTGTAAAGTGTTCCATAAAGTACCTCAGCCTCTATGCCTGAGTGTCAGACTGTGCTGGGACTTACATTTCTGAACTATTCAGGGATTTATTAAAAGATTCAGAGCATGAAAATGATGAAAATAAAGCCAAAAATAAAAATGGTATTTTTCAAGCGGCCTGTTATGCCTTTTGGAGGGATGGGAAAATACGGAAAGATTTCCCTGACTTTTTGTGGGACAGAACAAACACTAACTGGTTGACGAGTGTAAGTACCGAAATGACCTTCGGACACCCTTAGGTTTGGCCAGTAAGTGGGGATATAAACAGGTGGTCACAAATCTAACGAACGACCTTCACCAGCACAATTTACTTCTTCCTTCTGGATCAGAGAGTGTCTCCTTCCCAAAGAATTCGACCTCTAGCTCTGTAAGACAAGTTACTGACTTCACAGCCTCCTAGGTATCGGCGTGACAGTCTCATCCTTCAGTCTGGGAAGAAAAAGAAATACCCCACCACCCCGAGCCTCAGCCATACTTTGAGGTGCCTGGAAACCCCCTGGATGTGAAGCAAGCGCCTCAGAAATAGAGGCCATCTGCCAGGGACTGCAGTAGGCAAAAAAGGAGAGAAAGTTTAAAGAGGTAGGTAGGAGGACGTTTTAATTCCTCTTCTATTTTTAACTTTGACTTGCAGCGCTTACATAGGAAAATTCTATAGTCTCTCCAGATTGAGGACCCCGCAGAAAAATCCAGAGAAAGTGACCCACGGTCAGCCTTGTACCCCTAGGCCTAACGGGCCACTCCGTCCGGAACCTAATGGGTCAGCTGATTGCGACCTTGAACGCGAACACATAGGGCAGGAGAGGCAGGAGATGGGGGCGGGACGACATTGCTGCCTGACGCTGATTGGCTGATGGAGCTCGTCGCCTGGTGTCATTTGTTGTTGGATCGGCGCACCAGACGCAGTCTGCGTCGTGCACGTGCAGCCGTTTAAGTCGCGTCAGCGCCGGTGAGGACTCCGGGAGAGCAAGCTGCAGAGAGGTGAGTGGGCCGCCGGCTCTTTTCCCAGTACGGGTTTCATCCCAACACTCTGGGCTTCCTAGTTGTAGCTGGACTTCGGGCCAAGTGAAGAACGGTTGGGGTGGGCAGGGGTTTGAAGCCGTCCTTTGGGGTCTTTCTGCTTCCTGCCGGAGGGTCCAGTAGCACGGTGCGTGTCCGAAGTCTGGGGTTGAGGCCTGCAGGAAAGGCGAAGGAGCATTTTTGACCACATGGTAGTATACCATCCGTATTGAGAGAAAAAGACTCTCTAAACACGGATGGTTGTAGAACTATTCGTGTATACACCCTCTTTGGCGAAACTGGTTGTTTGTGGGAGACATTTGGGCCACCTAATCACCCCTTCCTTCCCTGCCAAACTTCAAGGCCTTGATCCCTGGTCACTCCCCCCGACCCCCGCAAAGAAACTAAATAAACCCCACGCGAAACGTCGTACCCAGTTTTGAAGGGAGAAACCTGGAGTAGTATCTGAAAAATTTCCCCTCCCCCTTAATATTCAGTAAGACGCATTGGGAACCCTTCGGTGAGAAAATAAATTCTGTCAACAGATTTTGGGGAAAGGCCTGAACTCCACCGGGACATGGTGATTGCTAGAGTGGTTAGATAAGTGGTTCAACTAATTTTTAAAGATAAAAAATTGAAAGTCGCTCAGTCGTGTCCGACTCTTTGCGACGCCATGGACTATACAGTCCATGGAATTCTTCAGGCCAGAACACTGGAGTGGGTAGCCATTCCCTTCTCCAGGGGATCTTCCCAACCCAGGGATCGAATCCATGTCTCCCGCATTGCAGCCGGATTCTTTACCGTCTGAGCCAAAAGGATGAATATAAATGGTATCTCTCGGTAAGAAACAAAACTTTAATTGGCCTTTTTGCAAAAACTTTTGGGGAGGATCAAGAGTTAATTGTGTAGCTTGGAGGTATATGTGTGAAATGATGATTTATGCTTTTAAAGGTAAAATTCTGATCTCTGATTCTGACTGAGCCTAAATGTGCATATTTGTATTTCTATAAAAACTGAACTGGAAGCCGCCATGGGAGATGAAGATTGGGAAGCAGAGCTAATCAACCCTCATGTGTCTTCCTATGTTCCTGTATTTGAGAAGGTAATAAAATTTAAAGTTTGTAGTTATTGAATGCTACAGATTTTCTCAGAGTTGAAAACCTCTGTGGTGAGAAAGTTCATCTGTGGTGAGAAGCATGCTGTGCTTCTCCATGTGATTGTTATTAACTGTCTTATAGGGAATGATGAAGCATGCTAAGCCTCAAATAGAAGAAAACAGTCTGACATAATTTAATAATTAAAACCTAAAACGGGTATAATATTCTTAGCAACTTAATTTAAATCTCGGTGATTTAGAACTTATTGTGGGTGAAAGCAAGCTTGTGTTAATGTGGTTGAATGTCTCTAAGATACAGTTGTATATAGAAAATGGAAAAATAAAATTCGTTTTTGGGTGGCAGTTTGAATTCTGAAATTTGGTTTTATATAAGCAGGGCTCTCAAGATGAAAACATTAGGTTGATTCAGATGGTAACATCCGTTTGATCTTCAGATGTACAAATCTGCAGATCTTTTTCCTCAATAGCTTTTGAAGAGTTACACTGAAATTTACCTGAGGGGATTATGGAGTGGGTTTTTGGATTTTAGTTTTGACTTTAAGATGGTGAAGAGAGTCTACTTTGGAAGACAGTGTATTTAATGGATTGCTTTTACATAAGTTTTATCTACTTGAAAATGTCTCCAAAAGTCAATTTGTTTTCCTCTTAGGATTTCCAGTTTGTATTTATGTTAGTCAATTCTGACACTTTCTATTTCAAGTGGTGTCTTAATAGAAATTCTTAATTTACCCCAAAACATAAAATTTACTTCTTTGTCTTTCTTGAATTTGGCCTGTTTGCATATAAACTTTAGATTAAAATACCTAAGATGTTAATCTGAATTTATCATGTTTCTTGCTTTGGGACTTTTTTTAGAAATAACTTCTTTGTATGTTATCTTTTTATAGTCTTCTTTATGTTACAATATCGTAAGAATATTGTAAGACCAAAAGAGGACAAATATTACCTATAGTCTCGCTCACTAGCACAAATGCTCTGTTGAGGTTTTAGTCAATTTTCTTCTATATTTCCCAAGCACATTTTTCCATGGATTCTAATGATTGTATGTAATAGTAGTTTTTGATTTCAGCTTTTTCACTCCTCAGCACTAGCTATTCCATATTACTAACTTCCTAAAAATAATTTCATATGGGTGTGTAGTATTTAATGGACTAGAACTACCAAAGCATAATTGATTTTCTTTTGGTAGAAATTAAAGTGTTATCTTTACACTGTAGTATTGTCATGAATAGCTACAGTTTATTGTTTAATTTGGGAGTATTTTTTTTCAAAAATGGAATTACTTGGTCAAATAATTTTCTATGGTTCTTTTTTCCCCAGGTTCTTGGTAGATTTGTTGTAATACACAGTTTAACTCATAGGTACAGATGTTCTTCCACTTGGACTTGTCTAATTTTTACTTTTTCTTACTATGAGATTTTGTCTTAACTAAGTATTATTCAAATGGTATACTGCACTGTAGAATGTCGTGCATGGTTATTGCAAAGGGTCTCTGAAATTGAGGATGGTCAACTGTCCGGCTTCCAGATTTACCTTTTGGGAGTCTTTGTGCTATTCAGTAACAAACTTTGTTTCTCAATGCTGGTCATACTGATTGAATGTTAATTAATATTAATGTTAATGTTAATATTTAATGTACATTATTAACATTATTTAATAATGTAAATTAATAATCTTAATGTTAATATTAATATTAATGTTAATATTTCTACCTTACGATTCTTAGTACATATCTGTGTGGGGCCAATTTGTAGTAAACTTTTTGCATTTGTTCACAAACTTAACACCTGGTGCTAGGTGTGCAGTTAGTAACTTGACCTACTTAACTTGAAGGAACATGATGCATTCAGTGGCTTTGTTTGCTTGTCTTCGTTGAATAAGATGTGTAGAAGCTAAGGATGAACACATGACATTTTTATGTAGGAGAAATCTGAGGTCTTCAGCCCGTTTTCTTTTAAAGGCACCATTTGATTGGTTGTTGTAATTGGATTTCTGTTTCAAGAAGCAACTGGGCTTCCCTTTTGTGCAATTTGTATTGCCTCTGAGATCATCTTGGATTGGTAGTAATATCTGTGATCAGCCTTTCCTTAATTTAAAAAATTGGGAGTACAGTTGATTTACAATGTTGTGTTTCTGCTGTACAGCAAAATAGGTCAGTTATACATATACATATATCCATTCTTTTTTATCTTCTATTCTTATATAGGTCTTTACAAAGTATTGAATAGAATTCCCTGTGCTATGCAGGAGGCTCTTATTATGTGATAAGCCTTTTCTGAATGCTTCTAAGGATCCTTCTTTGGAGATTTAGTATTAACACAGGCTTATATAATTTTGAACTAACAGTTCAAAAATTTGCTTTTCTGTTAGTTTTTAGAACTTCCCAATGCTGGTTTTTGAAGTGAGTGTACTATGTGGGGATAGAATAATACAAAATGTGAGGTTGAGAAATATTTGGTCATCTAGCAGTTACAGTAGTCCAGAAATGGTTCAGTTCAGTTCAGTTCAGTTCAGTCGCTCAGTCATGTCCGACTCTTTGAGACCCCATGAATCGCAGCACGCCAGGCCTCCCTGTCCATCACAAACTCCCGGAGTTTACTCAAACTCATGCCCATTGAGTCGATGATGCCATCCAGCCATCTCATCCTCTGTCATACCCTTCTCCTGCCCCCAATGCCTGCCAGCATGAGGGTCTTTTCCAACGAGTCAACTCTTCGCATGAGGTGGCCAAAGTATTGGAGCTTCAGCTTCAGCATCAGTCCTTCCAATGAACACCCAGGACTTATCTCCTTTAGGATGGACTGGTTGGATCTCCTTGCAGTCCAAGGGACTCTCAAGAGTCTTCTCCAACACCATAGGTCAAAAGCACCAGTTTTTCATCACTCAGTTTTCTTCACAGTCCGACTCTCACATCCATACATGACCACTGGAAAAACCGTAGCCTTGACCAGATGGACCTTTGTTGGCAAAGTAATGTCTCTGCTTTTTAATATGCTATCTAGGTTGGTCATAACTTTCCTTCCAAGGAGTAATCGTCTTTTAATTTCATGGCTGCAGTCACCATCTGTTAGGTGTTTGCACATTGTGCGCACGCTTGTTGGGGTGAGAGATGAAATGAATGAGCGTGATGACTGTAACAGGATACTGGGTTTGCTTGCTAGTTGTAATATTTCTTATTAAATGACCAGTGAGTCTACACACTCGTCTCTTCTGTCTGATCTTTTTGCCTTTTTTTCTGGCATATTTCAGTAGGCATATATACTCTTGTGATTAAAGTGGAAACTGCTTAAGATAATTAGTGCATCCACAATTATTATTTTGAAATTTATAATATTTGAAATAATGCTAAGTTTTAAAATTTCTAAATTGGTTCACTTGGATGAGTAAAGAGGTTATAAATGTTTTATAGCTAAGTGTTCTAAAAATAGGTAATGTTAAGACCTAAGACTCATTCCACAAATTTTTTTGAGCCTTATTAGATGCTGGAGCTAGTGGTAAACATGATAGATAAGGGGCTTGCTGGCATGGATGTTGTATTTTACTGGAGGAGACAGAATAAGCACATTAAAAATCATATACTAATAGTGAAAATTCTTAAATAATAATAGTAATAAAATAATCAGGAAACTCTCTGTGTGTGAGGGAGAGAGGGAGAAGAAGATTGGTATGGGTAGATTCAGATCAGGTGGAGAGGAAGATATTCCTTGAGACTATGACTCATGAGCCGGAGACCTGAAAGAGGCCCAGTAACACATGATGTGCAGAGATCTGAAGAGAGAACAAACTTAGGGTATCAGGACAACAGGAAGAAGTACAATGTGTTAGTTTCCTATAGATGCTATAATAAATTATCACAAACTAGATGGCTTACAGTAACAGAAAAATTTCTCTTACAGTTCTGGAGGCCAGAAGTTAGAAACCATGGTCTCAGCAGTGCTGTTTTCCTTCAGTAGGGTCTTGGAGAGAATCCATGCTTCTTCCAACTTCTGGTTGGTTATAGGCAGCCTTGGCTTGTGGCTGCATCTCTTTCTGTTGTCTTCACTGGGCCTTCTCTGTGTTTGTGTTAATACCCTTGGCCTTTCTTAAGGGCACTTGTGATGACATTTAGGGCCCACTTAGATAATCCAGGGTAATCTGCTCATTTCAAAACTCTTAGTTGTATCGGCTAGAACTGCTTTTTTTTCAAAGAATATAACACACTTTTCAGAAATTACGGCTTGATATCGAGTGGACGTTATTCAATCTACTATAGCTGCTGCTGCTGCTAAGTCACTTCAGTCGTGTCCAACTCTGTGTGACCCCATGGACAGCAGCCCACCAGGCTCCCCTGTCCCTGGGATTCTCCAGCCAAGAATACTGGAGTGGGTTGCCATTTGCTTCTCCAGTACCTGAAAGTGAAAAGCGAAAGTGAAGTGGCTCTGACTGCTAGCGACACCATGGACTGCAGCCTACCAGGCTCCTACATCCATGGGATTTTCCAGGCAAGAGTACTGGAGTGGGTTCCATTGCCTTCTCTGCTACTATAGCTAGTATAGAGCTATTTCATATCCTAAAAGATGATGCTGTGAACGTGCTGCACTCAGTATGCCAGCAAATTTGGAAAACTCAGCAGTGACCACAGGTCTGCAAAAGGTCAGTTTTCATTTCATTCCCAAAGAAAGGCAATGCCAAAGAATTTTCAAACCACCACACAGTTGCACTCAGCTCATGCTCTAGCAGAGTAATGCTCAGAATTCTCAAAGCTAGGCTTCAACAGGAACCGAGAACTTCCAGATGTTCAAGCTGGTTTTAGAAAAGGCAGAGAAACCAGAGATCAAATTGCCAACATCCATTGGAGCATAGCAAAAGCAAGAGAGTTCCAAACATCACCTATTTCTGCTTCATTGACTGCGCTAAAGATTTTGACTGTGTGGATCACTACAAACTGTGTTAAATTCTTAAAGAGATGGGAATACCAGAGCACCTGACCTGCCTCCTGAGAAACCTGTATGCAAGGCCAGAAGCAACAGTCAGAACTGGACGTGAAACAACGGACTGGTTCCAAATTGGGAAAGGAGTACGTCAAGGCTGTATATTGTCGCTCTGCTTATATAACTTATATGTGGAGTAGATCATGTGAAATGCCAGGATGAATGTAGTACAAGCTGGAATCAAAATTCCCAGGAGAAATACCAATAATCTCAGATATGCAGATGATACCAGCCCTATGGCCGAAAGCAAAGAGGAACTAAAGAGCCTCTTGATGAAAGCGAATGAGGAGAGTGAAAAAGCTGGCTTAAAATTCAACATTCAAAAAGCGAAGATCATGGCATCCGGTCTCATCACTTTATGGCAAATAGATGGGGAAACAATGAGAGACTATTTTCTGGGGTTCTGGAATCACTGCAGATGGTGACTGCAGCCATGAAATTAAAAGATGCTTGCTACTTGGAAGAAAAGCTATGACCAACCTAGACAGCATATTAAAAAGTGGAGACATTACTTTGTCAACAAAGGGCCATCTAGACAAAGCTATGGTTTTTTGAATAGTCATGTATGGATGTGAGAGTTGGACTGTAAAGGAGGCTGAGTGCCAAGGATTGATCCTTTTGAACTGAGATGTCGGAGAAGACTCCTGAGAGTTCCTTGGACTGCTAGGAGATCAAACATGTCAATCCTAACGGAAATCAGTCCTGAATATTCATTGGAAGGACTGTTACTTAAGCTCCAGTACTTTGGCTACCTGATTCAAAGAGCTGACTCATTAGAAAATACCCTGATACTGGGAAAGACTGATGGCAGGAGGAGAAAGCGATGACAGAGGATGAGATGGTTGGATGGCATCATGTGACTCAATGGACATGACTTTGAACAACCTCTGAGAGACGGTAAAGGACAGGGATGCCTGTTGTGCTGCAGTGCATGAGTCGCGAAGAGTCGGACATGACTGAGGGGCTGAGCAACAACAAATTTCTAGCATGGCTAAACTATAGTAAGATAAGGCAACATTTGTAGAAAGTGAAATCTGAGAAGGAAAGAGAAAAGGAAGAGAGGGAGAGGGCCCTCACGATAGAAGTGGACATAGAGTTGATAGAACTAGATGGCCTGGATATGGGGAATGCAAGAGAGAATGATGCTAAGTTTTTATATTGAAGCAAGTAGATGGATGATGGTGCTCATTACTGAAATGGGAAATATGTGGAAGGTGAACCAATTTGGGAGGGAAAAAATCAAGAATTCTGTATTTGCAGTGTTGAATTTCCGATGCCTAAGAAAAGGTTTAAGTAAGGATACTAGTCATTAGTTGTTGCTTAGGAGAGGGATCAGAGCTGTAGGTACAAATCTGGAATTTATCTGTTTTAATAGGATTTAAATCTGTGAGAGTGGAGTGGGTAAAGTTGGATGGAATAAAACAGACTTAGAGGGCTCTGCCATGAACTGTGGGGCACTTTGATTTTAAAGGTACATTAGCTGGGGAGCTGGCAAAGGAGACTGTGGAGGGAGTGGCCATGGGGCAAGAGGAAAACCTGGGAAGGATGTGTTCCCTAAGCCAGAGAAGCAAGTAGATAGTCTGTTGTTTCAAATGCTGCTGAGAGCTCTGGCAGGATGAAGCTTAAAAGTAGTAATTTTATTACATAATATGCTTACTATAAGCTTTTTCAATGCAGAGGTGAGGGTGGAGGCTAGCAAGAGTAGCTTGAAGGAAATACAGAATTTGAGAAAACAGAGGCAGCAAATGTAGACAAATTTTTTTGCCTATAACGGAGCAGAGAAATGGTACAGTAGCTGGAAGGGAGTATGAAGTTACTTTATTTTTAAGGTTATGAAAAATATTAAGGATTTTTATGATGAAAGATGAATTCTATTGACTTTTTTTTTCAAAATTTGCCTTAGAAAGTGTGTGGGATGTTAAATTCCATCTTCTGAAGATTGTTTGGTAACAATAATTTTTCAGTTGTTTGGTGCCAGAGTGTTTCATTACTTTTTATCAGTTATATGAAGCTGAATGTTATAACACTTATAAAACTAGCCTCTTTGGGGGCTCTATTCATCCAGTAGTATTTTGGATACTAGAAAAGAGAAAAAAAAGTCTTCAGTGTTTCACTTTAAATAGGGAAAGCTGGATTACTTTTCTTGTTTGTCTTATCATCTATGGTAATGATAAATTGGAACTTTTTACTGTAGCAGTTATCAAAATCCCAAGCCATTTCAACGATTTTATCATATGTTTTTAGTAAGTTAGAAAAATAACTGAATGTCTTTCGAGCTTTATAAAGGTAGTTTTTAAAAGTCAGTGTCTTTTGTGAAAGAAATTTTGGAGCAAAAGTATTACCTGACGATGTTAATACCTACATTGGTGCACTCCCTCCAGCTTTAGGTTTATTTAAAGAAGCCTATTTGACAAAAATATTGTGATTTTTCTAATTCAGTCAGTTAATTGAAGTGTAATCTGTAAATTTTAGATCACTTTTTGTGCTTAAATTATTGAATTTGATTTTGAAGAATTTCAGAGCTCTGTTCAAAAGATTTGCCATTAGTATTGGAAACTTGTTTGAGAGGAAGCAGCCTGTTACATACCTAGATGAATTGAGGATGACTTTTTTCCAATAAAACTTTATTTATAAAAACTGGTAGCCCACCCAATTTGGCTTGTGGCTATAGTTTGCTGACCATTGTTTTAAGTGATATATTAGTATGCTATACACACAATTTTATTTTTTTTTAATTTTTTTTTCTTTTAACCATATTTATTTATTTTTTTTCCAGTGGGTTTTGTCATACATTGATATGAATCAGCCATAGATTTACACGTATTCCCCATCCCGATCCCCCCTCCCACCTCCCTCTCCACCCGATTCCTCTGGGTCTTCGCAGTGCACCAGGCCCAAGCACTTGTCTCATGCATCCCACCTGGGCTGGTGATCTGTTTCACCATAGATAATATACATGCTGTTCTTTCGAAACATCCCACCCTCACCTTCTCCCACAGAGTTCAAAAGTCTGTTCTGTACTTCTGTGTCTCTTTTTCTGTTTTGCATATAGGGTTATCGTTACCATCTTTCTAGATTCCATATATATGTGTTAGTATGCTGTAATGTTCTTTATCTTTCTGGCTCACTTCACTCTGTATAATGGGCTCCAGTTTCATCCATCTCATTAGGACTGATTCAAATGAATTCTTTTTAACAGCTGAGTAATATTCCATGGTGTATATGTACCACAGCTTCCTTATCCATTCATCTGCTGATGGGCATCTAGGTTGATTCCATGTCCTGGCTATTATAAACAGTGATGCTTTGAACATTGGGGTGCACGTGTCTCTTTCAGATCTGGTTTCCTCCGTGTGTATGCCCAGAAGTGGGATTGCTGGGTCATATGGCAGTTCTATTTCCAGTTTTTTAAGAAATCTCCACACTGTTTTCCCTAGTGGCTGTACTAGTTTGCATTCCCACCAACAGTGTAAGAGGGTTCCCTTTTCTCCACACCCTCTCCAGCATTTATTGCTTGTAGACTTTGGATAGCAGCCATCCTGACTGGCATGTAATGGTACCTCATTGTGGTTTTTGATTTGCATTTCTCTGATAATGAGTGATGTTGAGCATCTTTTCATGTGTTTGTTAGCCATCTATATGTCTTTTTTGGAGAACTGTCTGTTTAGTTCTTTGGCCCATTTTTTGATTGGGTCATGTATTTTTCTGGAATTGAGCTTCAAGAGTTGCTTGTATATTTTTGAGATTAATCCGTTGTCTGTTGCTTCATTTGCTATTATTTTCTCCCAATCTGAGGGCTGTCTTTTTACCTTACTTATAGTTTCCTTTGTAGTGCAAAAGCTTTTAAGTTTCATTAGGTCCCATTTGTTTAGTTCTGCTTTTATTTCCAACATTCTGGGAGGTGGGTCATAGAGGACTTTGCTGTGATTTCTGTCGGAGAGTGTTTTGCCTATGCTCTCCTCTAGGAGTTTTATAGTTTCTGGTCTTACATTTAGATCTTTAATCCATTTTGAGTTTATTTTTGTGTATGGTGTTAGAAAGTGTTCTAGTTTCATTCTTTTACAGGTGGTTGACTAGTTGTCCCAGCACCACTTGTTAAAGAGGTTGTCTTTTTTCCATTGTATATCCTTACCTCCTTTGTCAAAGATAAGGTGTCCATAGGTTCGTGGATTTATCTCTGGGCTTTCTATTCTGTTCCATTGATCTATATTTCTGTGTTTGTGCCAGTACCATACTGGCTTTGTAGTAGAGTCTGAAGTCAGGCAGGCTGATTCCTCCAGTTCCATTCTTCTTTCTCAAGATTACTTTGGCTATTCGAGGTTTTTTGTATTTCCATATAAATTGTGAAATTATTTGTTCTAGTTTTGTGAAAAATACCGTTGGTAGCTTGATAGGGATTGCATTGAATCTATAGATTGCTTTGGGTAGAATAGCCATTTTGAGAATACGGATTCTACCAACCCATGAACATGGTATGTTTCTCCATCTGTTTGTGTCCTCTTTGATTTCTTTCATCAGCGTTTTATAGTTTTCTATGTATAGGTCTTTTGTTTCTTTAGGTAGATATACTCCTAAGTATTTTATTCTTTTTGTTGCAATGGTGAATGGTATTGTTTCCTTAATTTCTCTTTCTGTTTTCTCATTGTTAGTGTATGGGAATGCAAGGGATTTCTGTGTGTTAATTTTATATCCTGCAACTTTACTATATTCGCTGATTAGCTCTAGTAATTTTCTGGAAGAGTCTTTAGGGTTTTCTATGTAGAGGATCATGTCATCTGCAAACAGCGAGAGTTTCACTTCTTCCTTTCCTATCTGGATTCCTTTTACTTCTTTTTCTGCTCTGATTGCTGTGGCCAAAACTTCCAACACTATGTTGAATAGTAGTGGTGAGAGTGGGCACCCTTGTCTTGTTCCTGATTTCAGGGGAAATGCTTTCAATTTTTCACCATTGAGGGTGATGCTTGCTGTGGGTTTGTCATATGTAGCTTTTATTATGTTGAGGTATGTTCCTTCTATTCCTGCTTTCTGGAGAGTTTTAATCATAAATGGGTGTTGAATTTTGTCAAAGGCTTTCTCTGCATCTATTGAGATAATCATATGGTTTTTATTTTTCAATTTGTTAATGTGGTGTATTACATTGATTGATTTGTGGATATTAAAGAATCCTTGCATTCCTGGGATAAAGCCCACTTGGTCACGGTGTATGGTTTTTTTAATATGTTGTTGGATTCTGTTTGCTAGAATTTTGTTAAGGATTTTTGCATCTATGTTCATCAGTGATATTGGCCTGTAGTTTTCTTTTTTTGTGGCATCTTTGTCTGGTTTTGGAATTAGGGTGATGGTGGCCTCATAGAATGAGTTTGGAAGTTTATCTTCCTCTGCAATTTTCTGGAAGAGTTTGAGTAAGATAGGTGTTAGCTCTTCTCTAAATTTTTGGCAGAATTCAGCTGTGAAGCCATCTGGTCCTGGGCTTTTGTTTGCTGGAAGATTTCTGATTACAGTTTTGATTTCCTTGCTTGTGATGGGTCTGTTAAGATCTTCTATTTCTTCCTGGTTCAGTTTTGGAAAGTTATACTTTTCCAAGAATTCATCCATTTCTTCCAAGTTGTCCATTTTATTGGCATAGAGCTGCTGGTAATAATCTCTTATGATCCTTTGTATTTCAGTTGTCTGTTGTGGTCTCTCCATTTTCATTTCTAATTTTGTTAATTTGGTTCTTCTCTCTTTGTTTCTTAATGAGTCTTGCTAATGGTTTGTCAATTTTGTTTATTTTTTCAAAAAACCAGCTTTTTAGCTTTGTTGATTTTTGCTATGGTCTCTTTAGTTTCTTTTGCATTTATTTCTGCCCTAATTTTTAAGATTTCTTTCCTTCTGCTTACTCTGGGGTTCTTCATTTCTTCCTTCTCTAATCGCTTTAGGTGTAGAGTTAGATTATTTATTTGGCTCTTTTCTTGTTTCTTGATGTAAGCCTGTAATGCTATGAACCCTCCCCTTAGCACTGCTTTTACAGTGTCCCATAGGTTTTGGGTTGTGTTTTCATTTTCATTCATTTCTATGCATATTTTGATTTCTTTTTTGATTTCTTCTATGATTTGTTGGTTATTCAGAAGTGTGTTATTTAGCCTCCATGTGGTTGAATTTTTAACAATTTTTTTCCTGTAATTGAGATCTAATCTTACTTCACTGTGGTCAGAAAAGATGACTGGAATGATTTCAATTTTTTTGAATTTTCCAAGACCAGATTTATGGCCCAGGATGTGATCTGTTCTGGAGGAGGTTCCGTGTGCACTTGAGAAAAAGGTGAAGTTGATTGTTTTGGGGTGAAATGTCCTATAGATATCAATTAGGTCTAGCTGGTCCATTGTGTCATTTAAGGTTTGTGTTTCCTTGTTAATTCTCTGTTTAGTTGATCCATCCATAGTTGTGAGTGCGGTATTAAAGTCTCCCACTATTATTGTGTTACTATTCATTTCCTCTTTCATACTCGTTAGCGTTTGCTGTACATATTGCGGTGCTCCTATGTTGGGTGCATATATATTTATAATTGTTATATCTTCTTCTTGGATTGATCCTTTGATCATTATGTAGTGTCCTTCTTTGTCTCTTTTCACAGCCTTTATTTGAAAGTCTGTTTTATCTGATATGAGTATTGCGACTCCTGCTTTCTTTTGGTCTCCGTTTGCGTGAAATATTTTTTCCCAGCCCTTCAATTTTAGTCTGTATGTGTCTCTTGTTTTGAGGTGGGTCTCTTGTAGACAGCATATATAGGGGTCTTGTTTTTGTATCCATTCAGCCAGTCTTTGTCTTTTGGTTGGGGCATTCAACCCATTTACATTTAAGGTAATTATTGATAGGTGTGGTCCCGTTGCCATTTACTTTGTTGTTTTGGGTTCATGTTTATACAGTCTTTCTGTGTTTGCTGTCTAGAGAAGATCCTTTAGCATTTGTTGAAGGGCTGGTTTGGTGGTGCTGAATTCTGTCAGCTTTTGCTTGTCTGTAAAGCTTTTGAATTCTCCTTCATATCTGAATGAGATCCTTGCTAGGTATAGTAATCTAGGTTGTAGGTTATTCTCTTTCATTACTTTAAGTATGTCCTGCCATTCCCTTCTGGCCTGGAGGGTTTCTATTGATAGATCAGCTGTTATCCTTATGGGAATCCCTTTGTGTGTTATTTACTGTTTCTCCCTTGCTGCTTTTAGTATTTGTTCTTTGTGTTTGATCTTTGTTAATTTGATTAATATGTGTCTTGGGGTGTTTCGCCTTGGGTTTATCCTGTTTGGGACTCTCTGGGTTTCTTGAACTTGGGTGGCTATTTCCTTCCCCATTTTAGGGAAGTTTTCAGCTATTATCTCCTCGAGTATTTTCTCATGGCCTTCCTTTTTGTCTTCTTCTTCTGGGACTCCTATGATTCTAATGTTGGGGCGTTTCACATTGTCCCAGACGTCCCTGAGGTTGTCCTCATTTCTTTTGATCCTTTTGTCTTTTTTCCTCTCTGCTTCATTTATTTCCACCATTTTATCTTCTACCTCACTTACCCTATCTTCTGTCTCCGTTATTCTACTCTTGATTCCCTCCATAGTGTTTTTGATCTCATTCATTGCATTATTTATTTTTAATTGACTCTTTTTTATTTCTTCTAGGTCTTTATTAAACATTTCTTGCATCTTTTCAATCTTTGTCTCCAGGCTATTTATCTGTAACTCCATTTTGTTTTCAAGATTTTGGATCGTTTTTATTATCATTATTCTAAATTCTTTTTCAGGTAGATTCCCTATGTCCTCCTCTTTTGTTTGACTTGGTGGGCCTTTATCATGTTCCTTTACCTGTTGGGTATTTCTCTGCCTTTTCATCTTGTTTAGATTGCTTTGTCTGGAGTGGGCTTTCTGTATTCTGGTGGTCTGTGGTTCCTTTTTATTGTGGAGGTTTTACCCAGTGGGTGGGGTTAGACGATGGGCTTGTCAAGGTTTCCTGGTTAGGGAAGTTTGCGTCGGTGTTCTGGTGTGTGGAACTTGATTTCTTCTCTCTGGAGAGCAATGGAGTGTCCAGTAATGAGTTTTGAGATGGGCCTGTGTGTTAGGTGTGACTTTGGGCAGCCTGTATGTTGATGCTCGGGGCTATGTTCCTGCGTTGCTGGAGAATTTGCGTGGTATGTCTTGCTCTAAAACTTATTGGCTCTTGGGTGGTGGTTGGTTTCAGTGTAGGTATGGAGGCTTTTGGACGGTCACTTATTACTTAAAGTTCCATGTAGTCAGGAGTTTTCTGGTGTTCTCAGGTTTTGGGCTTAAGTCTCCTGCCTCTGGATTTCAGTTTTATTCTTCCTGCAGTCTCAGGACTTCTCCAACTATACAGCACTGATAATAAAACTTCTAGGTTAATGGCAAAAAGATTCTCCCCCGTTAGGGACACCCAGAGAGGTTCACAGAGTTACATGAAGAAGAGGAGAGGGAGGAGGGAGATAGAGATGAGCAGGAGGAGAAAAAGGGGGACTCAAGAGGGGAGAGACAGATTTACGCTGTTGTCTGTTCCCAGAGTGTTCTCCATAGCCCAGACACCCACAAAGATTCACAGAATTGGATTGGGAAGAGAAGGGGAAAGGAGGAAATAGAGGTATTCTGAGGTAGAAAACAGAGAGTCAAGATTGGGAGAGAATAATCAACACACTCCTGAATAAAAATGGGAATTGAATATTGGATTCTTAAATGTTCACAATTTATATCATATACTGAGAAACAAAAATTAAAAATCTAGAGTAGAGGTTAGACTCTTAAAAATACTATATTAAAAACAAAAACCAAACACACACACACACACACACAAATTTTAGAAATATATATGAAGTTCAGTTTAAAAATAGGGCTTCTCTTCTTTTTTTTTTTTGTAAGGTTATAGTGTACTGAAAATGAAAATTAAGAAGTAGTAGAGGAGTACTAGAGGACTTTAAAAGAAATAAGAGAAAAAGAGAAATAGAAAGTAGAAGAGAAAAAGGAAAAAAAAAGAAAGAAAAAAAAAAGAAAGGAAAAAAAATTTTTCCCTAATTAAAGAAATCGTAAAAGTCTATGAAAATGAAAGTTAAGGAGTAATGGGGGAGTAATAGAGAATTTTAAAGGAAAATAAAAGAGAAAAAATAAAAAAGAATAAAATAAAAATTTTTTTTTTCTTACTTATAAAAAAGAAAGTAAAAATATATCTAGGAGTTTCTCTGGAGCTGTTGCGGTCAGTGTGGGTTAGGCTCAGTTTCAGATAGCTCCTCGTTCCAGCTTACACTTCTCGATATCTACAGGCCTCTTCTGGTGTAGTCGGTGTTTTCTACAGGGATTTTAATCTGTTGCACCGGTCCCTTCTGAAGCGGTTCCCTTTGTTTATTTGGCTTCTGTATGCCGGTCTTTTCAGAGCCTCATTTCCGCCCTGACACAGGCGGGCAGAGGTGGACTCTTAATCAGCTAGCTAGTTCGGCCGCGCTGCAGGGAGGGGCTGGCGCTGCGGGGAGGGGCTGGTGCTGCGGGGAGAGGCTGGCGCTGCTTTCGCCGTCTGCGCTGCTCAGGCTCCCGGCTGCTCTATATGGAGCGCGCCCCACGCTGCGCGAGGTTCCAGCCCTCGGGTGTTGCACAAAAGCGCGGAACAGAGAGCTGCGCCTGCTCTTTGTGCCTTCCCCGTCAGAGCAGTCCAGGCAGCCAGGGGCTTGAGGGGCGCACTTTCCACGGGTGTGGCGCGCCTACTCCCTTCCGCGCTCCCAGTCTCAGTTTCCGCTAGCGCCAGTCGGGTGCGTGCGCCTTCTGCCCTCCGCGTCCCCAGCCCCAGTCCCCGCCTGTGCCGGTCGGGTGCCTGCGCCCTGTGTCTCGCCGTGACTTGCTCCTGCCTCTGGCAGGGCTGGGCCGGTCTGCAGCCTGCGAGGTCTTCTCTGGACTTTCTTGGTCCCTTTGTTCTGCGAACGGCCGGCAGTGTGTTCCGGCCGGTTAATTTTCTCTCTCTCTTTTGCTCTCCCACAGTTCAAGTTGGCAACTCACAAAAGCTCCCTCCGATTGTCCTCAGGGCACTCAGGCCCGGACCCTACCCCAAGCAATGCCTCCCGCTCCTCTCCGTGCGGCCCCCACTTGCTGGTGGTGGATGCGGGTGTCTGGGGTACTTTTCTGCTGGGAGTTGCTTTTAGGCTCCTAATCTGTGGGTTTTATTTATTGTTTCCCTCCCAGTCAGGTTGCCCTCCGAGACTCAAACACTTCCCCCAGGCCCGCCAGTGAGAGGGTTTCCCGGTGTCTGGAAACGTCCTCTAAAGACTCCCTTCCCGGGACGGATCTCCGTCCTTAGCTCTTTTGTCTCACTTTTTATCTTTTATATTTTGTTCTACCTCCTTTCAAAGACAATGGGCTGCTTTTCTGGGCGCCTGATGACCTCAGCTAGCGATCAGAAGTTGTTTTGTGAAGTTTGCTCTGCGTTCAGTTATTCTTTTGATGAATTTGTAGGAGAGAAAGTGGTCTCCCCGTCCTACTCCTCCGCCATCTTGGCTCCTCCCTATTCATACAATTTTAAAGTGAAGGTGTTTTAGAGTAGTAAATAAAAGAACATGCAGTGACCCAGGAAATCTTACAATCTTTAATTATTTTGTTCTGGACAAAACCCAATTGTTAAAACTTTCTAGTATTTATGAGATAGATTACTCATTGTTATTATTTGAAGTAGAAAACTAGTGTTTTCTTTTTTCTTACAGGATAGGTATTCTTCTGGAGCAAATGGAGACACTTTTAACAGGACTCTGGCTTCATCATCAGGTATGTGTTAAAGCAAAAATGCAGAACTGTTTTTAGGTTAAGGGCTTCATCCACTGGATGAGAAGCAGACTAATAGATACCTTGTCAAAGATGTTTTTAAATTTTCTAGGGAGACGTTTTGGCTTGAATATTTTGGGTTTGGAGCCTCTTACAATTAAAGGAAGGGAGAGAAGAGAGAGTGTAATGTTAGAGTGTATCCTCCTTTTTAGTGGGTTTGCTGTAAAACCTTTGCCCAGCCTCCAAGTTGCATGTTTGGCTTTCAGGCTGCTATGGGAATTGTCAGGATTCCTGATACAAGGCAGTAGGAGAGTAGACTCAGGTGTTGAAGCAGGTTACAGTGATGGTGACCTGTCAGGATAGCAACTATTTAAACCAAACTCATATCAAATTAATGCACATAAATCCCTGGCATTCCTATACACTAACAATAAGAAAATAGATATGGGAATTAAGGAAACAACCCTATTCACCATTACGTCAAAAAGAATAAAATACTTAGGAATAAATTTACCTCAAGAAACAAAAGACCTATATTTAGAAAACTGTAAAACACTGATGAAAGAAATCAAAAGATGACACAAATAGATGGAGAAATATACCATGTTCATGGATTGGAACAATCAACATAGTGAAAATGAAATCTATAGATTCAATGCAATCCCTATCAAGCTACCAATAACATTTTTTCACAGAACTAGGACAAATAATTCCACAATTTGTATGGAAGCACAAAAAACCTCGAATAGCCAAAGCATCTTGAGAACGAAGAATGGAACTGGAGGAATCAACCTGCCTGACTTCAGACTATACTGTAAAGCTACAGTCGTCAAGACAGTATGGTACTGGCACAAAAACAGAAATATAGACCAGTGGAACAAAATAGAAAGCCCAGAGATAAATCCACGCACCTGTGGACACCTTATCTTTGGCAAAGGAGGCAAAAATATGCAACGGAGAAAAGACAATCTTATTAACAGGTGATGCTGGGAAAACTGGTCAACCACTTGTAAAAGAATGAAACTAGAACACTTTCTAACACCATACACAAAAATAAACTCAGAATAAATTAAAGATCTAAATGTAAAACCAGAAACTATAAAACTCCTAGAGGAAAACATAGGCAGAACACTCTGACATAAATCACAACAGGATCCTCTATGATCCACCTCCCAGAGTAATGGAAATAAAAGCAAAAAAACCAAAATGGGACCTAATTAAACTTAAAAGCTTTTGCACAACGAAGGAAACTATGAGCAAGTTGAAAAGACAGTTTTCAGAATTGGAGAAAATAATAGCAAACAAAGCAACTTTCAATGTCAAAAACCCACAAGGAGCTCATGCAGCCCAATACTGGAAAAATAAACGACTCAGTCAAAAAATGGGCCAAAGAACTAAACAGACATTTCTCCAAAGAAGACATACAGATGGCTAACAAACACATGAAAAGATGCTCAATATCACTTATCATCAGAGAAATGCAAATCAAAACCACAATGAGGTACCATCTCACGCTGGTCAGAATGGCTGCTATCAAAAAGTCTACAAACAATAAATGCTGGAGGTGTGGAGAAAACGGACCCCTCTTACACTGTTGGTGAGAATGCAAACTAGTACAGCCACTATGGCGAACAGTGTGGAGATTCCTTAAAAAACTGGAAATAGAACTGCCATATGACCCAGCAGTCCCACTGCTGGGCACACACACTGAGGAAACCAGAATTGAAAGAGACACGTGTACCCCAGTGTTCATTGTAGCACTGTTTACAGTAGCTAGGACATGGAAGCAACCTAGATGTCTGTCCGCAGATGAATGGATGAGAAAGTTGTGGTACATATACACAGTGGAATATTACTCAGCTATAAAAAGAACATATTTGAGTCAGTTCTAATGAGGTGATTGAAACTGGAACCTATTATACAGAGTGAAGTAAGTCAGAAATAAAAAACACCAATAACAGTATATTAGCGCATATACATGGTGGAATTTAGAAAGATGGTAACAGTGACCCTATATGTGAGACGGCAAAAGAGACACAGACATAAAGTACAGGCTTTTGAACTCTTGGGAGAAGGTGAGGATGGGATGATTTTAGAGAATAGCATTGAAACATGTATATTACCATATGCGAAATAGGTGACCAGTCCAAGTTCGATGCTTGAAACAGGGCACTCAGAGCTGCTGCACTGGGACAATCCAGAGGGATTGGATGGGGAGGTAGGTGGGAGGATGGTTTGGAACAGCCTTGTTCCAAACTAGGAACACCTGTGGCTGTACACAGGTACAGCTATGTACACCCGTGGCTTGTACACCGGTGGCTGATTCATGTCAATGTATGGCAAAACCCACCACAATATTGTAATTAACCTCCAATTAAATAAATTAATTAAAAAAGTAAAATATTTAATTAAAAAAAGATAATATGAGCTTCTTTGGGATCTGAAAACTAACTTAGGGAGGTCCTTGGCAAATAAGAGAAACAAATCAAGATAAGGGAGCTGTTGTTTTCCCCCTGTCACTTGTCTCCATCTTGTTCACCTACATTTTTTATAAAGCTGAGAAGATAGGTGGAAGTGGTAGGACCTGGGCTAGAAAATTAAACTCATGACAGTAGTCTTTGATTTTGTTGAAGTTCACAGCAGGCTAATATGCTACTTCTAGTATATTTTCAATTAAAAAAATACATATAACAACAAAATTTACTGTATTAACCAAAGAGTCTGAGCAACTGAACTGAATGTCCTGAAAAAATCAATTAAGTCTAACTGTTCTAATACGTCATTTAGGATCTCTGTTGCCTTATTGATTTTCTGTCTGGAAGGTTTGTCCACTGATGTCATTGAGGTCTTAAAGTCTCCTCTATTATTGTATTCCCATCCATTTGTCTGTTAGTATTTGTTTTCTATATTTCAGCTCAGTTCAGTTGCTGAGTCATGTCCGACTCTTTGGGACCCCATGGACTGCAGCACCCCAGGATTCCCTGTCCATCACCAACTCCAGAGCTTACCCAAACTCATGTCCCTCGATCGGTGATGCCATCCAACCATCTCATCCTCTGTCATCCCGTTCTCATCCCGTCTTCAATCTTTCCCAGCATCAGGATCTTTTCAAATGTTAGTTCTTCACATCAGGTGGCCAAAGTATTGGAGGTTCTACTTCAGCATCAGTCCTTCCAATGAATATTCAGGAATGATTTCCATTAGGATTGACTGGTTGGATCTCCTTGCAGTCCAAGGGACTCTCAAGAGTCTTCTCCAACACCATAGTACAAAAGCATTACTTGTTCGGCACTCAGCTTTCTTTTTTTCTTTTTTTTCATTTATTTTTATTAGTTGGAGGCTAATTCCTTTACAATATTGTAGTGGTTTTTGTCATACATTGCCATGAATTAGCCATGGACTTACATGTATCCCCCATCCCGATCCCCCCTCCCACCTCCCTCTCTACCCGATCCCTCTGGGTCTTCCCAGTGCACTAGGTCTGATCACTTGTCTCATGCATCCCACCTGGGCTGGTGATCTGTTTCACCCTAGATAATATACGTGTTTTGCTGCTATTCTCTTGAAACATCCCACCCTCGCCTTCTCCCACAGAGTCCAAAAGTCTGTTCTGTACATCTGTGTCTCTTTTTCTGTTTTGCATATAGGGTTATCATTACCATCTTTCTAAATTCCATATATATGTGTTAGTATACTGTAATGGTCTTTATCTTTCTGGCTTACTTCCCTCTGTATAATGGGCTCCAGTTTCATCCATCTCATTAGAACTGATTCAAATGAATTCTTTTTAATGGCTGAGTAATATTCCACGGTGTATGTGTACCACAGCTTCCTTATCCATTCGTCTGCTGATGGGCATCTAGGTTTCTTCCATGTCCTGGCTATGATGAACAGTGCTGCGATGAACATTGGGGTGCACGTGTCTCTTTCAGATCTTGTTTCCTCGGTATGTATGCCCAAAAGTGGGATTGCTGGGTCATATGGCAGGTCTGTTTCCAGTTTTTTAAGAAATCTCCACACTGTTCTCCATAGCAGCTGTACTAGTTTCAATTCCCACCAACAGTGTAAGAGGGTTCCCTTTTCTCCACACCCTCTCCAGCATTTATTGCTTGTAGACTTTTGGATAGCAGCCATTCTGACTGGCGTGTAATGGTACCTCATTGTGGTTTTGATTTGCATTTCTCTGATAATGAGTGATGTTGAGCATCTTTTCATGTGTTTGTTAGCCATCTATATGTCTTCTTTGGAGAACTGTCTGTTTAGTTCTTTGGCCCATTTTTTGATTGGGTCATGTATTTTTCTGGAATTGAGCTTCAAGAGTTGCTTGTATGTTTTTGAGATTAATCCTTTGTCTGTTTCTTCATTTGCTGTTATTTTCTCCCAATCTGAGGGCTGTCTTTTCACCTTGCTTATAGTTTCCTTTGTTGTGCAAAAGCTTTTAAGTTTCATTAGGTTCCATTTGTTTATTTTTGCTTTTGTTTCTAATATTCTGGGATGTGGGTCATAGAGGATCCTGCTATGATTTAAGTCGGAGTGTGTTTTGCCTATGTTCTCCTCTAGGAGTTTTATAGTTTGTGGTCTTACATTTAGATCTTTAATCCGTTTTGAGTTTATTTTTGTGTATGGTGTTAGAAAGTGTTCTAGTTTCATTCTTTTACAGGTGGTTGACTAGTTTTCCCAGCACCACTTGTTAAAGAGGTTGTCTTTTTTCCATTGTATATCCTTGCCTCCTTTGTCAAAGATAAGGTGTCCATAGTTTCATGGATTTATCTCTGGGCTTTCTATTCTGTTCCATTGATCTATATTTCTGTCTTTGTGCCAGTACCATTCTATCTTGATAACTGTGGCTTTGTAGTAGATTCTGAAGTCAGGCAGGTTGATTCCTCCAGTTCCATTCTTCTTTCTCAAGATTACTTTGGCTATTCGAGGTTTTTTGTATTTCCATACAAATTGTGAAATTATTTGTTCCAGTTCTGTGAAAAATACCATTGGTAGCTTGATAGGGGTTGCATTGAATGCATAGATTGCTTTGGGTACTATAGCCATTTTGACAATACTGATTCTCCCAATCCATGAACATGGTATATTTCTCCATGTGTTTGTGTCCTCTTTGATTTCTTTCATCAGCGTTTTATAGTTTTCTATGTATAGGTCTTTTGTTTCTTTAGGTAGATACACTCCTAAGTATTTTATTCTTTGTGTTGCAATGGTGAATGGTATTGTTTCCTTAATTTCTCTTTCTGTTTTCTCATTGTTAGTGTATGGGAATGCAAGGGATTTCTGTGTGTTAATTTTATATCCTGCAACTTTATTATATTCGTTGATAGCTCTAGTAAGTTTCTGGTAGAGTCTTTAGGGTTTTCTATGTAGAGGATTATCTCACCTGCAAACACAGAGACTTTCACTTCTTCTTTTCCTATCTGGATTCCTTTTACTGCTTTTTCTGCTCTGATTGCTGTGGCCAGTACTTCCAACACCATGTTGAATAGTAGTGGTGAGAGTGGGCACCCTTGTCTTGTTCCTGATTTCAGGGGAAATGCTTTCAATTTTTCACCATTGAGGGTAATGCTTGCTGTGGCTTTGTCATATATAGCTTTTTTATGTTGAGGTATGTTGCTTTTATTCCTGCTTTCTGGAGAGTTTTAATCATAAATGGGTGTTGAATTTTGTCAAAGACTTTTCTGTGCATCAATTGAGATAATCATATTGTTTTTATCTTTCAATTTGTTAATGTGTATTACATTGATTGATTTGCGTATTTTAAAGAATCCTTGCATTCCTGGGATAAAGCCCACTTGGTCACGGTGTATGATTTTTTTAATATGTTGTTGGATTCTGTTTGCTAGAATTTTGTTAAGGATTTTTGCATCTATGTTCATCAGTGATATTGGCCTGTAGTTTTCTTTTTTTGTGGCATCTTTGTCTGGTTTTGGAATTAGGGTGATGGTGGCCTCATAGAATGAGTTTGAAAGTTACCTTCTTCTGCAAATTTCTGGAAGAGTTTGAGTAAGATAGGTGTTAGCTCTTCTCTAAATTTTTGGCAGAATTCAGCTGTGAAGCCATCTGGTCCTGGGCTTTTGTTTGCTGGAAGATTTCTGATTACAGTTTCGATTTCCTTGCTTGTGATGGGTCTGTTAAGATCTTCTATTTCTTCCTGGTTCAGTTTTGGAAAGTTATACTTTTCTAAGAATTCGTCCATTTCTTCCAAGTTGTCCATTTTATTGGCATAGAGCTGCTGGTAATAATCTCTTATGATCCTTTGTATTTCAGTGTTGTCTGTTGTGATCTCTCCATTTTCGTTTCTAATTTTGTTAATTTGGTTCTTCTCTCTTTGTTTCTGAATGAGTCTTGCTAATGGTTTGTCAGTTTTGTTTATTTTTTCAAAACACCAGCTTTTAGCTTTGTTGATTTTTGCTATGGTCACTTTAGTTTCTTTTGCATTTATTTCTGCCCTAATATTTAAGATTTCTTTCCTTCTACTAACCCTGGGGTTCTTCATTTCTTCCTTCTCTAGTTGCTTTAGGTGTAGAGTTAGGTTATTTATTTGACATTTTTCTTGTTTCTTGAGGTAGGCCTGTAATGCTATGAACCTTCCCCTTAGCACTGCTTTTACAGTGTCCCATAGGCTTTGGGTTGTTGTGTTTTCATTTTCATTCATTTCTATGCATATTTTTATTTCTTTTTTGATTTCTTCTATGATTTGTTGGTTATTCAGAAGCATGTTGTTTAGCCTCCATATGTTTGAAGTTGTAATAATTTTTTTCCTGTAATTGAGATCTAATCTTACTTCACTGTGGTCAGAAAAGATGACTGGAATGATTTCAATTTTTTTAAATTTACCAAGACTAGATTTATGGCCCAGGATGTGATCTGTTCTGGAGGAGGTTCCGTGTGCACTTGAGAAAAAGGTGAAGTTGATTGTTTTGGGGTGAAATGTCCTATAGATGTCAATTAGTTCTAGCTGGTCCATTGTGTCATTTATAGTTTGTGTTTCCTTGTTAATTTTCTGTTTAGTTGATCTATCCATAGGTGTGAGTGCGGTAGTAAAGTCTCCCACTATTATTGTGTTACTATTCATTTCCTCTTTCATACTCGTTAGCGTTTGCCGTACATATTGCGGTGCTCCTATGTTGGGTGCATATATATTTATAATTGTTATATCTTCTTCTTGGATTGATCCTTTGATCATTATGTAGTGTCCTTCTTTGTCTCTTTTCACAGCCTTTATTTGAAAGTCTATTTTATCTGATATGAGTATTGCAACTCCTGCCTTCTTTTGGTCTCCGTTTGCGTGAAATATTTTTTTTTCAACCCTTCACTTTCAGTCTGTATGTGTCCCTTGTTTTGAGGTGGGTCTCTTGTAGACAGTATATATAGGGGTCTTGTTTTTGTATCCATTCAGCCAGTCTTTGTCTTTTGGTTGGGGCATTCAACCCATTTACATTTTAGGTAATTATTGATAGGTATGGTCCCGTTGCCATTTACTTTGTTTTGGGTTCACGTTTATAGAGTCTTTCTGTGTTTCCTGTCTAGAGAAGATCCTTTAGCATTTGTTGAAGGGCTGGTTTGGTGGTGCTGAATTCTCTCAGCTTTTGCTTGTCTGTAAAGCTTTTGAGTTCTCCTTCATATCTGAATGAGATCCTTGCTGGGTACAGTAATCTAGGTTGTAGGTTATTCTCTTTCATTACTCTAAGTATATCCTGCCATTCCCTTCTGGCCTGAAGGGTTTCTATTGATAGATCAGCTGTTATCCTGATGGGAATCCCTTTGTGTGTTATTTATTGTTTCTCCCTTGCTGCTTTTAGTATTTGTTCTTTGTGTTTGATCTTTGTTAATTTGATTAATATGTGTCTTGGGGTGTTTTGCCTTGAGTTTATCCTGTTTGGGACTCTCTGGCTTTCTTGGACTTGGGTGGCTATTTCCTTCCCCATTTTAGGGAAGTTTTCAGCTATTATCTCCTCGAGTATCTTCTCATGGCCTTTCTTTTTGTCTTCTTCGTCTGGGACTCCTATGATTCGAATGTTGGGGCGTTTCACATTGTCCCAGAGGTCCCTGAGGTTGTCCTCATTTCTTTTGATTCTTTTGTCTTTTTTCCTCTCTGCCTCATTTATTTCCACCATTTTATCTTCTACCTCACTTATCCTACCTTCTGTCTCCATTATTCTACTCATGATTCCCTCCAGAGTGTTTTTGATCTCATTTATTGCATTATTCATTTTTAATTGACTCTTTTTTATTTCTTCTAGGTCCTTATTAAACATTTCTTGCATCTTCTCAATCCTTGTCTCCAGGCTATTTATCTGTAACTCCATTTTGTTTTCAAGATTTTGGATCGTTTTTATTATCATTATTCTAAATTCTTTTTCAGGTAAATTCCCTATGTCCTCCTCTTTTGTTTGACTTGGTGGGCATTTTTCATGTTCCTTTACCTGTTGGGTATTTCTCTGCCTTTTCATCTTGTTTAGATTGCTGTGTCTGGAGTGGGCTTTCTGTATTCTGGTGGTCTGTGGTTCCTTTTTATTGTGGAGGTTTCACCCAGTGGGTGGGGTTGGACGATGGGCTTGTCAAGGTTTCCTGGTTAGGGAAGCTTGCGTCAGTGTTCTGGTGTGTGGAACTGGATTTCTTCTCTCTGGAGTGCAATGGAGTGTTCAGTAATGAGTTTTGAGATGGGCCTGTGTGTTAGGTGTGACTTTGGGCAGCCTGTATGTTGATGCTCAGGGCTATGTTCCTGCATTGCTGGAGAATTTGCGTGGTATGTCTTGCTCTGGAACTTATTGGCTCTTGGGTGGTGGTTGGTTTCAGTGTAGGTATGGAAGCTTTTGGATGGTCTCTTATTACTTAATGTTCCGAGTAGTCAGTAGTTTTCTGGTGTTCTCAGGTTTTGGGCTTAAGTCTCCTGCCTCTGGATTTCAGTTTTATTTATTCCAGTAGTCTCAAGACTTCTTCAGCTATACAGCACTGATAATAAAACTTCGAGCTTAATGGTGAAAAGATTCTCCACCGTGAGGGACACCCAGAGAGGTTCACGGAGTTACATGAAAAAGAGGAGAGGGAGGAGGGAGATAGAGATGAGCAGGCGGAGAAAAAGGGGGACACAAGAGGAGAGAGACAGATCTACGCAGTTGTCTGTTCCCAGAGTTTTCTCCGTACCCCAGACATCCGCAGAGATTCACAGAATTGGATTGGGAAGAGAAGGGGAAAGGAGGAAATAGAGGTGTTCTGAGGTAGAAAACAGAGAGTTAAAAGTGGGAGGGAGTAATCAACACACTCCTGAATAGAAATGGGAACTGAATATTGGATTCTTAAATGTCCAAAATTTATATCACATACTGAAAAACAAAGATTAAAAATCAAGCATAGATGTTAGACTCTTTAAAATACAATATTTAAAAACAAAAACAAACACACACAAAAAATCTAGAAATAATTATGAAGTTCAGTTTAAAAATAGGACTTCTCTCTTTTTTTTTTTGCAAGGTTATAGTGAAATGAAAATGAAAATTAAGACATAATAGAGGAGTATTAGAGTACTTTAAAATGAAATAAGAGAGAAAAACAAGAAAAAAAAAGAAAAAGAAAAAAAAATTTTTCCCCTAATTAAAAAAATCGTAAAAATATATGAAAATGAAAGTTAAGGAGTAATGGGGGAGTAGTAGGGAATTTTAAAAGAAAATAAAAGATAAAATTAAAAAGAAAAAAAAAGAAAAAAAATTTTTAATTTAAAAAAAGAATATATATATATATGAATTTCTCTGGAGCTGTTGCGGTCAGTGTGGGTTCAGTTCAGTTTCAGATAGCTCCTCATTCCAGCTTATACTTCTCGGTATCTATAGGCCCCTTCTGGTGTAGTCGGTGTTACCTACAGGGATTTTAATCTGTTGCACCGGTCATTTCTGAAGCGGTTCCCTTTGTTTATTTGGCGTCTGTTTGCCGTCTCTTCGGTGTCTAATTTCCGCCCTGACACAGGCGGGCAGAGGTGATCTCTTATTTAGGTTCGCTAGTTCAGTCCTGCTACCGGGAGGGCGGGGTGCTGCAGACAGATATCGCTGTGTGTGGGGAGCATTCACAGTGTTCCGGGCACACTGGGTTTGCCCCTGTTCACCAGTGTCTGTGCTTTCCCCGTCTACACTGCTCAGGCTCCCGGCTGCTCTATAGGGAGCGTGCCCTGTGTTGCGTGCGGTTCCAGTTTTCGCGTACTCCACAAAAGCGCGGACTCGGTTGCGCCTGCGTTTTGTGCCTTCCCCGGCCTGAGCGGCTCAGGCAGCCAGATGTTGACCATCCAGAATCTCAGGAAGTCTTTGGATAGAAACTGGAGGCCTGTTTGCAGTGTGGGAGGGGATGCCATCTCTGGGGCCGAGTTTGCCCCTTTCCCCTCCCCTTTGCCTCCTACCTCCGGTGGGATGGGCCGGTCTGCCGCAGGCTAGCTCTTCTCTGGAGTTTCTCAGTCCCTTTGTTTTGCGATCGGGCGGCAGTGTGTTCGGGCTGGTTAATTTTCTCTGTTGCTATCCCACAGTTTAAAAAAGCTCCCTCCAATTGCTCTCAGGGCCTTTGGGCCGGTCCTTACCCTAAGCAATGTCACCCGCTCCTCTCCGTTCTGCCCCCACTTGCTGGTGGCGGATGCGGGCGTCTGGGGTACTTTTCTGCTGGGAGTTGCTTTTAGGCACGTAATCTGTGGGCCTTATTTACTTTTTCCTCCCGGTTAGGTTGCACTCTGAGGTTTGAAAACTTCCCCCAGACCCGCCAGTGCGAGGGGTTCCTGGTGTTTGGAAACTTCCTCTATTAAGACTCCCTTCCCGGGACTCTGTCCCTAGCTCTTTTGTCTCTCTTTTGATCTTTTATATTTTGTCCTACCTCCTTTTGAAGACAATGGGTTGCTTTTCTGGGTGCCTGATGTCCTCTGCTAGTGATCAGAAGTTGTTTTGTGAAATTTGCTCAGTGTTCAATAGTTCTTTCAATGAATTTGTAGGGGAAAAAGTGGTCTCCCGGTCCTATTCCTCCCCCATCTTGGCTCCTCCCCGGCACTCAGCTTTCTTTGTAGCCCAACTGTCACATCCCTACATGACTGCTGGAAAAACCATAGCTTTGAGTAGATGGACTTTTGTTAGCAAAGTAATGTATCTGCTTTTTAATATGCTGTTGAGGTTGGTCATGACTTTTCTTCCAAGGAGTAAGAGTCTTTTAATTTCATGGCTGCAGTCACCATCTGCTGTGATTTTGGAGCCCCCCCAGATATGTCTCTCAGTGTTTCCATTATTTCCCCATCTATTTGCCATGAAGTGATGGGACTGGATGCAATGATCTTCATTTTCTGAATGTTGAATTTTAAGGCCACTTTTTCACTGTCCTCTTTGACCCTCATCAAGAGTCTCTTTAGTTCTTCTTTGCTTCCTACCATAAGTGTGGTGTCATCGGCATAGCTGAGATTATTGATATAACTCCTGGAAATCTTAATTCTAGCTTGTGATTCCTCCAGCCCAGCATTTTGCATGATGTAGTCTGCATATAAGTTAAACAAGCAGGGTGACAATATACAGCCTTGACCTACTCCTTTTCCTATTTGGAACCAGTCTTTTGTTCCATGT
Organism: Cervus elaphus; assembly: GCF_910594005.1. NCBI lineage: Eukaryota > Metazoa > Chordata > Mammalia > Artiodactyla > Cervidae > Cervus > Cervus elaphus. Next base: position 72,684,209 of record NC_057848.1, read on the forward strand.
CCAGTTCTATCTGTTGATTCTTGACCTGCATACAAATTTCTCAGGAGACAGGTCAGGTGGTTTGGTATTCCCATCTCATTAAGAATTCTTCATAGTTTGTTGAGGTCTAAACAGTCAAATGCTTTGGTGTAGTCAATAAAGCAGAAGTAGATGTTTTTCTGGAGTACATGATTTTTCAATGATCCAGTGAATATTGGCAATTTGATCTTTGATTCCTCTGCTTTTTCTAAATCCAGCCTGAATATCTGTAAGTTCACAGTTCATGTACTGTTGAAGCATGCTTGGAGAATTTTGAAGGTTACTTTGCTAGCATGTGAGATGAGTGCAATTGTGGGGTAGTTTGAACATTCTTTGGCATTGCCTTTCTTTGGGATTGGAATGAAAACTGACCTCTTCCAGTCCTGTGGCCACTGGCTGAGTCTTCCAAATTTGCTGGCATGTTGAGTGCAGCACTTCCACAGCATCGTCTTTTAGGATTTGAAATAGCCCAATTGGAATTCCATCTCCTCCACTAGCTTTGTTCATAGTGGTGCTTCATAAGGCCCATTTGACTTCACATTCCAGGATGTCTGCCTCTAGGTGAGTGATCACACCATCATGGTTATCTGGGTCATGAAGATCGTCTTTGTATAGTTCTGTGTATTTGCCACCTCTTCTTAATATCTTCTGCTTCTGTTAGGTCCATACCATTTCTGTCCTTAATTGTGCCCATCTTTGCATGAAATGTTCCCTTAGTATCACTCATTTTCTTGAAGCGATCTCTAGTCTTTCCCACTCTATTGTTTTGCTCTATTTCTTTGCACTGATCACTGAGGGAGGTTTTCTTATCTCTCTTTGCTATTCTTTGGAACTCTGCATTCACATGGGTATATCTTTCCTTTTCTCCTTTTCCTTTCACTTCTCTTCTTTTCTCAGCTATTTGTAAGGCCACCTAAGACAACCATTTTGCCTTTTTGCATTTCTTTTTCTTGGGGATGGTCTTGATCACTGCCCTCTGTACTATGTCATGAACCTCCATCCATAGTTCTTCAGGCACTCTATCATATCTAATCTCTTGAATCTGGTTCACACTTCCATTGTATAATTGTAAGGGATTTGATTTAGGTCATACCTGAAGGATATAGTGATTTTTACCTGCTTTGTTCAGTTTCAGTCTGAATTTGCAATAAGGAGTTTATGATCTGAGCCACAGTCAGCTCCCGGTCTTGTGTTTGCTGACTGTATAGTGTTCTCCATGTTTTCTCTGCAAAGAATATGATATTTTATATACTTATATGTTTTTGTATTTATATATAATTATTTAAGTATTTAAATATAATTTTAATATAAAATAAATAAATATTTATATAAATTTAGATGCTCCTATATTGAGTGTGTATGTGTCATTGAGAGTAATATCCTCTTCTTGTATTGATTCTTTTATCATTATATAGTGTCTTTCTTTAGCCTTTTTATGGCTTTTGTTTGGAAGTCTGTTTTGTTTATAGGAGTGTTGCATCCCCCACTTTATTGTCATTTTCATTTGCATGAAATACCTTTTTCCATCTCCCCACTTTGAGTCCTTTGTGCTGGAGTGGGTCATTGGTTTCTTAAAGAACTTAGTTTTGGCTTTATTGAGCCACTATTATATGTTTGTTTCCTCTTTCTTTATCTTTTGTTGTTAACATTTTTAAAAGATTTATTTAGTTGTATTTATTTACGGCTGTACTGGGTCTTAATTGCTCTGCACAGGCCTTCTCCACTTGTGGTGAGTGGGGGCTACTCTCTAGTTGCAGTGCATGGGCCTCTCATTCCACTGGTTTCTCTTGTTGTGGACCACGGACTCTAGGTGCATGGGCTTCAGTAGTTGCAACTCATGGGCCCTGGAGCACTGGTTCAGTAGTTGTGGCACACAGGCTTAGTTGTCCCATCGTATGTGGGACATTCCTGAACTACGGATTGAACCTGTGTCTCCTTCATTGGTGGGTTCTTTACCACTGAGCCACCAGGGAGGCCTGCTTTTACCACCATTTTTCTCCTTTACTCTTCTGTGATTTGTTGTTTTTCTAATGTTCTTACTAGTTGAGATGGATGTTTACCTCATTAATTTTCAGTTCTTATTGTATAAAAATGTAATTTCTGATAGGTGTCATTTTATCATACAATTCTAAGTATTTCTAAAGTTCCATTGTAATTTTTTTTCTTTGAACTGTTTTGATAGAAGTGTTTCCAAATGTAAGAGAATTTTAAAATTGTATAATTGAGTTACTCGATCATTAGTTGTCAGTGTATAATAGTGATTTGCTATTTTTATAGATTATACACCATACAGAGTTAGTGTAAAATATTGACTATATTCCTTGTGCTGTATATTACATCCCTGTAGCTAATTTATTTTATAACTAGTAGTTTGTGCCTCTTACCTCCCCTTCACCTATTTCATACCTCCCTCACCCTTCTCCCATGTGGCAAACCACTAGTTGGTTTTCTATATCTGTTCATCTTATCTGTTTTTGTGTATTTGTTGACTTGTTTTATTTTTTGGATTCCACTTATAAGCAAAAATATACAGTATTTGTCTTCTAGCAATTTTTAATTTGATTGCATTGCAATTAGAGAGTTTTGTGTATGTGATAACTGATTTTTGAAATTGTTGAATTTACATTTTGGCCTTCCATGTGGTCGGTTTTTATGAACATTCTATTGTTGAAGAAAGTCACCAGTTTAATGTTTTTAGTTCTGTGAATGTTTACAGTGTTCTGTGGATGATTGTAATTTGTCTGTTCTCCTTTGACTGTTTTTCTTGGCTGTTATAGACAGTGCTTATCAAAACATTTTTATGTGTATCTGTGTTACCATGTGAGTATATCCACAGGAAAAAGTATACTAGTATATTTTCAAAAAATATTTTCCTTTAAAATTAGGATCAAGGTGGATCTAGTTTATAGTTTCAATGTTGTATCTAATTCGTGCTTATTTCCTTACGTCCTTGACTAGTCTTGGCATTTAAAACAATATTTATTGGAATATAGTTGTTTTACAATGTTGTGTTAGCTTCTATTGTACAGCAAAGTGAATCAGTAATATATATATTTCCACTTGTTTAGATTTCCTTCCATAGAGCAATGAATAAAGTTCCCTGTGCTATACAGTAGGATTTTCATTAGTTATCTATTTTGCACATAGCACCAATAGTGTATATACGTGAAACACAGTCTCCCAGTTCATCCTTCCCGCAACCCCCTGCCTCTTGATATTCTTAGATTTGTTCTCTATGTTTGTGTCTCTGTTTCTGCTTTGCAAATAGGTTCATCTGTACCATTTTTCTAGATTCCACATTTATACATTAATATATGATATTTGTTTTTATGACTTTCTTCATTCTGTATGACAGTCTCTAGGTATATCCATGTCTCTACAGGTGACACAATTTAATTCCTTTTCATGGCCAAGTAATATTCCATTATCTGTGTGTACCACATCTTCTTTATTCATTTCCTCTGTTGATGGAAATTTTGCTTGCTTCCCTGTCCTGGCTTTTGTAGATAGTGCTGCAGTGAACATTGGAGTGCATGTGTCATTTTGAATTACGTTTTTCTCTGGGTATATGCCCAGTGTTGGGATTGCTGGGTCATAGGGTCCTTCTGTTTTTAGTAGTTTTTAGGAACCTCCGTATTGTTCTCCATAGTGGCTGTATCAATTTACCTTCGCACCAGCAGTGGAAGAGGGTCTCTTTTCTCCACACTCTCTCCAGCATTTGTTGTTTGTACACTTTTTGATGTTGGCCATCCTGACTTGTGTGAGGTGATAACTCATTGTAGTTTTGATTAGCATTTCTCTAATAATTAGTGATGTTGAGCATCTTTTCATGTGTTTGTTGGTCATCTGTATGTCTTCTTTGGAGAAATGTGGTGGTAGTTCTTCTGGTGGTAGTTTAGTCACTAAGTCATGTCAGAGTCATGTCCAACTCTTGCAACCCCATGGGCTGTGGCCTGCCAGTCTCTTCTGTCCATGGTATTCTCCAGGCAAGAATACTGGAATAGGTGGCTGTTCCTTTCTTCAGAGGATCTTCCCAACCCAAAGATCTAACCTAGGTCTTGTGCATTACAGGCAGATTCTTTACCGACTTAGCTATGAGGAAAGCCCCATTAAGGTCTTCTACTAGATTCGTATTAGCAAACTGTTTCCAGTCAGTCATGGTTGGGAAAAGTTATATTCTTCTTTTGATTTTCAGTGTCTTTAATTATGAGTGGGAGTTAGTCAGCGTTTTTTTTCATTTGGAGGACTACCTATTCTTATTCATCGCCCATTTTTCTACTAGGCTACTCATCTTTCTTACTGCTATGTAAAATTCCTCCTATGCCGTGTGGATGGCACATTTAGATGGTTTAAAGCTTACTTACCACCAGGATACTTTTTTGTTATTTTGACTTGCTTCAAATGTTATTTACTTTAGAAATGGGTGATGGATCATCTCAAAGAGATCATTTCATGAGAAGTGGATTTGCCTCTGGGAGAAGTTTGGGAAACAGAGGTAAGAATCTTTCTTTAGTCATCTGTTTTAATAGGTGAATAGTGGAATGAATAGAGGCTTTTATGGCTGTTTAGTGCAAGGTTAAATCTGATATAACTTAGTGTACAGTAGACTTGGTTGGGATGACGATTTTGTTTTTAATACCAGTACTCTTTTCACTGTTTTACATTATAAGATAGTAGGAAATCGTTGAATTGATTAGATGGGTAGATTGGTTAAAGAGAGTTGCTTCCCAGAGCTGCTTCTTGATGTGTTGATGGTTATTGTTCCCATTGGCATGGGAGGAATGGGAGAAACTCCAGAGACTAGAGTGTGAAGGCCCTTTTTCTTAAGTTTTATGTTTCTCAAGAAAAGGCAGTATGTGAAACAGTTTTGTTAGCTCACTAGTATTAAGAGGTTGTTTTCCCAAAATTGAAAGTTTTTATTGTCACTTTCAGAACAACCAGCACTAGATGTGACAGATAATGACACAGCAAAATAGTTTCCTCCTTTCCATTTTTAGATTTGTTATTAAACTGCTGAAAATATTGTGCACTGTGTTTTATTATAGTGCAACAAAATACTGTTAGAACCTCAAATGGTCATATGGATTTTTAAATAAATTTCTCTTATGGGGCCCTAAGCTAGGGTTAATAGTTTTATATATACATGACACTTATTCTTGAATTTATTAAATGTTAGTTTTTGAAAATCTTTGGTATTTGTATATATTTTTATTCATTGGAAACTGAATGTTGTTATATGATATTTCATTTGCTACTTAGAAAACTTAATTTTTTAATACACAGATAACATAAGTGTGAATTTTATGTTTTGACATATTTCTTCTACTAATGAAATTTGTTGAAGATGCATATATATTTTTTTTATCTTTAAGCCTGCATATTAAGTGAGAGGCAGTAATGTTTTGGACCATGTAGTTGTGCTTAGAGATTCAAGTGTGTATTTTGTTTGCTACTACTAGGAAATAACAAATAGCTTAATAGGACACTCAGGGAGCTACTTAATATTTGGATATATTTTAAAATCCTAATTTAGAATGATATTTTTTGATGCAGACTTCTAAACATTGTTGACTAGAGCCTTTTTAAATGAGAAAACCATCACTGAGATTTTACTATGAATTGTTAATTCAATATGTTGTAGATTTAAATACATTAAATTTCTGATCAAAACTGTGAATATTGATACTTTAAAAGTTATCTTTGAAAAAATCTGAAAAAGAATGAATATATGTATATGTAAACTGAATCACTTTGTATACCTGAAACTAACACAGAATTGTAAATTAACTATACTCTGATAATATTTAAGAAAAAAAAAGTACTCTTTAATACTGCATATAATCCTGGAAATTTATAGAAGAACTACACCTTTCCCAAATGATTCAGTTTACCATTCTAGTTTGTTTCAATCTTTATGGTATTTTTTTCTCACAACTTGGGTATATCTAGTAACATGGTTTTAAAATTGACTTTTAATTACCTAAAATATATATTGGTTGGCTTTTTATCTTCTGTGAGATATGGCCTAAAAAGCCTTATCTTCCTAAATCACATGCTTTTTTAGAATCTGATAAAAATGCTGATAGTTGCATATACACAGTTTTGCATGTGGCATTAGGAATTTCACAGATCTCTTAGCTCCTCTGTATTAGGATATTATAGATGTAGGGAAGACAATTTGTGAAAATCACAAGATTATGATAATTATCCCAATGATAGTTTAAAGTGGCTATTTGTGATGTTTGGGGTGCTTAAGTTTATGTTTTAAATAACTGTGCTGCTGGCCATAGAAACTCTGCCCTCAAAATTCTTAATTTCGTGGTAGAGAAGCACATGGAAAGAAATATTGCTTAAAAAGAGATACACATAGTATGCTGTGGGAATGTGATTGATGAATTGATTACAGATGGAGGACTGAAGGAGGACTTCACAGGAGAGGTGGGTTTTGACTCAGGCTTTTGAAGAGTGAAAAGAATTTTGCTAGGAAAAATAGGAAAGCAAGGAATGTCATGCTGAAGGAATAGCATGTAGGAAATAGAAGATATTAGAAGTTCACAGCGTGGAGTATGGAAAGTTGTTTTATGAATTAAAATGTTGGGTGTTCAGAGTTGTATAGTGGAATATAAAACTAAGAAGGTTGATATGGGGAAATACTATGGAGGAGTGGGAGGTAAAGGGAAGTGGTATTGTTAGCATTTTTTCGTTATTATATTAGCTCCATCGTAATTCTAATTTTAAAAAGTAGATTGAGTGTGATTTAAGTACCAGGAAAATGAATAGGGACTTCCCTGGTGGTCCAGTGACCTAAGCCTCTTATGCAGCCAATACCAGGGGCCCTGGTTTGATCCTTGGTCAGGGAACTAGATCCTACATGCTGCAACTAAGAGTTCTCATGATGCAGCTAAGACCTGGTGCAGCCAAATAAATAATAAATATTTTTTTAAAAATGAATAAATAATGAATAATAATAAGACAAGAGTATAGAATTTTCATTAGCAGTGACTTTCACATAGAGGTATAATGTAAATAGCTGGATCTGTCAGGGTGAGGTTTCAATATATAGAAAATGAGAGTTGAATAGAGTTCAATTGTAGAATTGAATTTCTTGGTTAAAGTTCTCTAGTAGAATAGCAACTAGTTGAGAGCTGTATTTCAGCAGTAGTATATTTACGTTTTTACTTTGGTATAATGTAAGAATTTTTTAAAAAGAAGTTGCAGGTATATTTTAATTTCATAAGTTCCTGTAATACTCTCTCCTCATCCTTGGAAGTTCCCTTACCACACAGATTCATTTAATTCCTAGTTATTGATGACACACTTGATTTTATACTTTAAAAAGTTTTAATTGTATCTGAACCTTTTCAGATCCTGGTGAGTCTAATAAAAGAGAGAATACGTCCAGAGTGGGTGGTTTTGGAGTTGGAAAGAGTTTTGGAAACAGAGGTAATCTGCTTATGATGTCTTTCAATGGAAACTTAAGTGATACCTTACAGTCATTGAGTTCTGTTTCCTTATAACATACATAGGAAGTGTGTGCCTTTCCCAAGAGTTCATGGAGATCACAAGGGAGTGCTATCACTTTCCTAATCATAGTTCAGAGCAGCACTTTATGCTGCTTTGGATGTGTTTGCTATTCTACTTAGTTTTCTTGTTTTCCTTTTTAATAGCCATGCTACTTGTTGCAGCATCTCATCAAATTGATTTACCCCACAGGTGAACCCCACCTCTTTTCTCCTGTACTCACGAGTTCCTTGCCCTGCTCCTGCAGCAAGAGATCTATCTTAAACTTCCAGGGGGTGAATCTGAGTTTCCATCTTTACTTGAACAAAGAACCAGTGGTGGTGGTTTAGTTGCTAAGCTGTGTCTGACTCTTGCGACCCCCGTGGACTGTAGCCTGCCAGGCTCCTCTGTCCAAGTTGTGTCTGACTCTTGCGACCCCGTGGACTGTAGCCTGCCAGACTCCTCTGTCCCTGGGATTCTCCAGGCAAGAATACTGGAATGGGTTGTCATTTCCTTCTCCAAAAGAACCAGTAGAAGTTTTGAATTTGTGTTTTGTGTCTAAAATACTTTAAAAACTATAAAGTAGAATTTATGTAGAGTTTGAGATCAAAACCGATAGTACATAGATGGAAGACTTCTCAAGCATTTTGGAGACTCAGCACTTGACTTTTCTGGGAAAGGTATATGGAGGGGAAGGGGCAATTGTAGAGGGTAGTCGAGTGTAATCTTTTTCTGAACCAACTTCAAAACTTGCAAGTATTTAAATAAATAAAATAACCAAAAAATCTGTTTTGTTATATATACTGGTTTTGTAGGGACTATCTTTATTTTGAAATTATATATCTGCTTAAGGAAAAAGTGTTATCCATTCATATATAGAGGCCATATGTGGCCTGATACTTACTTTTTAATATGCTAATTGTGTATTAAATGTCTCTGGAGTTTAATGCTGGGACATGAGATTTTGTTGAGCCTGAGATATTAAATGACTTGATATGTAGACACTTTGCATATAAACTTAATGTCTCTCAAACAGTAATTGATTGGTCTCTGTACTATTGAAGCCATAATTTAATATATTTTATTATTTGAATTAGATCATGATTGAGAGACATTGCATATTGACATTTAATTTTAAGTTACATTATCTGAGTAACTTGTAGTTACTCAGGTACCAAAAAGATCATTTTATTAAAACTCATATATTAAAAATGTATGAAATATTACTGATAGATGCTTTTAAAGTGAATTTTAGAGCCACATCTATATTTTCCAGAGATGCATAGATCTAGACACAAGGTTTTATTAAATGAGAAACTTGAAAGCAGAGTTTGGTGAAAGATTGTTTTTAAAATTTTATAAACAGAAGTTGGTAGAATTTCCTTGATACTGAGAAGGGAAAAATGATATGATATTGGATTGTAATTTAGTTGTCCTCCATCAGATGAAAGTATAATTTATAAAATTAAAAATTTGATATTTTGAATAGAAAGTACATAGTGGTTATAGTGAGATACACACACACATACCATGTTTCACTCATGTACATATGGAGGAATACGTAACATTTCAGGTAGTATAAGATTGGCTGGTATTTTAATCTTAATAAAGTGACACAAGGCAGAAGTTGTCATACAATGCATATGCATTCTAATTCACTATTTTTATATATAGTTGTGTGTAATTTATACAGTTTTAAAGGGACATCATAACTAGCAGTCCCTGTAAGGTGTTTCTCTTTCTTCTGCAGACGAAATTGGTTTTTGGTCATTTGATTTAGGTAGTTGTTTTCCGAAATTTACAAGTTTAATTTTATGTTTCGTGTAGGTTTTTCAAATAACAAGTTTGAAGAAGGTGATAGCTCTGATTTCTGGAGAGGTAAGTTCACTGTTTTTCGTAGTGACTTAAGAATTTAGTGTCTAGAATCCATGCTAAGGAGGAAATAAAATTATCTTAGTCTGTTCCAACTCTGATTTATTTAAACACGGTTTTATAAGGCACCTATCAGTCAGTTCAGTCGCCCAGTCGTGTCCGACTCTTTGCGACCCCATGAACTGCAGCACGCAGGGCTTTCCTGTCCATCACCAACTCCCGGAACTTGCTCAAACTCATTTCCATCCAGTCGGTGATGCTATCCAACCGTCTCATCCTCTGTCGTCCCCTTCTCCTCCTGCCTTCAATCTTTCTCAGCATCAGGGTCTTTTCTAATGAGTCAATTCTTTGGCGTCAGGTGGCCAAAGTATTGGAGCTTCAGCTTCAGCGTCAGTCCTTCCAATGAATATTCAGGACTGATTTCCTTTAGGATTGACTAGTTTGGTCTCCCTGCAGTCCAAGGGACTCAAGAGTCTTCTCCAATACCACAGTTTGAAAGCATCTTTGACGCTCAGCTTTCCTTATGGTCCAACTCACATTCATACATGACTAGTGGAAAAACCATTGCTTTGACTAGATGGACCTTTGTTGGCAAGGTAATGTGTCTGCTTTTTAATGTGCTGTCTAGGTTGGTCATAGCTTTTCTTCCAAGGAGCAAGCGTCTTTTAATTTCATGGCTGCAGTCACCATCTGCAGTGATTTTGGAGCCCAAGAAAATAAAGTCAGCCACTGTTTCCATTGTTTCCCTGTCTGTTTGCCATGAAGTGATGGGACCAGATACCATGATCTTTGTTTTTTGAATATTGAGTTTTCAGCCAGCTTTTTCACTCTCTTTCACTTTTATCAAGAGGCTCTTTAGTTCCTCTTGGCTTTCTGCCATAAGGGTGGCATCATCTGCATATCTGATATTATTGATACTTCTCCCAGCTGTCTTGATTCCAGCTTGTGCTTCATCCGTGACTTCTCTTGGCCAGAATACTGGAGTGGTTAGCCGTTCCCTTCTCCAGAGGATCTTCCCAACCCAGGTCTCCCACATTGCAGGTGAATTCTTTACCAGTTGAGCCACCACAGAAGCCCCAAAGCAGTATCAGTTCAGTTCAGTTCAGTCGCTCGGTTGTGTCTGACTCTTTGTGACCAAAGTAGGATAGGCAGAGCCTTAACCAAGAATTCAGCCTTCCTCATCTGGGCTGTTGTCATCTATCTTAACTAATCTATGCAGTACACCTTTTGAATGCTGTGTTGCCTTAAGAAAAAGAGGATAGTAGAGCAAGTCAGGAAGCAAAATTTCACTTTCATATATAAATACAATTTGGGGCATGTAGGTCCTTATTCAGACTCAAATAAGTATTTCCAGTGGAAAAGGATTTGAGACTGGATCATTGCTGAAATCAAAGACATTTATGTAAAAGTACTGACACTCTGGTTTGGAGGAATACAGAAAATGGTGAGGATATTGTTAGCAGAAGATAGACTTAAATAATTAATAATACTTTCCCAAGAGAACCTGATTGAGGAGGTTTGAGTGAGGCCCTGGATCCTGTATTTAAAAGCCTCCCTGATGACTGATGCCTCTTTGATTTGGTAACCACTGATCTATGGAGTCTTTATAACTTAAAAAGCAGGGTTTGCTATCATGGTAGAAGCTTTTTTTCTCTGCACACAGATATATAGTGTATTTTGTGGTTATTTTTCCTGTATCTTGTGTCCCTTAGCTGGTACAGTATAGCAAGAAGGAGCTCAGATTTTGGAATCAGACACCTGGGGTTTGAGACCCAGATCCTTCTCTTCCTGTCAGTTGTATTATCTTAAAAAGACATGTTTAACTTTGTATTTCTTTTTCTCTGTTTATAAATTGAGGATAATACCTACCTCATAATGTTTTTGTGAAGATTTAAAAAGTTAAAATAGAATTCATTTAGAAGAGTGTCAGACAGATACTGAGTTTTATGTGTTATTATTACATTAGTTTTCTATAATTAATAGATTATAACTAATCTTGGGCTCATTATCTCAGTTTTGTTTGTGCTTAGCTTTATTTTTAAGTCTACAGAGATAATTTGTTTTTAAATAACTTTTTATTTTGAAATCGTTTGACTCAAGAAGTTTCAAAAATAGTACAGATTTCCTTCACCTTGCCTCTAATGTAATTGTACTCCTCACCCAACTTCTCCTAATGTCATTAGCCTATTTTAATTCCCAATGTGGTCAAAATAACTAAGTTTGTTTTAGGAGAACAGTTGGCCAAAGGTTATGTGAGGTGTCTTTCTCCTTGTCGGGTCCCAAATTAATTCATAGGTTTTCTTTCATATATGGCAATAAATGTTAGCTACCATCATCATTATTCCAGATGATGATGAATTATTATATCATCAACTAATAATTCCATTATTCCAGATTTTTCTAAGAATCTTTCCAGAATTCATTCTTTCCTCTTCAACTCCCTTGTATGAAATCTTGCTTCTGAGAAGGTTGTCTTGATGTTAAATGACTCTTCAGGAGTATTGTCAATTGTTGATATCATCTCAAATAGGAGCCTGCAACAAGACCTGTGGGTCATTGTTTACTATAAATCAATATTAATTGAGTAGATTAGTACTTTTGTATATAAACAACTGATCGCTTTTTATCTGGTTAGCCACATATGTCGTTACTGGGATCTAAAGTTCTCCGGTACCAAATGTTGGTGATATGTACAAAGATTCCTTGAAACCATCTTGGTATTTTCCAAATATGGCTTTATTGGAATCTTCTAGAAAGCTTAAAGGTATTACTGAATGTTATATCAATAATGTATAATTTTTTAATTTAGAAAAATTGTTCATTCCTTGATGTCACTCTGCACATTCAAAATAAATATCTCTAGGGTGGGTTCTGATAATTTATTTTTAACCAACTTTCCTGATAATTTTTAGTCATCCTTCAGTGTAGTGATCCTCATACTACTATGCAGAAACTCTGATAATGTTACTTAATAATGTTACTAAGAACAGAAAGCCAGGATATCCCCAAATGCTTCCATTAGGATGGATGGGGGAAACTTTGCATATATTAAAAAAACACTAATGTCTCAGGTTTATTAAGAAAGGCAATTTACAGAAATAATGATGACATTAAAAATATAATAGTTATGCATTTCTGAGATCCGATTGACTACTCAAATGTTCAGATATTTCTGAAACTGTTTCATGACATTTTTGAAATTTGTATTTTTTGGTTGTGCTTAGAACATGACAGATACATGCTAAACATTTAGTATTTAGGTATGTTAGGTGAGTTTTAAAAAGAACTGACTGAATAATGTGTTTGTATTTTGTTGTTATTTTAAAATTTAAAATTTTGTTCACATGCTGACTTATGAATATATTTATTTTTTCTTGGTAATTTCTCGTGACAATACTATTTAGATACTACAATAATATAAATACTGCAGTGATTATTTAGATGCTATTCACATGTTAAATTTTTATCCAAGAGTCTAGTAATGACTGTGAAGATAATCAAACACGGAACAGAGTGTTTTCCAAGAGAGGCGGTAAGGACCATGTTTTGGAACAACTTGTACTTAAGACAGAAGTTAAACTGAAAAATTGATTTTGGAAGAGCTGAAAGAAAAATTCTGGTGGTGAAAACCTTTCAAGAAAAATACTTTGGCATATCCTTTATGCTGTTAATATTTGAGTTAATATTCAGTAGGTGTCTCTCCTTCTGTCACTGGATTTGTCTTTTCCTAAGACCTCTAGAGTGTTCTGTGAAGTACAACAGGCGGAACTGTGTGAATCTTGGTCAGTCACGGTATAGATAACCTGGGATGTCTTTGTCTCTGGGTAGGAACACTGGAGATATGGGGGAAGGGAGAAATTGTAGATTAATTACCATACTTGCTAATCCTGCCTCTACTTGAGGTGAGATGGTATAAAAATTATCGTGCTCAGTTCTGGATTATCTATAGGCAGACATGTTAAACTAGCAACAATACCCACGAAAAACCACAGTGAACTTATAAAATTGCTATAAGTGTGCAAATATATTTTTGATAGAACTTTAGTTTTTGCTGCAACTTGGGGATGTCCTTTTCCCTTGCCTATTAAATGATTGGCTGATTGACTAGATCATTGACTAGCAGGCCTTCCTAGTGAAGCTGAGACTTGCTGTGGATTTCACTGTAGCCTTGGTTGAGTTGTGAGGGGGGAGGAATTTGGTGGTGAATGAGGGATGGCTTATTTATCTCCTAAGTTGAGTCTTTAATGGCAATTGCAGGGGTGCCTGCAGTGATGGGGCAGACATTTAGCTAAGAAACAGACTCCTCTTTTAACATTGCTCTCCTTCCCCCTTTAACAAGCAGTTTTGACACAAATGTTCCTAAAACATAGCTCTTATTTAAAATGTTTTATTTTCTGCAGAACAGTGCCTGGCTTTCTTACTATTTCGTTTTCTTTAAATCATTTTAATTCATATTTAAGTGAAGCAGTGAAAAGCCAGTTGTAGCCCTTTGTGCTTGATCCTGGCTTATTGACTAGTGTAGGTTGACTAGTAGGGTGTCCCTGATTGCTATTTTCTTTAGATGTATACGTTTGAAGGTAGAAAATTTGTGTGTGACATGGTGGTCACTCAGTAAATACAGAGGTGTGTGTAAATAGAACCGTATCTAAGTTTATGTTGAAGTATGATGTCACACAGGAACAGGTAGGTGCATATGTCATAAATGTATGCAGCTCAGTGATTTTTCAGTAACTGAAAACACCTGGGTTCTGTGTTTTCCCAAGCAGCCAGATCAGGAGTAGAAATTACTAGGTCCTCAAAAACCCCTTTCATGCTCATTTTTAGTCACTAGCACTGCCCTTCTAGTTAATCTCTATTCTGACTTGTAGCAGCATAAATTTTTAAAAATTTTGTACTTAATATAAATAGAATCACATAGTATGTAATCTTTTTGTGTCTGTCTTCCTCTTAATGTAGTTGTGAGACTGTCTTATTGTTGGTTGCAGTTGAAGATCATTATTGCTGTATAGTGTTCTTTTGTTCTCCTGCTAATGATGGGTAGTTTGATTTTGTAAATATGAAGAGTTTTGGACTGTTCTGAAACTGCTTCTCTGAACATTCAAGTACATTTCTTTTGGTGATGCTTGCTAGTGTTTGTCTTTTTGACTGTAGTCATTGTAATGGATAAAAAGTGGTCTCTCATGATTTTTATGATTGACATATAGTTGATGTATAATATTATGTAAATTACAGGTATCAAAACATAGTGATTCATACTTTTAAAGGTTATACTCCATTTATAGTCATGAAACGTTGGCTGTATCCCCTGAATTGCACAACATATCCTTGTATCATTGTGATTTTGATCTGCATTTCCTGGTGACTGTGATGTTGAGCAGCTCTCCATGTGTATATTGGTCACTTGTATATATTCTTTGAAGAAATGTAATTCATATCCTTTGCCCATTTAAAAAAAATCAGGGTTATTTATCTTTTTGTTTTAAGAATTCTTTATGTATTCTTGATACAAGGGCTAACAGAAACATGATTTGCAAATATTTTCTCCCTTTCTGTGGTTGTTTTTTTAAACTTTCTTGATGGTATCCTTTGAAGCACAAAGCTTTAAATTTTGATGCAATCCAGTATTTTTGTTTTTGTCACTTTTTCTCTTGATATCATGTAGAAAGCCCTTGCCTGTTCGTAGGTCATGCAGGTTTTCACTTCTTTCCTTCTAAGAATTTTATAGTTTTCACACTGCTCTTACATTTAAGGTCTTTGAGTTCGTTTTTGTATTTGGTGTGGAATAAGGGTCCAACTTAATTCTTTGGCGTGTGACCAGTTGTCCCTGTACCATTTGTTCATGTTTTACATTGACATGTATAGGTCTGGAGCTCTTGAAATATATCCAACTCGCAGTTTATTAAGCTTCTTAGATGTTTGTTGCTTCAGTCGTGTCTGACTCTTTGTGACTTTATGGACTGTGGCGCAGCATTCTCCTTTATCCATGGGAATTTTGCCAGCAAGAATACTGGAGTGGGTTGCCATGCTCTCCTCTAGGGAATCTTCCAGACCCAGGGATGGAACCTGCGTCTCCTCGGTTCTTTATTGCTGAGCCACCAGGGAAGCCCTCTTCGATGTGTAGATTAATATTTTTCATTAAATTTCAAATTTTTTCTGTTTTTATTATGGTAAAATAACTTAGCATAAAGTTTGTCATTTCAGGTATGTATGTATAATTCAGTGGCATTGAGTATTTGTGCAGTGTTGTTCTGTTATCACCCCTGTGTATTTCTAAAACTTCTTCATCACACAAGCAGAGCTTATATCCATGTAGCAGTAACTCCACATACCTCTTCCTCTCAGTCTTGCTGTTTTGTGTTTGGCTTCATTCACTTAGTCTCAGCATTTTCAGTGTTATGTGGTTGCATGTATCAGAACTTCATTCCTTTTCATGGCATACTATTCCATTGTGGGCTTCCCTGGTGGCTGGCTCGGTGGTAGAGAACCCTCCTGGTAATGCAGGAGATGAAGGTTGGGTCCCTGGGTCAGAAGGATCTCCTGGAGGAGGAAATGGCAACCCACTCCAGTATTCTTGCATTGGTAATCCCATGAATAGGGTAGCCTGGTGGGCTACAGACCATGGGGTTGCAGAAGAGTCAGACATGATTTAGTGACTTAACAGCAGCAACAGTATTATTCCATTGTATGTGTACTCTTAAAAAAACAAAGAAACAGACACAGGATTAATCTCAAAAATATACAAGCAACTCCTGCAGCTCAATTCCAGAAAAATAAATGACCCAATCAAAAACTGGGCCAAAGATCCAGACAGACATTTCTCCAAAGAAGACATACAGATGGCTAAAAAACACATGAAAACATGCTCAACATCACTCAGTATCAAAGAAATGCAAATCAAAACCACAGTGAGGTATCATTACACGCCAGTCAGAATGGCTGCTGTCCAAAAGTCTTCAAGCAGTGAATGCTGGAGAGGGTTGGAGAAACGGGAATCCTCATACACTGTTGGTGGGAATGCAAACTAGTACAGCCACTATGGAGAACAGTGTGGAGATTCCTTAAAAACTGGAAATAGACCTGCCATATGCCCCAGCAATCCCACTCCTGGGCATACACACTGAGGAAACCAGATCTGAAAGAAGCATGTTTACCCCAGTGTTCATCGCAGCACTGTTTATAATTGCCAGGACATGGAAGCAACCTAGATGCCCATCAGCAGACGAATGGATAAGGAAGCTATGGTACATATACACCATGGAATAGGACTCAGCTATTAAAAAGAATACATTTGAATCAGTTCTAATGAGATGGATGAAACCAGAGCCCATTATACAGACTGAAGTAAGCCAGAAAGATAAACACCAATACAGTATACTAATGCATATATATGGAAGTTAGATAGATTGTAATAACCCTATATGCAAGACAGAAAAGAGACACAGATGTACAGAACATACTTTTGGACTCTATGGGAGAAGGCGAGGGTGGGATGATCTGAGAGAACAGCATCAAAACATGTATATTATCAGGTGTGAAACAGATTGTCAGTTAAGGTGGGATGCATGAGACACGTGCTCGGGGCTGGTGCACTGGGATAACCCAGAGGGATGGGATGGGGAGGAAGGTGGGAGGGGGGTTCAGCATGGGGAACACGTGTAAATCCATGGCTGATTCATGTCAATGTATGGCAGAAACCACTACAATATTGTAAAGTAATTAGCATCCAAGTAATAAAAATAAATGAAAAAAAAATCCATTCAAGTGAAAAATTGAAAGCATTTCCCCTGAAGTCAGGAACAAGAAAAGGGTGCCCACTCTCACCACTAATATTCAAGATAGTTTTGGAAATTTTGGCCACAGCAATCAGAGCAGAGAAAGAAATAAAAGGAATCCAGATAGCAATTGAAGAAATAAAATTATCACTGTTTGCAGATGACACAATCCTCTACATAGAAAACCCTAAAGACTCTACCAGAAAATTACTAGAGCTAATCAATGAATATAGTAAAGTTTCAGGATATGAAATTAGCACACAGAAATCCCTTGCATTTCTATACACTAAGAATGAGAAAACAGAAAGAGAAATTAAGGAAACAAAACCACTCACCATTGCAACAAAAAGAATAAAATACTTAGGAGTATATCTACCTAAAGAAACAAAAGACCTATACATAGAAAACTATAAAACACTGGTGAAAGAAATCAAAGAGGACACAAATAGATGGAGAAATATGTGTTCATGGATTGGAAAAATCAATATTGTGAAAATGAGTGTACCACCCAAAGCAATCTATAGATTCAGTGCAATCCCTATCAAGCTACCAATGGTATTCTTTACAGAACTAGGACAAATAATTTCACAATTTGTATGGAAATACAAAAAAACCTTGAATAGCCAAAGCAATCTTGAAAAATAAGAATGGAACTGGAAGAATCACCCTGCCTGACTTCAGGCTGTACTACAAAGCCACAGTCATCAAGACAGTATGGTACTGGTGCAAAGACAGAAATATAGACCAATGGAACAGAATAGAAAGCCCAGAGAAAAATCCACGTACCTATGGACACCTTATCTTCGACAAAGGAGGCAAGGATATACAATGGAAAAAAGACAGTCTCTTTAACAAGTGGTGCTGGGAAAACTGGTCAACCACTTGTAAAAGAATGAAACCAGAACACTTTCTAACACCATACACAAAAATAAACTCAAAATGGATTAAAGATATAACTATAAGACCAGAAAATAGAAAACTCCTAGAGGAGAACATGGGCAAAACACTATCTGACCTAAATCATAGCAGGATCCTCTGTGACCCACCTCCCAGAATATTGGAAATAACAGCAAAAATTAACAAATTGGACCTAATGAAACTTAAAAGCTTTTGCACAACGAAGGAAACTGTATGCAAGGTGAAAAGACAGACTTCAGAATGGGAGAAAATAAGAGCAAACGAAGCAACAGACAAAGGATTAATCTCAAAAATATACAAGCAACTCCTGCAGCTCAATTCCAGAAAAATAAACGACCCAATCAAAACCTGGGCCAAAGAACTAAACAGACATTTCCCCAAAGAAGACATCCAGATGGCTAACAAACACGTGAAAAGATGCTCAACATAACTCATTATCAGAGAAATGCAAATCAAAACCACAATGAGGTACCATTACATGCCAGTCAGGATGGCTGCTATCCAAAAGTCTACAAGCAATAAATGCTGGAGAGGGTGTGGAGAAAAGGGAACCCTCTCACACTGTTGGTGGGAATGCAAACTAGTACAGCCACTATGGAGAACAGTGTGGAGATTCCTTAAAAAACTGGAAATAGACCTGCCATATGGCCCAGCAATCCCATTCCTGGGCATACACACCGAGGAAACCAGATCTGAAAGAAGCACGTGTACCCCAATGTTCATCACAGCACTATTTATAATAGCCAGGACATGGAAGCAACCTAGATGCCCATCAGCAGATGGATGGATAAGGAAGCTATGGTACAGATACACAATGGAATATTGCTCAGCCGTTAAAAAGAATACATTTGAATCAGTTCTAATGAGATGGATGAAACTGGAGCCCATTATACAGAGTGAAGTAAGCCAGAAAGATAAACACCAATACAGTATATTAACGCATATATTTGGAATTTAGAATGATGGTAACGATAACCGCAAGACGGAAAAAGAGACACAGATGTATAGAACAGACTTTTGGACTCTATAGGAGAAGGCGAGGGTGGGATGATCTGAGAGAACAGCATCAAAACATGTATATTATCAAGTGTGAAACAGATCGTCAGTCCAGGTGGGATGCATGAGACAAGTGCTTGGGGATGGTGCACTGGCATGACCCAGAGGGATATGATGGGGAGGGAGGCGGGAGGGGGATTCAGGATGGGGAACACATGTAACTCCATGGCTGTTTCCTGTCAAAATATGGCAAAAACCGTTACAATATTGTAAAGTAATTAGGCTCCAACTAATAAAATTAAATGAAAAAATATATATATAAATAAAAATCCATTCAAAAGTTGATGTACCCTTGGGTTTCTAACTACTTTTGTCTGTTGTGTATAATGCTTCTCTGAATATTCATAAACAATTATCTGTTTGAGTCACTGTTCTTGCATTTTTTGGGTATATGTTTAGAAGAGGAATTGTCAGGGAATTGACTGGGATAAGTTAAAATATGCCATAAAAATCACAGCTCTTAGTGAGGATCAGCCTATTTTAAGAAATATTTTCTATTTTTAATATTTTGTTTTTAATAAACATTACTGTTTTGTTGTTGTTGTTCAGTTGGTCAGTTGTGCCTGACTCTTTGCGATCCCAAGGAGTGCAGGATGCCAGGCTTCCCTGTAGTTTACCATCTCTAGGAGCTTGCTCAATCTCATGTCCATTGAGTCGGTGATACCATCCAACCATCTCATCCTCTGTCGTCCCCTTCTCCTTCTGCCCTCAATCTTTCCCAGCATCATGGTCTTTTCCAATGAGTCAGCTCTTCCCCATCAAGTGGCCAGAGTTTTGGAGATTCAGCTTCAACATCAGTCCTTCCAATGAATATTCAGGATTGATTTCCTTTAGGATCGACTGGTTTGATCTCCTTGTAGTCCAAGGGACTGTCAAGAGTCTTCACCAGCACCACGGTTCAAAATCATCAGTTCTTCAGTGCTCAGCCTTCTTTCTGGTCCAACTCTCACATCTGTATATAACTACTGGAAAAACCATAGCTTTGACTAGACGGACCTTTGTCGGCAAAGTGATGTGTCTGCTTTTTAATACACTGTCTGGGTTGCTCATAGCTTTTTTTCCAAGGAGCAAGCGTCTTTTAATTTCATGGATGCAGTCACCATCTGTGGTGATTCTAGAACCCCCCCAAATAAAGTTTCTCACTGTTTCCATTGTTTCCCCATCTATTTGTCATGAAATTATGGTACCGGATGCCATGATTTTCGTTTTCTGAATGTCGAGTTTTAAGCAGCTTTTTTACTCTCCTTTTTTCACCTTTATCAAGAGGCTCTTTAGTTCCTCTTGGCTTTCTGCCGTAAGGGTGGTGTCATCTGCATATCTGAGGTTATTGATATTTCTCCCGGCAATCTTGATTCCAGCATATGAGTCAACGAACATGGCATTAGTTAAATAACCAGGGTAACAATATACATCCTGATGCACTCCTTTTCCAGTTTTGAACCAGTCTGTTGTTCCATGGCCAGTTCTAACTGTTGCTTCTTGACCAGCATGTAGGTTTCTCAGGAGGCAGGTAAGATGGTCTGGTATTCCCGTCTCTTTTAAGAATTTTACACAGTTTGCTCTGATCCACACAGTCAAAGGCTTTGGTGTAATCAGTGAAGCAGAAGTAGATGTTTTTTCTGAAATTCTCTTGCTTTTTCTGTGATCTACCAGCTGTTGGCAATTTGACCTCTGGTTCCCCTGCCTTTTCTAAATCCAGCTTGAACATCTGGAGGTTCTTGGTTGATGTATTGTTGAAACCCAGCTTGGAGGATTTTGGTCATGACCTAGCTAGCACGTGAAATTAGTGCAATTGTATGGTAGTTTGAACATTCTTTGGCATTGCCCTTCTTTGGGATTGGAATGAAAACTGACCTTTTCCAATCCTGTGGCCACTGGCTGAGTTTTCCAAATTTGCTGGCGTGTTGAGTGCAGCACTTTCACAGCATCATCCTTTAGGATTTGAAATAGCTCAGCTGGAATCCTGTCACCTCCACTAGCTTTGTTTGTAGTGATGCTTCCTAAGGCCCACTTGACTTCACATTCCAGGATGTCTGGCTCTAGGTGAGTGATGACACCATTGTGGTTATCCGGGTCATTAGGAGGTTTTTTGTGTTCTTCTGTGTATTCATGCCACCTCTTCTTAATGTCTTCTGCGTCTGTTAGGTCTATATCATTTCTGTCCTTTATTGTGCCCATCTTTGCATGAAATGTCCCCTTGGTTTCTCTCATTTTCTTGAAGAGATCTCTAGTTTTTCCCATTCTGTTGTTTTCCTCTGTTTCTTTGCATTATTCACTTAGGAAGTCTTTCTTATCTCTCCACGCTGTTCTTTGGAACTCTGCATTCAGATGGGTATATCTTTCCTTTTCTCGGTTTCCTTTCACTTCTTTTCTCAGCTATTTGCAAGGACTCCTCAGACAACCATTTTGCCTTTTTGCATTTCTTTTTCTCAGGGGTGGTTTTGATCACTTCCTCCTGTACAATGTCATGAACCTTGTCCATAGTTCTTCAGGCACTCTGTCTGTCAGATCTAATCCCTTGAATCTATTTGTCACTTCCACTGTATAATGGTAAGGGATTTGATTTAGGTTATACTGAATGACTTAGGGGTTTTCTCTACTCTCCTCCATTTAAGTCTGAATTTTGCGGTAAAGAGTTCAATCTGAGCCACAGTCAGCTCCCAGTCTTGTTTTTGTTGACTGTATAGAGCTTCTCCATCTTTGGCTAAAAAGAATAATATCAATCTGGTTTCGGTGTTGACTATCTAGTGATGTCCATGTGTTGAGTCATCTCTTGTGATGTTGGAAGATGGTGTTTGCTATGACTAGTGCATTTAATGTTGTTTTTTATTTTGTTAATGTTGCTTGAGTTGATGCAAGTCCTAGGTTAATTTTCGGTTTGGAAAGTATTAATTGGACAATTTATTTTGTTCTTTAGTGTACCAGCATGTGGAGACCTTTACTTTGCTATTTTTACTGATATTAGTGATACAGATTGTTTAGTAATTTTATTTTGTTTGTTAGTATAAAGAAATAAAGTAGTTTTGTATATTGACGCTTCAGTAACATCACTAAACTGATAAGTAATTTTTCAAAAAATGACAAAAATTTTCCTGTTCTTTTATCAAAGTCTAATTGATTTATAAATTCATTCTTTTCTAAAGATTGTTACTAGACATCTTTAAGAGCTGCTCAAAACTGTCAGTTCTCCCTTAGAAAATGCAGGATATAGTTCATGGGAAGGACTTAGGTTACCTTTAAAAGAATATTGATGTCATATTATGAAAAGTGACATTTGTGTGTAGAATCATTAAGCTATAGCTACCAGAGGTACTGATGCATTATGTTGTTGATGGTCCACTGGTGAAGGTAGATTTGGAAAGGAATGCAACTGAATTTATAGAAAAGATTTCAGTGGTTAAAAGCATATTGAATTTAATAAGATTAAACACAGATGAATAGAACAAATGAATCCAAAGGTAGATTTGTAGAAGTTCTCTAAATTCGGAAATGTAAAGCATGAAAACTGTTAATAGATATGAAAAACAGATTAAGAAGCTCTGTTATTCTGGCATATAGTTAAATATCTCCGGAGGAGAGAATAGGAACAGAAGGAGAGGAGACTGTTCAAAGATAATAGATGAGACTTTTCCAGAGTGAATGAGGTATAAGAGTCGAGCAAGGTAAATAAAAGCAAATTTACACCCTTAAAAAATACTATAGAGATTAAAAAAATTTTTGAAAACTCACCAGAGGAAACAGATCCACCTATCCAGGGAAGAATCCTGGAGTGGGTAGCCTTTCCCTGCTCCAGGGGATCTCCCCAACCTAGGAATTGAACCCAGGTCTCCTTCATTGAAGGCAGATTCTTTACCAGCTGAGCCACAAAGGAAATCCAAAGCCCTTGACTGTGTGGATCTCAACAAATTGTGGAAAATTCTTAAAGAGCTGGGAATACCAGACCGTCTTACCTGCCTCCTGAGAAATCTGCTTGCAGGTCAAGAAGCAACAGTTGAAACCAGACGTGGAACAACAGACTGGTTCCAAATTGGGAAAGGAGTACTTTAAAGCTGTATATTGTCACCCTCCTTATTTAACTAATAGGCAGAGTACATCATGGGAAATGCCGGGCTGGATGAAGTGTAAGCTGGAATCAAGATTTCTGGTAGAAATATCAATAACCTCAGATACGCAGATGACGCCACCCTTATGGCAGAAAGTGAAGAGGAACTAAATAGCCTCTTGATGAAAGTGAAAGAGGAGAGTGAAAGAGTTGACTTCAAGCTCAACATTCAGAAAACTAAGATCATGGCATCTGGTCCCATCACTTCATGGCAAATAGATGGGGAAAACAGTGGCAGACTTTATTTTCTTGGGTTCTGGAATCACTGCCGATAGTGACTGCAGCCATGAAATTAAAAGACGGTTGCTCCTTGGAAGAAAAACTATGACCCAGACAGCATATTAAAAAGCAGAGACATTACTTTGCCAACAAAAGTCCTCCTAGTCAGAGTTACAGTTTTTCCAGGAGTCATGTATGGATGTGAGAGTTGGACTATTAAAGAAAAGTGAGCTCAGAAGAATTGATGCTTTTGAACTGTGGTGTTGGAGACGACTCTTGAAAGTCCCTTGGACTACAAGGAGATCAAACCCGTCAATCCTAAAGGAAATCAGTCCTAAATATTCATTGGAAGGACTGATGCTGAAACTGAAGCTTCGATACTTTGGCCACCTGATGTGAAGAACTGACTCATTGGAAGAGACCCTGATGCTGGGAAAGATTGAAGGTGGGAGGAGAAGGGGACGACAGAAGATGAGATGTTTGGATGGTGTCACCAGACTCGATAGACATGAGTCTGAGTAAGCTTCAGGAGTTGGTGATGGACAGGGAAGCCTGGTGTGCTGCAGTCCATCGGGTCGCAAAGAGTCAGACACGACTGAGAGACTGTACTGAACTGATAAAAGAACAGTAGGTCAACAGCATAAATTTTTTTCAGTAATGGCAGAGGTCAGTGTAAGGTAGAATTCAGAATACTAAGGGAGAATAACTCTGAACCCAAGCTGCTGTTTTCAGATAATTTGGGTGTTAGAAATAATATTTTGGGTAAAGTTGATGTTTAATACTTTTAGGGGATTGAGGAAAGAACTATTAAATCATATTAGTAAAAAGGAAACTGAGCTTTGGAAGAAAGTAGGAAGCAATGATGAGCCAAAATAAATAAATAAAATTTCAAAATTCGTAAGCATATTGGTATAATTGAAAGCATATTGACTGCATGAGCTAGTAATAACGATGATTAATTTAGGGTTATTTAGAAATAAAAAGAACTAAAATTCTAACAAGTGAAAAGACAGTTCTTTGTCAGTTCTTGTTAGTAAAAACGAGAATAGATTGAAATTAAAGGTTTCTTAAATATGGTAAAAGTTGGGGTAATCAGAAAAAGAATAAAATAAGTAACTTACTAGTGGAAGAAATAGAGTAGAAAGAGGAGAGGACTTTGTAGGAAGGAGATTAGGTTGAAAATAATTTTAATAATAGCTTCAGTATCCATGGTGACATTGAAGGATGTCAGTAAGATCATTAAATAGAATACAGCCTTAGGGGATATTTAATAGAAGGCCAGAAAGGAAAACAGGAAGCATTGAAAGAAATCAGTGAAGAGAAAACACGAAATAAGATGATAGGAGTAAAAATACATGTATCAGTAATTTTATGTAAGCATTTCAATGCAGAGTTGAGAATAAAGAGAAAAAATATCAGTACACTATTAAACAAAGCTGATGTAGAAATAGACAAAATAGACTCTTAAGGCAGACAGAGTTCTGAACATGCTTTGAATCTAACAACATAGTCTTAAAATATACAGGGCAAAAATTGAAATAAGGAAAAATGTGCAAACCCTAGTTAAACAGTTAATCACCATTAGGATTTTAAACTATTTAATTTTTCAAAAACTGATAGAGCAGAAATGAGTAAGATTACAGAAGATTTGAATATAAGATTTGAATATCAGTTATTAAGCCTGATTTAATAGTTGTGTTTGAAGTGATATATTCCCAAATTACAAATCCTTTTCCAGCATATAGAAAATATACACAATTTGAAAGTCTATTAAGGCTAAAGGAAAGGCCCAAGATATATCATAAAATTTATATCGTAGACCATATTGTAATTATTAAGGTGCATATTGTACTTGTTAAAATACATTAAAAGTAGAAATCAATAACAGATGCCTGACCCTTGTGCTTTGGGAACTGCATTTCTCAGTTTATGAATAGCAATTTATGTGGAAATGATGAAATATTTAGAATGGAATGACTATACAAACAGAACATATGAAAATGTATGGGGTTACATGGCTGTGGGCTGCTCCATGGGGTGGGCACCCCTTCCCATGGCATCCCATGGAGGCACTCCCACTGGTCCAGGGCAGTTCTTCAAAATGAGTATGCACATATGATCCGGTTGCATACTGGGGCTGGCGACAGTGCACTGGCCCAATGAAGGAGTCCAGGAGGGGCATCATCATTGCCTGCTACTCCACCACTTCCGTTGCTACCTAATGTTGTGTGGAAGGCCAGTGCAATCAGAAAAAAGATATTGAAGATACAGGACCTTGACAAGAAAGTACAGCATATGACTTGATTATATATTTGTAAAATCCAAAAGAATACATAGTTTATCAACCACTGAAAATAATATCATAATGTGTTAGATTGTGAAATCAGCATACAGAAGATAACAGCTTTCCATGCAGTTGAGTTAGTAGATGTATGGCAGATATCCTATCTGCAGTCATAAAATAAGATAAAATAGAGTAAGAATAAGGTATTCCAAAGAATGCGAGTTCCACAGAATAGCAAAGAGAGAAAGAAAGCCTTCCTCAGTGATCAGTGCAAAGAAATAGAGGAAAACAATAGAAGGGGAAAGACTAGACATCTCTTCAAGAACATTAGAGATACCAAGGGAATATTTCATGCAAAGATTGGCTCAATAAAGGACAGAAATGGTATGGACCTAACATAAGCAGAAATATTAAGAAGATGTGGCAAGAATATACAGAAGAACTGTACAAAAAAGATCATGACCCAGATAATCATGATAGTGTAGAGCCAGCCATCCTGGAATACAAAGTCAAGTGGGCCTTAGGAAGCATCACTAACTATGAGCAAAGCTAGTGGAGGTGATGGAATTCCAGTAGAGCTGTTTCAAATCCTGGAAGATGATTCTGTGAAAGTGCTGCACTCAACATGCCAGCAAATTTGGAAAACTCAGCAGTGGCCACAGGACTGGAAAAGGTCAGTTTTCATTCCAGTCCCAAAGAAAGGCAATACCAAAGGATGCTCAAACTACTGCACAATTACACTCATCTCACACGCTAGCAAAGTAATGCTCAAAATTCTCTAAGACAGGCTTCAGCGATACGTGAACCGTGAACTTCCAGATATTCAAGCTGGTTTTAGAAAAGGCAGAGGAAGCAGAGATCAAATTGCCAATATCTGCTGGATCATCGAAAAAGCATGAGAGTTCCAGAAAAATATCTATTTCTGCTTTACTGACTATGCCAAAGCCTTCGACTGTGTGGATCACAATAAACTGTGGAAAATTCTGAGAGATGGGAAGTCCAGTGGGGTCACAAAGAGTCAGACAAGACTGCCCAACTGAACTGAACTGAAATATAGAAAACAAATACTAACAGACCTAAAGGAAGAAATGGATGGGAATACAATAATAGAGGAGACTTGAACACTTCACTGACGTCAGTGGACAAATCTTCCAGACAGACAATCAATAAGGCAACAGAGATCCTAGATGACATATTAGGACAGTTAGACCTAATGGATATTTTCAGGACATTCAGTTCAGTTCAGTCACTCAGGCTCTCTGTGACCCTGTGGTCTCAGCACACCAGGCTTCCCTGTCCATCACCAACACCCATAGCTTGTTCAAACTCATGTCCATTGAGTCGGTGATGCCATCCAGCCATCTTATCCTCTGTCATCCCCTTCTCCTCCCATCTTCAATCTTTCCCAGCATCAGGGTCTTTTCCAATGAGTCAGTTCTTCGCATCAGGTGGCCAAAATAGTGGAGTTTCAGCTTCAGCATCAGTCCTTCCAATGAATAATCAGGAGTTATTTGCTTTAGGATTGACTGGTTTGAAGTCCTTGCAGTCCAAGGGACTCTCAAGAGTCTTCTCCAACACCACAGTGTTTATAGGTGTCACTTTTTCTTTTTAGTCATTTTTAGGTTTTGTTCGCAAAGCAAACAGTGGATTTAAAAAAAAAAAAAAAGATCATAGCTTTTATTTATTTACTGGTAAAGTTGAACAGTTATAGGTCAAACACAGCATTTCTCTTTAGTAACTATCTGTTGATGACTTAAAATATTAAAGTCGTTGAATTATGCAAGGCTTAAATTAACTTGGCCACCATGTCCCCAAGATTTCTTTGTTGGTTTTTGTGTCGTTTGTGTGTTTGTGTTTTAATATTATAGGTTATCAAGTCGGCAATGATTCAGAAACTTCAGGATCGTCCAGAAGAGGTGGAAGAGGCGGAAGAGGTGGAAGAGGTAGTTTCCGAGGTTGCCGTGGAGGATTTGGTCTAGGAAGTCCAAGTTAGTAGTGGATTGCAAATACTGTGCTTCATTTATTAAAGAAATGATTAAAAATAACACCTATCACATATAAGATTATTATGACTTTATGAGAACGGTTTAGTATAATGGCTGGTAGGTACATAATCACTTATGCTATGCAAAATATTATTTTGTAGACATATGTAATTCCTTATAGATTAAATGAGAATATGTGAACTTTCTAACAGTTTATGTGATGCAGTTCTTTAATATTACATGCTGTGAAGCGTTTTAGAGCTTTGATAAAGATGGCTGACCTTACAAATAAGTGGCATTCTCATGATTCCATTATACCGTCTTATACCAGTGTGGCTTTCTACCTGAATTTTTCCAGTCGTCTTTCCTTGGTGCTAAGATATTGTCTCCTGAAGTCACTTTTGGAATGCATGTCTCTCTTAACAGAAGAGAACAGAATAGTGAAACTAAAAACGTAAATTGATATAACGATTTAATAGATATGTAGCAGATTCGTGAATTGTCACTTTTTAAAAAGTGAAGAGATCCACAGAGTTGCTGTTTAAGACTGATAAAGTTTGATTTGAGTGCAGTGGGTACGAAGGGATGCTATTCTGGAGAATAAGCACTAAGATTATGTAATGTGAAATTTTGAGGGGCAGCAACAGTGCTGTTTTTCAAAGGTAATTTAACTTGCTTATATCATATTTTGGTGCAGTATTAGCCCTGACTACTTTTATAAGATAATTTTAATAAAATTTTGAGAAAGTAATGTATAATTGAAGGAAATAATTTATGGAAAGATCCTTCTGTGTGATACTTCAAAACCACTATGATTCCTGTTAAATTTAAATTATTTTATCCTGCATCTTTTTAACTTATGGCACCATAAATTGATTTTTTTCTGTTTACTGCATGACTTAAAAGTTTTTAAAAGTAACATAATCTAAATTTTTAATCTGTAAATCTAGAGAGCGAATATGAACAAGATGAGAGGACCCAGCGCTCTGGTGGCATTTTTGGTTCTAGAAGATCAGCATTAAGTGGTGCAGGTGAGAAATTGAATTTACTACTGAATATTAATCATTCACATTTGCTTTTAGCTCTAGGATTATTGAACCTAATATATATTTTTAAGTATATTAGATTGGTTCATGATTATCTCTGCTTTGTAGATTTGTAGGCAAAAAGAAAATGGACAATTTTTCCTCCCTTATAACATTTGTGCTCTGAGAATTATTCCCTCTTTCTTATCTACCAGTTAATTTGAGATATAAATTATACTTTTAATTAGAAGAAGGAAAATGAAGTTTCCTTTGGTTTCAAAGAAAGGATTCTGAGGGAATTTGATGAGAAAGTGGGGAAAAACAAGAAGCATCCTGTTGATGAAATGTTTAAAAGTAGTTAAATGAACTGTGGTATTAAAAAGAAATGAGCTACATCAAGCCTGAAAAGACATGGAGGAGCCTTAAATGCGTACTGCATGCATGCTAAGTCACTTCAGTTGTGTCAGATTCTTTGCAACCCCATGGACTATAGCTCACCAGGCTCCTCTGTCCATGGGATTCTCTAGGCAGGAATGTTATAGTGGGTTGCCATGCCCTCCTCCAGGGGATCTTGCCAACCCAGGGATTGAACCTGCGTCTCCTGTGACTCCTGCATTGCAGGCAGATTCTTTACTGCTGAGCCACTGGGGAAGCTCTAAATATGTGCTACTGAGTGAAAGAAGCCAATCTGAAAAGACAGTATACTGTATGATTCCAACTCTGTATGACATTCTGTAAAAGGCAAAACTGTAAGAAGAGGGCTGAAAAAAATTGCGTGGTTGCTAGGGGTCAGGGAAGGGATGAACAGACAGAGCACTGAGAATTTTTCGGGTAGTCAAGTTACTGTGTATGATACTATAATGATGGAGACATGCCATGATACATTTTTGCAAACATAAAAAACACTGTACAGTACCATGAATGAGCTGTAATGTAAACCATGGACTTTGGGTGATTGTGATGTGCCAGTATAGGTTTATCAACTGTAACAAAATACCTCTCTTGTGGGGAGCGTTGATTATGTCAGGGGGGTGTGGAGTATGCAGGTGTGAGGACTGGAAGTATCTGGAAAGTCTCTGCATTTTCCTCTTAATGTTTCTGTGAACCTGAAATTGCCCTAAAAAACGAAGTGTTTAAACAAAATGTTCAGACGAGAAAACGGTTTTCGTTAAACATAGAATTAGGAGATGGGTGGGTTAAGGGTCTAGGAATCCTGAGAAATTACTCAGTATTTGAAAAGAAATAGCTATATATTTTACGTGCTTGAAGAGGAGCTGTGTTTCCTCTGAATATTTCTGTAAAACAATGCCTTACAGGTAATGGTGACACTTTCCAAAGCAGAAGAGGTCGTAGAAGTGGACGAGGTGAGTTCTTATTTGGTTTACCTGTAAGTGGGTAAAATGACTGTAATCCAAGTTTAATTTTTGAAGGTAAAGGTAACTGTTGGTGCTTTTATACACATTTTGAGGAGTATACATTTGCACGGCCAGTTTGGAGAAGTTGTTTACTTTTGTTGTTTAGTCGCTGTGTTGTGTCTGACTCTTGCAACCCTGTGGACTATAGCCCACCAGGCTCATCTGTCCATGGGATTTTCCAGGCAAGAATACTGGAGTGGGTTGTCATTTCCTTCTCCAGGGGAAGCCAGTTGTTTACTACTACTCTTTAATCCAGCAGTTCCATTATATACTGTAGGTGTATATGCTCAGTGCGTGTAAAAGGATGTTCACTTAAGCTTCATGTGTAATACGTGAAAACTGAAAGTCACCTAAAATTCATCAGTAAATAACTGCTTAATAAATAACATAACCATAAAATGGGAGTTACCATGCAAATGTTAAAGACTGAGATGTAATCTGTGTTTACAGATTCTTATATTAAAATAATCTTTCTTATGAGATAGTTAGCTTGGTGTAGGGGAAAAAGAAAGTTCAGTATAGATAATTTGATACTATTAAAAAAAATCTCAGAGTTAAAAATGCTTAAACTTCATATAAAAGTTAAAATATTTTCCAGACTAGGAAAACAAGAAAGCTTGTTTAATATCTCTGAAAAATTCTGTGATCATTTTTAGTCTGAGAGCATTCAGAGTGGCAGTTCGCTTGAACCACTTTTCCCTGCTTCACTCTTTCAGATTCTTGGTTTCTCCAGTGTAGAAAAAGATTATGAATGGCTAAACCATATTTTATACAAATTCTTAGATCTTGTTTGAAAAGGGGTTTGAAGACCTGTGGACATGCAGGACAAGAAAATTAGAGAGTGCGCATATAAAAGTGCTATCTATGTGTTAGCCTTTCAAAGCTAGTACAGTCCTGATTCTTTCTGTGTTAGTACCTGAAAGTGGCACAGTCAGTGACTCCTTGTCTAGAAACCAGAAAGGTAGTGTGTGGAAAAGAGTTAACATGGTAGACCTGACTGGTCTTCTTGGAAAGTCCTTCTTACAAGACCCTTCCCTGGCTTCTGGGAACTTGGATTTGGGGAGGGGTCTCAACACCCTTAACCAGTGTGAGTGGTCCACTGTACCTAAATGGTTTGCAAAACAATGTGGTTTATGATGAATACCCCCTTTTCTTCTGGGAGTTGGGAAATTTGGTACATGCCAGGCAGAAGGTGCCTGCCTGCTTTATCAGCCCCTCATAAGAACCCTGGATATTGAATCTCTAAATTGCTCTGGTAAACATTTTCAGCATGTTGTCACAACTCGTCCTGTATGACCCCAGTGGGAGTGACTCTTAAAAGCTTGCACCTGGTCTTCTCTGGCCTTTTCTCCATACCCTTCTTTCCTTTGCTCATTTTGCTTCATATCTTTTCTATGTAATAAGTCACAGCCATAGCTTTGACTGTATTCTGAGTCCTAGCAAATCATAGAACCTATATGGACTAAGCAGAGATGGACTTGTAGTTCCTCTTAGAAAATACATTCCTTTGTTGAGGAATGTAGGAATAGGAAAGAGACATAACAGCTTAAACAGGGAGATACTAATATGTTATAACATTGTAATCTGCATAAAGTCAGCATTTTGAATGCTATGGGAACTTAAAATATTCAGGATTCTATTTATCT
Source organism: Cervus elaphus (assembly GCF_910594005.1). Lineage (NCBI taxonomy): Eukaryota > Metazoa > Chordata > Mammalia > Artiodactyla > Cervidae > Cervus > Cervus elaphus. The sequence continues at coordinate 72,716,021 of NC_057848.1, forward strand.
TAATTGTCTCAAAATATTATTTGTTTGAAGGGACCATCCATGTTTAGAACTTTTTCTCTTTGAAAACAAGCAACAAAAATAAAGATATACACAGTCTTGTATATTGACTGGCTGTCACTGTGTATTTCTTTAATAGGTGGTTACAAAGGTTTAAATGAAGAAGTAATTACAGGCTCTGGAAAAAGTAAGTTTTACTTTAGATAAGGTATTTGATTTTTATAGTGAGTATTGTTTTACCCCTCGATTTTAAAAAACATTTGTCTTGTTTTCGTTTGATTCCTTTTAAGATTCTTGGAAGTCAGGAGCTAAAGGAGGAGAAAGTGGTGACACTAAGGGTATATTATTTTTTGTGTGATCCACATAAATGTATATTACATTCGTGTATATATATACAAATGCAGAATATTTAAAGAGATAACTTTAAAAAGTTTGAAGTAAAAACTTTAATGGTAAACCTTGGGACCTTTTTTGGTAATTTTATTTACTTACTCTTGGCTGTGCTGGGTCTTCGTTGCTGCACAGGCTTTTCTCTAGTTGCGGAGACTGAGGGCTCCTCTCTAACTGTGGTCTTCTCATTGTGGTGGCTTTTCTTGATGCAGAGCATGGGCTCTAAGGTGCACGGGCCTCAGTAGTTGTGATACGTAGGCTCAGTAGTTGCAGCTCCTGGGCTCTAGCGCACAGGCTGCGCATGGGCTTAGTTGCTCTGTGGCATGTGAGATTTTCCTGGGGCAGGAATTGAACTCGTATTTCCTGCATTGGCAGGTGGATTCTTTACCAGTGAGCCACCAGCGAAGCCCAGGAATTTGCATGTTGTTTTGAATTTGAGTTTGTTGGTTTTTGTCTGTTTTCTCTTTTATTTTTATCTTAATCCTTATAATGTAAATTTTCTTTTCAATTCCGAGGTCGAAAAGTGACCTACATACCACCTCCTCCACCTGAAGATGAGGACTCCATCTTTGCACATTATCAGACAGGCATAAACTTTGACAAATATGATACTATTCTTGTAGAAGTATCTGGACATGATCCACCACCAGCAATTCTGGTCAGTGTAATAATTGTCTCTGTAATGACTGTGAGACAAACTTTGTTTTTTAAAAATTTGGAACATTTCTTTAAGTTGATATTAAAGAATACAAAAACTTCATCTTTAGTATTTAATGAGAAATTTAGAATCATATCTAACATCTACATTATAATTCATTGCTGTGTTGAAAGGGAGGGTACTATATTTCCTCCCCACCTCCTCAAACTAGGATGGAAACTTGATTTAAATTTATTAAAAAGGATACTTTTCCTAAAGATTCAGTATTTCTGCTTTCTACGTATGTGAGAAAGTGCATCTTAGGGGAGTGATTTTCTAAGGAATCGGGGAGCCCAGAGTTCCCTGTTGATAATGAACCATTTTTATTAATCAGAGTTATTTGTATCTCACAGGTTTTAAGGGGGCTGAAAAAGGTTTTAGAGCCATTGTCTATATGGAATATTCCTTAATTCTATCGAGTAGTCGCATAGAGGTTCTAGATATTACTTTTGAATGGGGGCATATGTATGATATAAAGTAGAATTAACAACTTGAAACTAATTCAAATGGAATATGTTTATGGCATGACTAGTGTATGATACATGGCATTTAACCACTGCCCCCTGATTTTTTCTAGACTTTTGAAGAAGCTAATCTTTGTTGGATATTGAATAACAACATTGCTAAAGCTGGTTATACTAAGCTTACTCCTGTGCAAAAATACAGTATTCCTATTATACTAAGAGGACGAGATTTGATGGCTTGTGCTCAGACAGGCTCTGGAAAGACTGTAAGTCACTTCCCTACATGTATTTAGCCCAGTATTCAAACTGTCACTTTTTGAACTTTGGTTCTTCCCAAGTAGATGATTTTAGTGAACTGTCATAAATACTCATGTTTTTGTCTCTGATTGCTGGTTTTATTGAAGTTTGTGTACTTTTGACGAAAGAATTTTGAACTATTTCTAGAGTAGTGTTTTGCAGTTCATAGATGTTTATAAGTGTATTCAGCTCCTTCTGTGGGACATAATACTTAATACCTGAGAGTCAAAGCACCAAAGGTTATGAGACCTTTGATTATAAGAGCATGGGAAAAATAATTTATGTAATGTAAAGTTTTTCCCATCACTTCATGGCAAATAGATGGAAAACAAAAAGTGGAAACAGTGACAGATTTTATTATCTTGGGCTCCAGAATCACTGTGGACGGTGACTACAGCCACGAAATTAAAAGACACTTCCTCCTTGGAAGAAAAGCTATGACAAACCTAGACAGCATTTTAAAAAGCAGAAATTTACCACTTTGCTTACAGAGGTCCTTACAGTCAAAGCTAAGATTTTTCCAATAGTCATGTATGGATGTGAGAGCCTTAAAGAAGGCTGAAAGCCGAAGAATTGATGCTTTCAAACTGTGGTGCTGGAGGAGGCTCTTGAGAGTCCCTTGGACAGCACGGAGATCAAAGCAATCGATCCTAAAAGAAATTAGTCCTGAATATTCACTGCAAGGACTGATGCTGAAGCGCCAATACTTTGGCTACCTGATGTGAAGAGCCACCTCATTGGAAAAGACCCTGATGCTGGGAAAGATTAAGGCAGGAGGAGAAGGGGGTGACAGAGGATGAGATGGTTGGATGGCATCACCAACTCAGTGGACATGAGTTTGAGCAAACTCCGAGAGACAGTAAAGCAGCCTGACGTACTGCAGTCCATGGGGTCAAAAAGAGTTGGACACGAGTTAGCGACTAACAACAACAGTGTAATAGCTGATACAGTTTTGGAGTCAAGAGAATGAGAAATAGCTGTATGTACTGTTGTTGTCTATGTACTGTACCTGGTCCTTAGTACGAAGTGACCTCTGGTTATGCTAATTCTAAAAGATCTCTGATGGGACCAAGTTGGTCTTAGGACTAAACTGTGAGATTTGTGAATTAAATAGGGTTCCATGAGATGAGCATTAAAGACTGTCATTTCCAGGATCCTAGTCTTGCTTCATACTATATTAGTCTTAAAAATTCTCCATAGTAGCGTTGAAAGGAAAATAAGTGAAAATAAGCTGTACCATATAGCAGCTAATGTGTGACTTACATGTGGTTTTGGAGGTAGATTTTAGTGTCTTATTTAATAAGAAAACTGTAGCACAAAGTTTCTCTTGCCATATGTAACATTTATGAGGGTGATATGTTTAGTAAGTCAAATGACTGCTTTCCCAATTTTTGCTCTGTTTTGTGGACCACTTTTGTCATGCATTCTGATTTTATTTCTACCTCAAAAGGAATCATTTATACTAAATGCTACATTCCTCATTTACCTCTCAAAATAAGTTAATGTTTGTTTATGTAGAATCTTTGGTTGTGTTTGTTTTTTAAAAAGCACAAAAGATAGTTTCATAAGATAGATTAACTTTATCAAACATTTTATATTGTATAATATGAGAATGACGACCAAAGTATTAGATACCCATTGAAATAAATATTATTTCCCTTTTGCATTTTAAATTTATCAAAAAGATGAAAGAAGCAGCTAAGGGATATAAAGACATGAGGAATAGGTTGCCATAGGGAAAAGGATGATGCCCTATAAATTTGTAAGTTATGCAATTTAACTTCTAGGCAGCTTTTCTCTTGCCAATTTTGGCTCATATGATGCGTGATGGAATAACCGCCAGTCGTTCTAAAGAACTGCAGGAACCAGAGTGTATTATTGTAGCACCAACTCGAGAGTTGATCAGTCAGATCTATTCGGAAGCCAGAAAATTTTCTTTTGGGTAAGTACATCTGGAATGCCACTCACAAACAAGTTTTTTTCTTTAGAGGATTATTGTATTTATTTGGGGAGGAACTCAGTACATGAGTAAGAATGCAGTCATATAATTTAATGTGGTGTTACCTGACTGAAGTTGACTTTTTCATAATCTTGTTTATAGAATCTATTTTTTAAAATGCTTATTAAAAATCAGATGGTGATAGAAGTAGAACGATAAGACCGTGTACATATTCATGTGTTTTCTGGTAGTGTTTAAGTATATGTTTAAACATGAGTTTATGGTGTTCCTAATAGTTTTCTCTCCTTTAACCCGTAACTTCATAAAATGGATAACTGCTTATTTAACAGTCAGACGTAATTTTTAATGACTGTAAGATTGTCCATGTGTTTGTATTTTATTTCTCTATTTGGGAGGTTTAAGTTGTTTCTATAGATTTAATGTTCAAAATATGAAGTTATTTTAAAGCTTGCATTCTACCAGCAGTATTTGAAAATGCCAGCTTCACTATACACTTTGCCACTATTTGGTATTGGATTAGTTATCTGTTGCTGCTTACCTTAAAACCTAGTTGCTCAAAACAATGCATATTATTTACAGTTTCTGAGGGTTAGGAATTGAGGAGCAGTTTAGCTGGGTGTTTCTGGCTTGGCATCTCAAGAGGTTGCAGACAAGATGTCATCCAGAATTACAGTCATCTGGCTTTATTGGATCTCTCTGTAAGAATGGTTGTCTCTAGGAAGTGACAGCTGGCTTCACTTAGATTGAAGGGTCGGTGAGAAAGAGCAAGGAGGAGGTTTCTGTGACTTTTGTAAGACAGTTGCAGTCACTTTTGCTGTACTCTGTTCCTTACTAAACAGGTCACTAAATCTAGCTCATCGTCAGGACTGGCTATATAATTTGCGAGAACTAGCCCAAAATGAAAGTACAAGGTCCTTTGTTAAAAAATTATGAAGAATTTTAAAGCAGCAAATAGAATATTAAACCAAGTTCAGGTCTTTTTTAAGCATAGGACTCTGTATTACAGCACAGGTTCTATACCTATGAAGCCAGCTTTGCACACATCTTTGGAGGAGGGAGTTAGGATCTATATTTAAAGGAAGGTGTATTGAAGAATTTGTGTACATATTTTAAAATCACTACAGCTATCTTCATGTTTTCATCTATTTGGTTATTGAGAGGTTGAACTACTTTTTGAATGCTTTGTACATTTTCCCTGTGAATTATCCATTTGTTGTCTACCCATTTATCTGTTGGTATATTAGTCTTTTTCTGTACAGTTCTTTAGAGCTTTTGATCTAGAACCTTCAGCTTTTAATTTGTATAAATCAGTTTATTTGAAATTAGAGGAGAAAAAACTAAAATTATTAAAATTCTTTTAATGTCAAGCTTGACAGATCTTTTTTTGTAAGAAGTAGATGTACATTGCTTATACCAGTGTTTATTTCTTACTGACCCCCATGTACTGTGTTGCTCTTCGAGCTTTTAAATCAAGTAAAAGATAAAAGTTTTCTTTTAAAAAAACAATAATGATATTTCAGATAATATGTATGTACAAAATGTGTATTAGTATGTGGATATTTGTTGGAACATTTTTGTGGCAAAAAACTGAGAAGTGTCTAACTGTCTATCTTTAATCCTCCTCTTCAAAGTTTACACACTATTATGGTTTTATGTGAAATAGTATAGAAAGAGCTGGTGCACATGTATGCACTTTAATCCTCCTCTCAACAAATCTTAGCATACTAAGCTTGGTTGCCATCCTTTAAAAAAAAATGGTATATGTTGGAGCTAACACTTACTATAGAACTGTACTCATCTTTATAGATGCTCAGTGTTCTTTGTACGGAAGGCCTATAATTCTGTTTTTTATTGTTAGATAATTTTCAGTCTTTTGATACTAAAAATCATGTTAGCAGTGAATATATTACACAGTCATCTTTACCCCTTTGTGGGGATATATCTGAAGGGAAAATTCCTATATGTGAATTTCTTGGGAAAAATAAGTTTTAAAATTTTAAGAGAGACTAAAATTGTGAAAGAGATTATATCAGTTTATCCCCCTGAGTGCCAGTTTCCCTACACTGGCTGACATGGCATTATCACACTTAAGGGAAAATTTTGTTAGACTTCATTTGTTTTGCTTTATTGATTTAAAAAGTAATATTGAACTTAAAGTGTTTAAAAACCGTCTGTATTTTTAATGAACATTTGTTCATGTTGTTGGCCTGTTGTATGGGTGTTGGTTGTGTTTATCACTGTTTTTGAAGAGCTCTGTCAGGCAGGTTGCAAATATTTTTTCCCTCAGCTTTTCAACTTTCTGGGAAGAATTGTAAAAGAATGTTGAATGTATTAGCTTTTTCTTCATGGGTTTCATTTTACATCTCATTAAAAACAAATGACTAATTTTCAAGCAACTAGAAAATGACATTTATTTTTATTGTCAATAGGACTTGCGTAAGAGCAGTTGTCACATATGGGGGAACCCAGTTGAGGCATTCAATTCGACAAATAGTACAAGGCTGTAATATATTATGTGCTACTCCTGGGAGACTGATGGATATCATAGGCAAAGAAAAGGTAAGCTCTAGAGGGATACAGTGTTGTGAGATTGACTAGTAATTGTTTTGTTTGGGAAAGAGAGAAACTTGTGTAAAGACATGTATGTTCATTACAGCACCATTTGTATATTAGGCTCCCATCTGATTCCTTGAATGCTTTCTTTTAATACAAATAGGTAAATAGTATTTTCCATTTTATACTCGGGAAAACAAACTTTTAGTGAGATTATGTAATTTATTTTAATCTCTAAGTTAGCTCTAGTAAGTGATAGGGTTAGAATCTGGATCTGAATCCAGAATCCATATCCTAGACCCACTCTACTGGGAGAAAAATGAAGTCAGTGCTTTTTTCTAGTTTCGTATATGTCTTGAGGAAATCATTTTTTTTTTCCCTGGAAGAAAACCTTTGTGGTATCAGTAATTGTGTCTCCTGTTTTAAGTGTGAGAGTGATATTATCCAGGATTGTTAAGTTTCTGTCTTTGGAGAGCGATTTTAGGGCGATTTATTTTCAGTATTCACATACCACATTATTACATCTCTGTATCAGTATTTTCAGTTCACTTTCATGACCCTGATTTGCTTTTTAAGGCTGTTCTTTAAAGGGATTATTAAAAATATGCTCTTTCTGCAGAAAGGAATTTTTCTTACGGTACTTATTAAGAGTATCCAGAGAAATTCACCTTGATTTCCCACCTTGTTTCCCATCTTCCATAGGGTAACAAAATCACTTGTTTTCTTTTTGCAAATATGTGCTTCTGTTTTTAGCACTAAATATTCATGATAGGTAAGAAAAGTTTTCCATTTGTTGCTGAGTGGTTAGAGAATCGGGGATTTATTAAGGGTTTAAAGGCATTAGAAATAAATTTGTCAGTTATAGGCCATTTGATAATGTCATGCTGTTAAGAAATTTTATTTCTTACACTAAATAGCCTGACTTGATCAGATGATATAATCTAGATATGTGCTGTCCAATACAGTAGTCACTAGCTACGTGTGGATATTTACATTTTAACTGATATAAAACTAAAAGTTCATTCTTCAGGCACACTAACTACATTTCAAGTGCTTAATAGCTGCGTATGGCCCCTGGCTAATACTGAAGATATAGAATATTTAAGTAATTACAGAAAGGTCTATTGTGTAATACTGATCTAAATGTTTTGGTTTCTTTCAGTTTTATGAAATGTTTTATAAGACAAAATTGAGAAATGAAATGAACACTAATACTACTAGCTAACCATAACAGTGGTCTCATCATTGTATGCATTGATTTCTAATCTTCATCTTTGAGAATATATTAATAGTTAGACTTGATGAGAATATTTTCATTTAATATATCAACTACTGTACTAACTAGTATGCATTCTCTGCTCTAACCCTTGAAAATATCCTAAAAGATTGGTCTCAGACAAGTCAAATACTTAGTTTTGGATGAAGCTGATTGCATGCTGGATATGGGTTTTGGACCAGAGATGAAAAAGTTAATTTCCTGCCCAGGAATGCCGTCAAAGGAACAGCGTCAGACCCTTATGTTCAGTGCGACTTTTCCAGAAGAAATTCAGAGGTAAATTTTTTCTTCTTAGAAGTGGCTGCTGTGTACTAAAATGCTTTTACAGCAGGAGAAACAATGTGAATATCTTATTCTTGAGAGATGATAACATGGATAGTTTAAAAGTAAAAGTATTTCTAAAAAGTTTACTATATTTTTCATTGTTTCTTACCTTAATTCCTGGCTTTGCATTAGCATCACACTTTATTAGAGTGTATGTGGTTGTGTGAGTGAGAAAATGAGAGCACGTAGCACCTCGCCAGGATTTAGTAAGTGCTTACTAAATGAAATTATTTTTATGGTGGTGCCCCCTCTTCGACCCCAAATTATAGAGTTTGGGGGAATTGAACTTGTGTTAGAAAATGTATGTACTAATTGTTGACAGATACCTGAGTATCATATATACACTGTGTGGTCTGTGAGTTCTGAGGTTCGCATGACGTATTCCTGCTAGAATGGTGACTCTTCTTTCTGCCTGCTAATCCCTTAGCAAGAGGGAACCTGAAGTACCCACACAGCAGGTCTAGCTTATACAGTTCAGTAAAACTCCTGTTTTCTCTGGTGGAACTGTTCTCCCTTTGGGAACCAAGACCTCCAATACTTATAGTTGGTGCAGTGAGCACAATTTCCCATGTGGGTCACTGGGAGTGATGGTAAATGGGCCACTCTAGCTTGTATCCCTTGGTTCCCAGACCCACATACTCCATAAAGATCTTTGGTTCCTACCGAATGATTGCTTTACTATCTGCTTTTAAATGTTATAAATTGCCTATTATTCCATCTGAAGTCCATTTTTCACATTCTGCATATTCCCTGAACCATTGTGGCATCCATATCCTTGGCTTGCATTTCTACCTGTATGCACTCCCAAACTTATACCTGTAATTTTTGATTGAAGTACAGTTGATTTACAATATTATATTAGTTTCAAGTGTACAACTTAGTAATTTAATATTTTATAAAATATATTCCATACAAAGTTATAAAATGTGAAGTATGTTCCTTATGCTGTACATTCTGTCTTTGTAACTTATTTTATACCGCATAGTTTGTAACTCAGTCCGTTTCACCTCTTTTACTACTCTCCTGGCCCCCTCCCTTTGGGTGACCATTGGTTTATTCTCAATATCTGAGTCTGTTTGTTTTGTTATGTTTGTCACTTCGTTTTATTTTTTAGATTCCACTTACAAGTGAAACCACACAGTATTTGCTTTTTTCTGACATATTTTACTAAGTATAATTAACCTCCGGATTCATCCATGTTATTGAAGATGGCAAAATTTTCATTATTTTCTATGGCTGAGTAATATTCCATTGTGTGTGTGTGTACCACATCTTCTTTATCCATTCATCTGTTGATGGACACTTAGGTTGTTTTCATATCTTGTCTATTGTAAATAATGCTGCTATGAACATTGGGAAACATGTATCTTTTCATTTTAGTGATTTCATTTTCTTCAGATATCTACTCAGTAGTGGAATTGCTTCCTAAGGTAGTTTTATTTTGAATTTTTTGAAAAATGCCCATTCTGTTTTCTATAGTGGCTGTACCAGTTTACGCTCCCACCATCAGTGCATGTGGATTCTCTTTTCTCCACATCTTGCCAACCCTCGTTATTTCTTGTCTTTTTGATAATAGCCATTCTGACAGGTGTGCGGTGATATCTCATTGTAGTTTTGATTTGCATTTCCCTGATGATTAGTGTTACTGAGCATTTTTTCATGTGCCTATTGGCCATCTGTACATCTTATTTGGGAAAATGTCTATTCAGGACCTCTGCCCATTTAAAAAAAATTGGGTTGTTCGTCTTACGCTATGAAAGAAATCATGAAGAAACCCAAAGACAGTGTACTGATTGGGAGAAGATATTTGTAAACAATATGTTCAATGAGGGGTTAATATTCAAAATACATGAAGAACTTGTATAAGTTAATATTTAAAAAAAAACAGCCTGTTTATTACCTGTATGCTTAATCTCTCTCCTCGGCTTCAGACTTTTAGATTTAACTCTTCAGGATTATTTTTCCTCTTCGATGAATTACCAGTAACTCATGTTCGTCAGGTACAAAATTGAACCTCTTCTTCAACGCCCTGTTTTTATCTTTCCAGTTTTCCTTGTTGGCTTCGAGGTCTTTCGAAACCAAAGTCCTTTGAAGCATGTTGATTCCTCCCTCATATTCCTTTAACTCTGCTCTTCAAAAGTATTCAACTTGGCAGTTATCTCTAAAATATTGCAAATTTGTTAGTTTCTTCTCTGTTTACCACCTTATTTTAGGTCCTTTTCAGTTCCCCTCTGCTCATTGATAGTAGCTTTCTAATACGTCTGTAGTTTGACTTTTGGGCTGTTAAAATTGCAAAACTAAGTCTGATTTTATAGCCATTTATTTAAAATAAATTCTCCCATGTCTTTCCATTTCCACAGGCTAACCAACTTTTAAATACTTCTATATGTGACAATTTTTGCCTCATTTGCCACTTTATTCCTTGGAATGATGTTTTTCTGGTTTATTTAGAGTATTTTCTATTGGCTACGCAAGCCAAATTCTGTTCCTCTTCATTATTTATCCTTATTTCTTCTTTCCTTCTGCATAGAATGCTTTTCCTTAGTCATCCCTATTTCATGTTCTTGCTTGCTGCTTCCTTAGATCAAGCTTTAAACTTGAAGACTCTTTTTTTAAAAAAAAAAAAAAACTTTAAAAAAGGTTTATTTTTTTAAATTATTTTTAATGGTTCTTTTTATTTTTTTAGCTTTTTTCCATTTATTTTTATTCGTTGGAGGCTAATTACTTTACAATATTGTAGTGGTTTTTGCCTTACATTGACATGAATCAGTAGACATTAATTCATGACATGAATTAATAGACATCATTTCATCCATTTCCTGCCCGTCTTGTAAAGGAACCCTCTGTCTTTTGAAAGAAACTATTTAAAACACTTTGCAGTTTTCTTGTAATATAGTAAGGTCCAATCAATGTTAACTATTGTAGCACTAACTTACTGTAGTAAAGCATTGAATAATTAAAACATGTAAATATTAAACTTAATAAAATATTTTTAAATTATAGTCATTGCTTTTATATAGCTATATTTATGCTGTTTGATATGAGCAACACAGGCAGAGACCATCATATTCATCTTTATACACACAGTACCTTATACCACATATACCTCACATGAGGCACTCAGTATATATTTTAATGAGTGTAAAGGATGATTGATAATTAAGAATTTCAGATAATGTCAAGGTTTGCGCCTGGATGAAAGGGTTCTTGACTCTAGAAGTAGTGTATGAACAAGAAGTTTTTCTTTTATGGTAAGAGAGCAGATGAAAAAGAAGCAGCAGTGATTTATTAAGATTCTAGATCTGCAGAGTTTGAGCTATTTTCTTGATATGCTAGAAGATGACTAGAAAGTAAGAAATCGCTATGTAGGAGAGAGGAGGACTGCTCCATGACCTCCTCTTTTTCCTCCCAAACTTGCTCTGTAATTGGCAATTCCACTTCTCCCCACCCCATGTTTCTGTGATCTAAAGCAGGGCTTCTTCATGATATATTATCCGTGAGTCGTGTGTGTGTCAGGATGCTGATACCCTCAAACTTTGGGGAGAGCATCTGCAGCTTGGTGTGGCCTAGCCCCTGGTCTGTTCACCTGGTCTCGTTTTTTTCACCAGTTATGCTCTACAGGTATTATCATCTTCTGTGTCATGATGTGAAAAGCATTGACTTACGATCTGGTTTGCTCAGAATATTATAGTTCATTTGGAGTATACGAATTTAACAGCTCATATTTTCAGGGAAACAGCTCTTTTAAATAACATATATGAAGGTGATGAATGAAGAACAGAATTTTTGCTGTAGGTTTGCATTTTAATCTTTAATTAAAAAATTCCTCTTGTTGTAGTCTGATAGTTTAGCATATTTTTATTATTGTTGTGTACACATTTTGTATAGTTTCATGTGTTCGGGGCTTCCAGTTGAAATTACTTACCCATCATTTGACACAGACTTTTTCATTTGTAATAAATGTTTTGAAAAATGCTAACATTTTACAATGATATTTGAACGTAATACTTGGATGATGTAATATTTACCATCTCTTATTATGACTGTTATAATCTGGCTTATAAAAGTTATAATCTGGCTTATAAATGTTGAAGTAACACTTGCAGAAATTCAGTGAATATTATTAGTATTAATAGAACAGAATAAGTTATGGAATACTCTTTTGTCTTTCAAGGTTGGCTGGGAAGTTTTTAAAGTCAAATTATTTGTTTGTTGCCGTTGGACAAGTGGGTGGCGCATGTACAGATGTTCAGCAGACCATTCTTCAAGTTGGCCAGTACTCAAAAAGAGAAAAACTTGTTGAAATTCTACAAAACATAGGTATATCTTCTGTTGATTATCTTTTGTCATGATTTTGATTTTTACAAAAATTACTTTTAGAAATGACTTTAAGATTATTTGGCATGAGTTAAATAAGTTTTCACTGTTTCTTCTTCCTCTAAAGTTCTGTTTATTATGATTTGATTCGTCTATGGGATCACACAGAGTTGGACACGACTGACGTGACTTAGCAGCAGCAGCATAGTCCTTTCTCCTCTATAAATGTTAAAAAAAATAGGAGGAGTTTGAGACTTTTAACAGTGCTTGACCAAAAACTATTCCAGCAGAAATATATATGTTCTTGTTTTAGAAAATAGAAAGGATTAGAAACGTATCTTTACATCAAGCTCTATTTACTCCACTAAAAGTACTATCTTTGCTGTATTTCTAATTCCCAGTTTTTGCTCTCTAAGGCTTCCTGTATTCATATAGTCAAAGACTTTTGGAGCTAGAAGGGACTTTAAAGGTCTAATTCTATTCCTTACAATGTTAATGAGAAACTCTATCCCTCCCTTCAAAAAAGTCAGTTTTTATGGAAAGTTGTATTTCTTTGTTTGATTGAGATAGCTTTGGTTTGTGCCTAGAAATAAAATTTTATAATATGGCCATTTTAATATTTTTTGTTGCCTCACAGGCTAAATGTATTATATGGATCCTTTCTCCTCATCCTCCATTTTAATTGTCTGTTTCAGTTTGAAGTCAGTGTTAGGAATGGGGAATAAAAAGGCAAGAAGCTGTCTAATTTCCAACAACAAGAAAAAGTTGATTTGGAAATGCTTTTAAAAGGCTTCTAGTCTTCAGTTTTTTCCGAGTTTTATATAAAAAAAAAACTTTTTCCCCATTATACAGAGTGAAGTAAGCCAGAAAGATAAAGAACATTACAGCATACTAACACATATATATGGAATTTAGAAAGATGGTAACGATAACCCTATATGCAAAACAGAAAAAGAGACACAGAAGTACAGAACAGACTTTTGAACTCTGTGGGAGAAGGTGAGGGTGGGATGTTTCGAAAGAACAACATGTATATTATCTATGGTGAAACAGATCACCAGCCCAGGTGGGATGCATGAGACAAGTGCTCGGGCCTGGTGCACTGGGAAGACCCAGAGGAATCGGGTGGAGAGGGAGGTGGGAGGGGGGATCGGGATGGGGAATACGTGTAACCCTATGGCTGATTCATATCAATGTATGACAAAACCCACTGAAATGTTGTGAAGTAATTAGCCTCCAACTAATTAAAAAAAAAACAAACCAAATATTCATATTGAGTTTGAGAAATGTTATTAGTTTTACTTCATGATATGTTTTATAGCATGTACTGTTGCATGCAAAATAATATTTGCTCTGGGCCATATACTACTCTGATTGTTTTACATGTGTTCACTCATTTAATTCACAAAACAACCTCCTGAGGGTGGGGTTTGTCATCCTCATTTTAAGATTGTGGGCACTGAAATACAGAGATGTCATATAACATGCCCAGTATAAATTGAAGTTCCAAATGCAACAGGAGATAAGTAATACATGGTTTTGGTGAAGTTAGAGCACATTTGTAGTATAATTATCTTAAGACTTTTTTTTTTTCATTTATTTTTATTAGTTGGAGGCTAATTCCTTTACAGTATTGTAGTGGTTTTTGCCATACATTGACATGAATCAGCCATGGATTTACATGTATTCCCCATCCTGATCCCCCCTCCCACCTCCCTTTCCACCCGATCCCTCTGGGTCTTCGCAGTACACCAGCCCCGAGCACTTTGGTGCACTGGGAAGACAAGTGCTTAAGACTTTTTATATGTGAATTTATGGAATGAAGTTTGAGAATAATTCAGCTGAAGATAGTGTTTCAAAAGTGCTGGTTTCCCTTTGGGAAACCTTTGAGGTCAGCATGTAAGCACTATTGGTATACTTCTATATTACTTTTGAAAGGGTAAATGTTTTATAGTTCATAATTTATTATTCTTGGTTTCCTTTTACTTTGCATAGAAATGTTATGCTGCAGATCATATTTTATATATTTTGTTCATATAAATTTATCTCTCTTTCTAATCATTAACTTAAATCTGGTAGCTTTCCTCTTCTGCTTTTAAAATGTATAGGTTTCATTATTTCATAGTAGTATCAGTTCAGTTCAGTTCAGTCGCTCAGTCGTGTCTGACTCTCTGACCCCATGAACCGCAGCACGCCAGGCCTCCCTGTCCATCACCAACGCCCAGAGTTTACTCAAACTCATGTCCATCGACTCGGTGATGCCGTCCAGGCATCTCATCCTCTGTCATCCCTTCTCCTCCTGCCCCCCATCCCTCCCAGCATCAGGGTCTTTTCAAATGAGTCAGCTCTTCACATCAGGTGGCCAAAGTAATGGAGTTTCAACTTCAACATCAGTCCTACCAATGAACACCCAGGATTGATCTCCTTTAGGATAGACTGTTTGGATCTCCTTGCAGTCCAGGGGACTCTCAAGAGTCTTCTCCAACACCACAGTTCAAAAGCATCAGTTCTTTGGTGCTCAGCTTTCTTCACAGTCCAACTCTCACATCCATACACGACCACTGGAAAAATCATAGCCTTGACTAGACGGACTTTGTTGACAAAGTAATGTCTTTCTTTTTAATAAGCTATCTAGGTTGGTCATAACATTTCTTCCAAAGAGTAAGCGCCTCTTAATTTCATGGCTGCAGTCACCATCTGCAGTGATTTTGGAGCCCAGAAAAATAAAGTCAGCAGCCACTGCTTCCACTGTTTCCCCATCTATTTGCCATGAAGTGATGGGACCAGATGCCATGATCTTAGTTTTCTGGATGTTGAGCTTTAAGCCAATTTTGTACTCTTCTCTTTCACTTTCACCAAGAGGCTCTTTAGTTCTTCATTTTCTGCCATAAGGGTGGTGTCATCTGCATATCTAAGGTTATTGATATTTCTCCTGCCAATCTTGATTCCAGCTTGTGCTTCCTCCTGCCCAGCGTTTCTCATGATGTACTCTGCATATAAGTTAAATAAGCAGGGTGCCAGTATACAGCCTTGCCATACTCCTTTTCCTATTTGGAACCAGTCTGTAGTTCTATGTCCAGTTCTAACTGTTGCTTCCTGACCTGCATACAGATTTCTCAAGAGGCAGGTCAGGTGGTCTGGTATTCCCATCACTTTCAGAATTTTCCTCAGTTTATTGTGAGCCACACAGTCAAAGGCTTTGGCATAGTCAATAAAGCAGAAATAGATGTTTTTCTGAAGCTCTTGCTTTTTTGATGATCCAGTGAATGTTGGCAGTTTGATCTCTGCTTCCTCTGCCTTTTCTAAAACCAGCTTGAACATCTGGAAGTTCACGGTTCACGTATCGCTGAAGCCTGGCTTGGAGAATTTTGAGCATTACTTTACTAGCATGTGAGATGAGTGCAATTGTGCGGTAGTTTGAGCATTCTTTGGCATTGCCTTTCTTTGGGATTGGAATGAAAACTGACCTTTTCCAGTCCTGTGGCCACTGCTGAGTTTTCCAAATTTGCTGGCATGTTGAGTGCAGCACTTTCACAGAATCATCTTCCAGGATTTGAAATAGCTCAACTGGAATTCCACCAGCTCCACTAGCTTTGTCTGTAGTGAATCTTCCTAAGGCCCACTTGACTTCACATTCCAGGATGTCTGGCTCTAGGTGAGTGATCACACTATCGTGATTATCTGGGTCGTGAAGATCTTTTTTGTACAGTTCTTCTGTGCATTCTTGCCACCTCTTCTTAATATCTTTTGCTTCTGTTAGGTCTAAATTTATAGCTGATCTTAAAAAAGACAAAATCAAAAGTTGTCAGAAGAGAGTTGAACATTTTACTAGTGTAAGATTACTTAGTTCTTAGGCAGTAATTTAATTGAAGTGACAAAGCATTTAAAAATAAGAGTAGAAGATAACGTGGTTATAAAGAACAAAAGCTCTTTCATAAAGGTCTTTTTCTCTTTAAACAACCAAAGACATAATAAAGTCAAAAGAATCTCTGCTATATAGGCTGATTATAAGGAACAGAAAGAAGAAAGAAGAACCTTTCATATTGTAAGTAAAGGCATTAAACAGGAAATCAGGAAATAGTTCCGTGCAAATTGATTGAATTTGTTAACATTTTAACATATTTCATCCTTTTTTTTTTCTTTTTTTGGGGGGCTTTCCTGGTGGCTCAGTGGTAAAGAATCAGCCTGCAGTGTAGGATACGCAGGAGACGGTTGTGATCCCTAGGTCACGTAGATGCCCCCTGGAGGAGGACATGGCAGCCCACTGTAGTATTCTTGCCTGGAGAATCCCATGGACAGAGTTGCCTGGCTGGCTACAGTCGATGGTGTCGGAAAGAGTCGGACACCACTGAAGTGACTTAAGACAAGCACATAGCTTTTTTTTTTTAATAGTCACATATTATAAACTGGTATAAAATTCAGTTTCCAAGTTTTATCTTTCATTGTGCATTTTTCACATTCTGGAGCAAACTGACACTTTAGGACAAAATGAATCCTTCTCAGGTTCCCTGAGATGCTCTCAAGGAGTCTGTGAGGTAAAAACAATTTTCATAATTATACTAAAATTATTTTAACATGCAGAATGTTCCAGTAAATATTTAAAAATTTTTTTGGTTTTAGTGTTCAGGGTGGTAAATGTTAGTTGTTACAACCCATGTAGCTAAAACTCTTTGGGATTGTTGATAATTTTTTGAGTTTAAAAGAGTCATAGACCAAAATTTTGAGAGCTGCAACTTTAGGGAAATTTTGCTTTTTCTTTCCTTGAAAAATAAATGCAAAAACAGTTTATGTTTCTTGGTCAATATTACTCCTAGTATAGTCTCGACCACTTAGGTTAATTATTACTTTTAACCAACGTTCACTTCTGTTTCATAGAGAAAACTAGAAGTAGGGATGGACAGTTGAGAGATACCATACAGAGACATTGAGGCTGACTACCAGAACTCATGAACTTTCTATCCTACTTTCTACACCACACATATCCTTTTACACTTAAAGTAGCAAAATTCAGTATCTTCCTTATTATGACTCAAAGATATTTCCTCTCTATAATATATGAAAAATAACAAGCAAATTCTATCCTAAATATTCAGTGATTATCAATTTAATTAACTCAGTATAGTCTACTGTTTTAACTTAACCATAAAGCCAAAGATCCTGGAAATTATCTTCAGATGACAGTATGCAAAACAGTAGATAATGTTGAATAGTCAGTTTAGTTGAACACAGATTTACATTTTCATACAGTTAAACATTATGTAGAATATTAATTTGATTGGCAAATCTTCATACATTAGAAAAACCCAAGTAAAGTAAGATATGTTTGTTTTCTACTTAACACTGATAAATTGGAGCAAGGACATGCATATTTTTAAAACCAAAGTTATTAAGTTAGTCTTGTGTATCAAAAGTTTCACTTATTTATGAGAACTTGGAATCTTAAAATATTTCTGCTTAGTTGCTATAGGAAGAGTTTTTAATTTGATATAGAGTGGGTGCTTAGTTGCTTCAGTCGTGTCCCACTCTCTGCGACCCTATGAACCATGGCCTGCCAGGCTCCTCTGTCCATGGGATTCTTCAGGCAAGAATACTGGAGTGGGTTGCCATTTCCTTCTCCAACAGTTAGAGTATTGTGAGTCAATTTCTCTATTTTCTGGGAATTTTAGATTTCTGGAATTTTTAGAATCATAGTTTTTAGAATTATGGATTTCTATAAATTCTCTAATTTATCTGTGTAAACCAGTCAGAATTGAGCTCCTTTAAGAGGCTTTATGTTTGTTAATACTTGTCCATAGAGTATTAACATAAAGATTATGTACAGTGGTAGATAAAAATCTTTCTGAATTATAGATACATAAAGAGCTGATAGCTTCAGTTCTGTCGCTTAAGCCATAGGTCAAGAATGTACACAGAAATACAAAAAATTGCAATTTGCCTACCAGAGCTAGTATTCTTTTTAGATTCTTAATTAACTTTAGTTCATAATGGACCAGCAAAATGAATCCTGTATTATTTTTCACCTCACAGAATAAGTAGTTGTAATTCATTAATCCATCTACAGAGATCACAAAATGGTCTGATCATAAAACTAAATTTTCATTATCTCTGCCACTGAAGGGATATAGCTTATTACCTGAACGAGAAAAAAATCCGAACTTTTTAGTAGAGGAAAAAACAGAGAAAGTGTCAGCAGAGTTAAATTTTTATTACCATTTTGGGATTCACACTGGGGGACCAGGAAAAGATGAGATCAGGGCTTTAAGCTGCATAGTAGTATTATGTACCTGACTGTATCAAATGAATCAGTTGTGGCATTGGGCATCTTGATGGATGATCTCCAAAACTGTTGAAAGATTAATTTTTGATAAAACATAAAATGATGACTCATTAATAAAATGACTATGTCTCAAGGATATAGCTCATTTATTACTGTGAGTATCAGTTATTCTCTTGATTTCCTACCTGGTTGTCTGATATCTGAGATTAAATATCACCTTTAAAACCTTCCTTTCTTGCATTCCTACTATGTCACTTAGGAAGTTCCATTCAGTATCTTGCCTGGAGAATTCCAAGGACAGAAGAGCCTGGTGGGCTATATATAGTCCATGGGGTCACAAGGAAACAATCGGACACGACTGAGCGACTAAGACTCACTCCAGTTGTTCAGACACAAAAATATGAGGCATCTTTGGTTTCTTTCTCCAGTGTACATATCTGATCTGTTAGCAGAGTCCTCTTGTTTCTGGAGAAAGAAATCAAAGATGCCTCATGTTGGGGATTAAGGGGTTTGAATTGAGATAATGTTGAAACATAGAATATTGTAGAGTTTGTCAGCCCTGGGTTGAATGCAATTGTTATGAATGCCTCTGGCAGTCAAGGTAGAATAAAAGAGTCTATGACCATGGGACGAACAAAGATGTTTATTTATAGAGAGGGAAATGAAGGGCCTGAGCCAAATTTGGAACTGCTAAGAGTTGGCAGGTAGATATCATTTATCTTTCCCTAAATCTCTACTTATTGGTTGGCCTATGAAGGCAAAGGGCAAGCAGCTGTTTTTCTTTCTTTTTATTTCTATAGTCATAAAGTAGAAAAAAGTCCTTGTCTCTCGATCTCTGACATTCATCCACTCAGGAAATATTGGAATTGCTCCTACCTATCAGGCCTGAGTTTAGGTGCTGGGAATATAGTGGTGGATAAGACAGTTTCCTACTCACCCTATGCATTTTTTTCTTTTCCTAATTTTGTAATTTGAATGTTTCATTGTCTTGTAGGTGATGAAAGAACTATGGTCTTTGTTGAAACTAAGAAAAAAGCAGATTTTATTGCCACTTTTCTTTGTCAAGAAAAAATATCAACAACAAGTATTCATGGGTGAGTAGGTTATGATGATTTCCTAGTAAGGAGGGAACTTCCATTTGTCATTTGTTAAGAAATGTTGGTATGTTTAACTAGTAGAAAATCCTGGAATTAGGATTTCAAGATCTAACTATTATTCTTCATCTTTTAAGTTTTTATAAGAACCAAGTGGCAGGGATGGGTGAGTTAGAAGTATCTTAGGTTTCTCATCCTGATTGTCAATCGATCTCACTTAAAAGTCTCTCTGATCCTTAGATCTAGGTGTTTATTCAGCTAAATCTATTCCATGCTTGAGATTTTTTTTCATTGGAGTCCTCAAAAATGTCGTATTAACACAATTTCATTGGCACTTTACTAGAAGATCTAAAATATTAATCAGTGAATATGTAGAATTCAGAGATTATACTTTTAAAAAATCAGTAATTTTTGAGAAAGCATTTGATCAGGTAGTTGTTTATTTTTTGTCAAAACTAGAAAGAGTTTATTAGTGGGTAAGATTTGATGTTTGTCATGTTTGGGTCTGTATTTTGGCTGTAGGTATTAGCTGTCACCTTACTTCATCTGCAAATGGGGTTAATCGTTCTAACCTCAAAGTGTTATTGTGAGAATTAAATGATGACTTAAAAGAAATTAGTATAATACTTTGTATGTAAGAAGTAGACATTAATGTTAAATGTTGCTATTTTTTTTACTGTTATTAAAAAAATCTATCCGTTGAACTTTAATGGTTCTCTTTAATAATTTTCTTAAGGACTGTTCTAATACATGCTTTGCTTTCTTTCAAGTGATCGTGAACAGAGAGAAAGAGAGCAAGCTCTTGGAGATTTCCGCTGTGGAAAGTGCCCCGTTCTTGTTGCTACTTCAGTAGCTGCACGAGGGCTGGATATTGAAAATGTTCAGCATGTTATTAATTTTGATCTTCCTTCTACCATTGATGAATATGTTTATCGAATTGGGCGTACTGGTCGTTGTGGAAATACTGGCAGAGCTATTTCCTTTTTTGATCTGGAATCAGATAGCCATTTAGCACAGCCTCTAGTGAAAGTGCTATCAGATGTAAGTTTTTAATTTTTAAAACTGAATGGATAGTGTTCTTACCTTGTCATTGAAAGCGGACATTTTATATATATGGATTTTCAGTTCAGTTGCTCAGTCATGTCCGACTCTTTGAGGCTCCATGGACTGCAGTATGCCAGGCTCCCCTGTCTATCACCACCTCCCAGAGCTTACTCAAACTCATGTTCATTGAGTTGGTGATGCCAACTCTGTCGTCCCCTTCTCCTCCTGCCTTCAGTCTTTGCCAGCATCAGGGTCTTTTCCAATGAGTCAGTTGTTCACATCATGTGGCCAGAGTATTGGAGCTTCAGCATCTGTCCTTCCAATGAATATTCAGGACTGATTTCCTGGTTGACTGGTTTGATCTCCTTGCAGTCCAAGAGACTCTCAAGAGTCTTCTTCAGCACCACAGTTCAAAAGCATCAATTCTTCGGCACTCAGTTTTCATTAAAGTCCAACGCTCATATCCTTACGTGACTACTGAAGAAACCATAGCTTTGACTAGACAGACCCTTGTTGGCAAAGTAATGTCTCTGCTTTTTAATATGCTATCTAGGTTGGTCATAGCTTTTCTTCCAAGGAGCAAGCATCTTTTAATTCCATGGCTGTAGTCACCATCTGCAGTGATTTTGGAGCCCCCAAAAATAAAGTCTCTCACTGTTTCCATTGCTTCCCCATCTGTTTGGCATGAATTGATGGGACTGGATGCCATGATCTTAGTTTTCTGAATGTTGAGCTTTAAGCCAACTTTTTCACTCTCCTCTTTCACTTTCACCAAGAGGCTCTTTAGTTCTTCATTTTCTGCCATAAGGGTGGTGTCATCTGCATATCTAAGGTTATTGATATTTCTCCTGCCAATCTTGATTCCAGCTTGTGCTTCCTCCTGCCCAGCGTTTCTCATGATGTACTCTGCATATAAGTTAAATAAGCAGGGTGCCAGTATACAGCCTTGCCATACTCCTTTTCCTATTTGGAACCAGTCTGTAGTTCTATGTCCAGTTCTAACTGTTGCTTCCTGACCTGCATACAGATTTCTCAAGAGGCAGGTCAGGTGGTCTGGTATTCCCATCACTTTCAGAATTTTCCTCAGTTTATTGTGAGCCACACAGTCAAAGGCTTTGGCATAGTCAATAAAGCAGAAATAGATGTTTTTCTGAAGCTCTTGCTTTTTTGATGATCCAGTGAATGTTGGCAGTTTGATCTCTGCTTCCTCTGCCTTTTCTAAAACCAGCTTGAACATCTGGAAGTTCACGGTTCACGTATCGCTGAAGCCTGGCTTGGAGAATTTTGAGCATTACTTTACTAGCATGTGAGATGAGTGCAATTGTGCGGTAGTTTGAGCATTCTTTGGCATTGCCTTTCTTTGGGATTGGAATGAAAACTGACCTTTTCCAGTCCTGTGGCCACTGCTGAGTTTTCCAAATTTGCTGGCATGTTGAGTGCAGCACTTTCACAGAATCATCTTCCAGGATTTGAAATAGCTCAACTGGAATTCCACCAGCTCCACTAGCTTTGTCTGTAGTGAATCTTCCTAAGGCCCACTTGACTTCACATTCCAGGATGTCTGGCTCTAGGTGAGTGATCACACTATCGTGATTATCTGGGTCGTGAAGATCTTTTTTGTACAGTTCTTCTGTGCATTCTTGCCACCTCTTCTTAATATCTTTTGCTTCTGTTAGGTCTAAATTTATAGCTGATCTTAAAAAAGACAAAATCAAAAGTTGTCAGAAGAGAGTTGAACATTTTACTAGTGTAAGATTACTTAGTTCTTAGGCAGTAATTTAATTGAAGTGACAAAGCATTTAAAAATAAGAGTAGAAGATAACGTGGTTATAAAGAACAAAAGCTCTTTCATAAAGGTCTTTTTCTCTTTAAACAACCAAAGACATAATAAAGTCAAAAGAATCTCTGCTATATAGGCTGATTATAAGGAACAGAAAGAAGAAAGAAGAACCTTTCATATTGTAAGTAAAGGCATTAAACAGGAAATCAGGAAATAGTTCCGTGCAAATTGATTGAATTTGTTAACATTTTAACATATTTCATCCTTTTTTTTTTCTTTTTTTGGGGGGCTTTCCTGGTGGCTCAGTGGTAAAGAATCAGCCTGCAGTGTAGGATACGCAGGAGACGGTTGTGATCCCTAGGTCACGTAGATGCCCCCTGGAGGAGGACATGGCAGCCCACTGTAGTATTCTTGCCTGGAGAATCCCATGGACAGAGTTGCCTGGCTGGCTACAGTCGATGGTGTCGGAAAGAGTCGGACACCACTGAAGTGACTTAAGACAAGCACATAGCTTTTTTTTTTTAATAGTCACATATTATAAACTGGTATAAAATTCAGTTTCCAAGTTTTATCTTTCATTGTGCATTTTTCACATTCTGGAGCAAACTGACACTTTAGGACAAAATGAATCCTTCTCAGGTTCCCTGAGATGCTCTCAAGGAGTCTGTGAGGTAAAAACAATTTTCATAATTATACTAAAATTATTTTAACATGCAGAATGTTCCAGTAAATATTTAAAAATTTTTTTGGTTTTAGTGTTCAGGGTGGTAAATGTTAGTTGTTACAACCCATGTAGCTAAAACTCTTTGGGATTGTTGATAATTTTTTGAGTTTAAAAGAGTCATAGACCAAAATTTTGAGAGCTGCAACTTTAGGGAAATTTTGCTTTTTCTTTCCTTGAAAAATAAATGCAAAAACAGTTTATGTTTCTTGGTCAATATTACTCCTAGTATAGTCTCGACCACTTAGGTTAATTATTACTTTTAACCAACGTTCACTTCTGTTTCATAGAGAAAACTAGAAGTAGGGATGGACAGTTGAGAGATACCATACAGAGACATTGAGGCTGACTACCAGAACTCATGAACTTTCTATCCTACTTTCTACACCACACATATCCTTTTACACTTAAAGTAGCAAAATTCAGTATCTTCCTTATTATGACTCAAAGATATTTCCTCTCTATAATATATGAAAAATAACAAGCAAATTCTATCCTAAATATTCAGTGATTATCAATTTAATTAACTCAGTATAGTCTACTGTTTTAACTTAACCATAAAGCCAAAGATCCTGGAAATTATCTTCAGATGACAGTATGCAAAACAGTAGATAATGTTGAATAGTCAGTTTAGTTGAACACAGATTTACATTTTCATACAGTTAAACATTATGTAGAATATTAATTTGATTGGCAAATCTTCATACATTAGAAAAACCCAAGTAAAGTAAGATATGTTTGTTTTCTACTTAACACTGATAAATTGGAGCAAGGACATGCATATTTTTAAAACCAAAGTTATTAAGTTAGTCTTGTGTATCAAAAGTTTCACTTATTTATGAGAACTTGGAATCTTAAAATATTTCTGCTTAGTTGCTATAGGAAGAGTTTTTAATTTGATATAGAGTGGGTGCTTAGTTGCTTCAGTCGTGTCCCACTCTCTGCGACCCTATGAACCATGGCCTGCCAGGCTCCTCTGTCCATGGGATTCTTCAGGCAAGAATACTGGAGTGGGTTGCCATTTCCTTCTCCAACAGTTAGAGTATTGTGAGTCAATTTCTCTATTTTCTGGGAATTTTAGATTTCTGGAATTTTTAGAATCATAGTTTTTAGAATTATGGATTTCTATAAATTCTCTAATTTATCTGTGTAAACCAGTCAGAATTGAGCTCCTTTAAGAGGCTTTATGTTTGTTAATACTTGTCCATAGAGTATTAACATAAAGATTATGTACAGTGGTAGATAAAAATCTTTCTGAATTATAGATACATAAAGAGCTGATAGCTTCAGTTCTGTCGCTTAAGCCATAGGTCAAGAATGTACACAGAAATACAAAAAATTGCAATTTGCCTACCAGAGCTAGTATTCTTTTTAGATTCTTAATTAACTTTAGTTCATAATGGACCAGCAAAATGAATCCTGTATTATTTTTCACCTCACAGAATAAGTAGTTGTAATTCATTAATCCATCTACAGAGATCACAAAATGGTCTGATCATAAAACTAAATTTTCATTATCTCTGCCACTGAAGGGATATAGCTTATTACCTGAACGAGAAAAAAATCCGAACTTTTTAGTAGAGGAAAAAACAGAGAAAGTGTCAGCAGAGTTAAATTTTTATTACCATTTTGGGATTCACACTGGGGGACCAGGAAAAGATGAGATCAGGGCTTTAAGCTGCATAGTAGTATTATGTACCTGACTGTA
The DNA here is from genome assembly GCF_910594005.1 of Cervus elaphus. Classification (NCBI taxonomy): domain Eukaryota; kingdom Metazoa; phylum Chordata; class Mammalia; order Artiodactyla; family Cervidae; genus Cervus; species Cervus elaphus. The sequence goes on from NC_057848.1 coordinate 72,740,920, forward strand.
TCAAATGAATCAGTTGTGGCATTGGGCATCTTGATGGATGATCTCCAAAACTGTTGAAAGATTAATTTTTGATAAAACATAAAATGATGACTCATTAATAAAATGACTATGTCTCAAGGATATAGCTCATTTATTACTGTGAGTATCAGTTATTCTCTTGATTTCCTACCTGGTTGTCTGATATCTGAGATTAAATATCACCTTTAAAACCTTCCTTTCTTGCATTCCTACTATGTCACTTAGGAAGTTCCATTCAGTATCTTGCCTGGAGAATTCCAAGGACAGAAGAGCCTGGTGGGCTATATATAGTCCATGGGGTCACAAGGAAACAATCGGACACGACTGAGCGACTAAGACTCACTCCAGTTGTTCAGACACAAAAATATGAGGCATCTTTGGTTTCTTTCTCCAGTGTACATATCTGATCTGTTAGCAGAGTCCTCTTGTTTCTGGAGAAAGAAATCAAAGATGCCTCATGTTGGGGATTAAGGGGTTTGAATTGAGATAATGTTGAAACATAGAATATTGTAGAGTTTGTCAGCCCTGGGTTGAATGCAATTGTTATGAATGCCTCTGGCAGTCAAGGTAGAATAAAAGAGTCTATGACCATGGGACGAACAAAGATGTTTATTTATAGAGAGGGAAATGAAGGGCCTGAGCCAAATTTGGAACTGCTAAGAGTTGGCAGGTAGATATCATTTATCTTTCCCTAAATCTCTACTTATTGGTTGGCCTATGAAGGCAAAGGGCAAGCAGCTGTTTTTCTTTCTTTTTATTTCTATAGTCATAAAGTAGAAAAAAGTCCTTGTCTCTCGATCTCTGACATTCATCCACTCAGGAAATATTGGAATTGCTCCTACCTATCAGGCCTGAGTTTAGGTGCTGGGAATATAGTGGTGGATAAGACAGTTTCCTACTCACCCTATGCATTTTTTTCTTTTCCTAATTTTGTAATTTGAATGTTTCATTGTCTTGTAGGTGATGAAAGAACTATGGTCTTTGTTGAAACTAAGAAAAAAGCAGATTTTATTGCCACTTTTCTTTGTCAAGAAAAAATATCAACAACAAGTATTCATGGGTGAGTAGGTTATGATGATTTCCTAGTAAGGAGGGAACTTCCATTTGTCATTTGTTAAGAAATGTTGGTATGTTTAACTAGTAGAAAATCCTGGAATTAGGATTTCAAGATCTAACTATTATTCTTCATCTTTTAAGTTTTTATAAGAACCAAGTGGCAGGGATGGGTGAGTTAGAAGTATCTTAGGTTTCTCATCCTGATTGTCAATCGATCTCACTTAAAAGTCTCTCTGATCCTTAGATCTAGGTGTTTATTCAGCTAAATCTATTCCATGCTTGAGATTTTTTTTCATTGGAGTCCTCAAAAATGTCGTATTAACACAATTTCATTGGCACTTTACTAGAAGATCTAAAATATTAATCAGTGAATATGTAGAATTCAGAGATTATACTTTTAAAAAATCAGTAATTTTTGAGAAAGCATTTGATCAGGTAGTTGTTTATTTTTTGTCAAAACTAGAAAGAGTTTATTAGTGGGTAAGATTTGATGTTTGTCATGTTTGGGTCTGTATTTTGGCTGTAGGTATTAGCTGTCACCTTACTTCATCTGCAAATGGGGTTAATCGTTCTAACCTCAAAGTGTTATTGTGAGAATTAAATGATGACTTAAAAGAAATTAGTATAATACTTTGTATGTAAGAAGTAGACATTAATGTTAAATGTTGCTATTTTTTTTACTGTTATTAAAAAAATCTATCCGTTGAACTTTAATGGTTCTCTTTAATAATTTTCTTAAGGACTGTTCTAATACATGCTTTGCTTTCTTTCAAGTGATCGTGAACAGAGAGAAAGAGAGCAAGCTCTTGGAGATTTCCGCTGTGGAAAGTGCCCCGTTCTTGTTGCTACTTCAGTAGCTGCACGAGGGCTGGATATTGAAAATGTTCAGCATGTTATTAATTTTGATCTTCCTTCTACCATTGATGAATATGTTTATCGAATTGGGCGTACTGGTCGTTGTGGAAATACTGGCAGAGCTATTTCCTTTTTTGATCTGGAATCAGATAGCCATTTAGCACAGCCTCTAGTGAAAGTGCTATCAGATGTAAGTTTTTAATTTTTAAAACTGAATGGATAGTGTTCTTACCTTGTCATTGAAAGCGGACATTTTATATATATGGATTTTCAGTTCAGTTGCTCAGTCATGTCCGACTCTTTGAGGCTCCATGGACTGCAGTATGCCAGGCTCCCCTGTCTATCACCACCTCCCAGAGCTTACTCAAACTCATGTTCATTGAGTTGGTGATGCCAACTCTGTCGTCCCCTTCTCCTCCTGCCTTCAGTCTTTGCCAGCATCAGGGTCTTTTCCAATGAGTCAGTTGTTCACATCATGTGGCCAGAGTATTGGAGCTTCAGCATCTGTCCTTCCAATGAATATTCAGGACTGATTTCCTGGTTGACTGGTTTGATCTCCTTGCAGTCCAAGAGACTCTCAAGAGTCTTCTTCAGCACCACAGTTCAAAAGCATCAATTCTTCGGCACTCAGTTTTCATTAAAGTCCAACGCTCATATCCTTACGTGACTACTGAAGAAACCATAGCTTTGACTAGACAGACCCTTGTTGGCAAAGTAATGTCTCTGCTTTTTAATATGCTATCTAGGTTGGTCATAGCTTTTCTTCCAAGGAGCAAGCATCTTTTAATTCCATGGCTGTAGTCACCATCTGCAGTGATTTTGGAGCCCCCAAAAATAAAGTCTCTCACTGTTTCCATTGCTTCCCCATCTGTTTGGCATGAATTGATGGGACTGGATGCCATGATCTTAGTTTTCTGAATGTTGAGCTTTAAGCCAACTTTTTCACTCTCCTCTTTCACTTTCATCAAGAGGCTCTTTATTTCTTCTTTGCTTCCTGCTGTAAGGGTGGTGTCATCTGCATATCTGAGGTTATTGATATTTCTCTGGGCAATCTTGATTCTACCTTGTGCTTCATCCAGCCCAGTGTTTCTCATGATGTACTCTGCAGATAAGTCAAATAAGCAGGGTGATGATACACAGCCTTGACGTACTCCTTTTCCTATTTGGAACCAGTCTGTTGTTCCATGTCCAGTTCTAACTGTTGCTTCTTGACCTGCATACAGATTTCTCAGGAGGCAGGTCAGGTGGTCTGGTATTCCCATCTCTTTCAGAATTTTCCACAGTTTGTTGTGATCCATACAGTCAAAGGCTTTGGTGTAGTCAGTAAAGCAGAAGAAGATGTTTTTCTAGAACTCTCTTGCTTTTTTGAAGGAAAAGTAAACATGTGAATCTTTTGAGACTTTATGCATGTTGTTTATGAAGTTAATTTTTTTTTTAAGGCTCAACAGGATGTTCCTGCCTGGTTAGAAGAAATTGCCTTTAGTACATATGGTCCTGGCTTCAGTGGTAGGACAAGAGGAAATGTGTTTGCACCAGTTGATACTAGAAAGGTTAGTTGAGGGGGAAAATTTAGAAATTGGCTTTTTGTTATTTACTCTTTGTAAATGTTGCGCTTAATATTGTGAAGTAACTATAACAGTAACTTAAGCCATTATTTTCAAGCTTGGAAGATTAATGTTTCTCTAAAAATTTTATGTACATATATAGTTTTGGTCTTAAAGGGGAGGGATTTAATTTAATTATGCTCAAACACTTTCCTTTCCCATTTTAAATTCTAATTTAGGATCTTCTGAGATTTTCGTAGTAATTCTTTATTTTTTGAATTCTGACCACATTATTAGGTAAGATGAGATAGTAGCAGTGTGGTTACATATCTTTTCTATTGTGTCAGTCTAGGCAACATAATTTTTATACAGAAACAGTGGGCATACTAGTCATTAAGTATTTATGCTTATTCATTAAAGTGAAGAGCTTTGTTTTTCCATTTGCCAAAACTATTGGCTTACATTTTTTTCTTGAAATAGTCTGCAATTTAAACTTCCTAGGTTGATATGGACCTTTTGTCAAATAGATTGGAGTCAGTGAGAATGAAATTTTTTGTTTGGGGAAGAAATGGTAGACAGCTTGAGTCCTTGCTATCAGTCTAGGTAGTGTAACTTTAACGCTACATAAAATTAAATGTTTGTTTGTTTCTTTTTTAAGAATTACCTCCGCAGGAGCTCTTTGAACACAGCAGGGTTTTCTTCATCACAAGCTCCTAATCCAGTAGATGATGAGTCATGGGATTAAGACGAAAATAACCAGCAAGTTTGTGGTACAGTTGTGATGCAGAGAAGAAAGTAGTTTTGATTTTTGATTTTTTAAAACAGAAGTATGAAACCTTGCATCTCCTATCCTTCTGTTCGTACTCCCACCCTTAAAAAAAAAAACCCTTACTGACTAGTTATGTGAAATGCTAAAAGTTACAACGATGCAATTACTAATACAAATGGTGTTAAGCAGAAAGATTAAAACATTCTAAATGCCTTGCCTATTTCTATTGTATTCTTCAAGGGTTTTAGACATACTTCATGTCTAAATGCCATGTCTTAGTATAGTGTTTATTGATCCTAGAGCAAACAGGATTATAGGATACACTTTTGGTTAAAAATTAGTGGGTTCTATTTTTGCTTAAAAGGAGCCTTTAAACAATAGTGTGTCACTGAAATGTAATGACATGATTTTCATGATAGAAACAGTGAAAGACAAGCTTTTAAAAGCAATTTTGATTTTAGATCATCAGATGTGTGATGAACATGGTTGAATGTTTGCAACGTGAACTCTGCACTCAATGATACAACTGTTTGTATTTATAATATACAGACTTCTCCTTAAAAATAAAGGATGATGCTGTTGTTTAGAAACATCCCACCCTCACCTTCTCCCTGATCCATGTCAATGTATGACAAAAACCACTACAATATTGTAAAGTAATTAGCCTCCAACTAATAAAAAGAAATGAAAAAAAAAAATAAGGGATGAAACTCTTTCCCCCCTAAGTTTTCCAACAGCACTTTTAATTTTTCCTGTTACAGATTATAGTTCTCAACTCTTGTATTTTGAAATTTTGAGTCTTGTGAAGCCAATGAAGTGAAAAGTCTTATATAAATTGAATATGTATAATACACATTAGTACACAGATGCAGTAATGAAAATCATTCTTTCAGCTCAACCTATATCAACAGAAACAGTGTTGTTCACTCTTGCCATAATTAATTTTTTGATATTTTAATATTGAGGGTGAAAACTATTTTTCACTTCCCCCATTATGTATCTTAAATTTACTGTGTCTACGTGTACCCCAATGTTCATCGCAGCACTGTTTACAATAGCCAGGACATGGAAGCAACCTAGATGTCCATCGGCAGACGAGTGGATAAGAAAGCTGTGGTACATATACACAATCGAATATTACTCAGCTATTAAAAGGAATGCATTTGAATCAATTCTAATGAGGTGGATGAAACTGGAGCCTATTATACAGAGTTAAGTGAGTCAGAAAGAAAAACACCAATATAGTATATTAACGCATATATATGGAATTTAGAAAGATGGTAACGATGACCCTATATGCGAGACAGGAAAAGAGACACAGATGTAAAGAACAGACTTTTGGACTCTGTGGGAGAAGGCAAGGGTGGGATGATTTGAGAGAATGGCATTGAAACATGTATATTATCATATGTGAAATAGATCGCCAGTCCAGGTTTGATGCATGAGACAGGGTGCTCAGGGCTGGTGCACTGGGATGACCCTGAGGGATGGGATGGGGAGGGAGGTGGGAGGGGGGTTCAGGATGGGGAACACATGTACATGCATGGCTGATTCATGTGAATGTATGGCAAAAACCACCACAATGTTGTAAAGTAATTAGTCTCCAATTAAAATAAATTAAAGAGTAATAATTTTAAAAAAGAGGGAAGAAGGGCAAACAAAAACTTACTGTGTCTAGATTGTAAGAAATTCTTACTAAATTATTAAATAAATGAACCAAAATATTAACATAAAGCAAGTGAGACATAAACACAGGGGGACAAAAATAATCCGTTTCAAGTGTATGTTATTATTCACTTAAAATATCCAAAGGGTGGGATGTTTCAAAAGAACAGCATGTATACTATCTATGGTGAAACAGATCGCCAGCCCAGGTGGGATGCATGAGACAAGTGCTCGGGCCTGGTGCACTGGGAAGACCCAGAGGAATCGGGTGGAGAGGGAGGTGGGAGGGGGGATCGGGATGGGGAATACGTGTAAATCTTTGGCTGATTCATATCAATGTATGACAAAACCCACTGAAATGTTGTGAAGTAATTAGCCTCCAACTAATAAAAAAATTAAAAAAAAAAAAAACTAGAGTAACAAGCATTGTTATATATAAATCTAGTTTTTCCCCATATTAAAAAAGGTAGCAACTTTATTCTTAAGTATATATACATTTCAAAATAGTTTTCAGAGAGAAATAAATGTATATTGGAGGAAAAAAAAATATCCAAAGCAGCATTTCCTGAACATGTATGTCTGGTTATAAGAATTTTGGCTAGTAAAGGAGGCATTGCAATTTAAAAGAGGAATGGAACATTCAACAGATTCATCTGGGATAACCAGATGCCTACCCCCATGCCATATTAAAAATCAACCCTGTATGACATGTAAAAATTACAACTACAAAAAAAATACAGTTAAATATTAAACCTTTGACTTGGGAATGAGAGTTGACATTAAGCTCACAGGACAGAAATCATGAAGGAAACAATGAATAGATTTGATCGCAGCAAAATTACTTGCTTATATAAAAAGGGTAAACAGAAAAGGAAAAATATCACTATGACTATAGTGGATTATCAGCATATAGTTATTTATATATGTGGGTCTGTAGGAATACCGTTAGACAAATACACAAAGAACAGACAACTCAAAATGAGAAGTTTAGTTAAAAAGAATAAGCGACAGAAATTCCCTGGGAATCCGGTGGTTAGGATTCCGTGCTTTCACTGCCAAGGACCTGGGTTTGATCCCTGATTGGGGGAACTAAGTTCCTACAAGCGAAAAAATAAACAGGATACATTTAACTTAATACTGTGAATCTCACTTCTGGGAACGGCTAAATGAAAGTGTTTGCACTGTTAGTTGTTTTGTCTGTATGTCTTAATTGTCCCTTCCAGTTTTGTTTACAAAGAGAATTTATAGGTCATTTCTTTGTTTATTTCCTCAAATAGCTTCTTGGTCATAGCCTGATTGCCTTAAAACTATTTTGAGTCATGCTTGGTTTATCAAATTTACCATCAGAGCATTACTGAAACAAATGTAAAGAGAAAGTCACACACAATCCTACCATCATAACAAACCAACTGTAAATGTCCAAGTGTTCATTTACTTTCCTTATTTCTGAGTATAGATTTGAAAAATTTCTTTAAAAAATATCAAAGTAACAGATACACATACAACTAGAAAATAAAATTCTGTAGAAGGATTATAACAGAGCAATATCCTGCTGCCTCTCCCTTTCTAAATTGCTATTCCATATCCCACAGTTTACTGACTGTGCATGGTAAAGACCACTCACCTCATGGTCCCTTCTTTGGTAACTTTTTTCCAATTTTATTGAGATGCAGTTAATATATACCACTGTGTAAGTTAGGGCATATAGCATATGGTTTTGCTTACACTGTATTGTGAAATGATTACTGCAATGAGATTAGTTAGCATCCATCATCTTATAGTAGATAAAAAGAGAAAAGAAGAAAAAAAGTGATAACTTTAATATAGTTGGAAGTATACTTTGTGAGATGATAAAGACACCCTGCTTCTGTTTTTACACTGCAACATCTGTAAACTATACATTTACATTTCCAAAGTTAACATCTGCATTCTGTGACAAAGCTCTCTTGTTATATCTACAAGTTGGTTCTAAAACTGAAAATCAATAGGGTTTACATTATATAATTTGTTCTCTGCATGGGCCAGTTAACATGGTCTGATTATCTTTCCTTTACTATTTATCCAATTTTGTCACCTCTGTGTTTCTAGGGACAATTACTATAAATATTTCACAGACCAATTTGCTTTAATTTTGGATAAACTCTTAGAGCAGTTTGCTTACCCTATAGTTCCATTGTCTTTCTCTTTTTGGGAGAAGAAATACGTGCGTTTCATCGTAATATTTTCTGTGCTCAGAGTTGGTGTCTGGATGTTAATGTTCTTAAATTTTATAATGAGTGGACCTTTCAATTCTAGAGTATTTGGTGTGCTTTGCAGATCATACTTTTCTGACTCTGGGAGTGTGTTGTATTTCTTTGACAATTTTTCCTAGATTTTCTTTGTTCTTTGTGGAACTCCTGTTGATACTAATCAGATGCTGCTGCCGTTGCTGCTAAGTCACATCAGTCATGTCCGACTCTGTGCGACCCCACAGACGGCAGCCCACCAGGCTCCCGTCCCTGGGATTCTCCAGGCAAGAATACTGGAGCATGTTGCCATTTCCCGCTCCAGTGCATGAAAGTGAAAAGTGAAAGTGAAGTCGCTCAGTCGTGTCAGACTCTTCGTGACCCCAAGGACTGTAGCCTACCAGGCTCCTCCGTCCATGGGATTTTCCAGGCAAGAGTACTGGAGTGGGTTGCCATTGCCTTCTCCAATCAGATGCTAGAACTACAAAATTAATCTCTAAGTCTTCTGTCTTTCATGTTTTTTCATCTTTTTGCTTATGTTCTGGTAGAATACTATCTTTAAATCTTTTTTACATACATTTTTTAGCAATTATATTTTATTTCCAATAGCTATCTTATTTTCTTTTGTTTTTCCAAGTGTTGCTTAATAGTGAATTTTCTACTTCACTGATGCTTGTTTAATCCCTGGAATTTAACCTGAGAAATCTTTTTTTTAACATTATGTATTTGTTTTCCTGCTGCTTGATATCAGAAATCTTTAGCCTTTATCAACTTTAAGTTGTTATGGTATATAGAATGCTGGCTTTAGGCAAATTCAGTAATCTGTTCGTTTTTGTGCCTTTCCTGCCAACTGCTAGAGTCTAGTGACCTCTCCTCTATCTGTTTATTGAGGCCTCTTCTCAAGTGAGTGCCTAGTCACTTTTGTCAGTAGTGTCCAACTCTCTGCATCGCCATGGACTGTGTGGCCTGTCAGGCTCCTCTGTCCAGGTAATTTTCTGGGCAAGAGTACTGGAGTGGGTTGCCATTTCCTACTCCGGGGATCTTCCCGACTGGAATTGAATCTGTGTCTCTCCAGTCTCCTGCATTGAGAGGTGGATTGTTAACCACTAGCGCCACCTGAAAAGGCATAGGTTAAGATGTGGTCCTGTTTTATAGAGGTATTAATATTTATATAGAAACATTTCACATCTTGTGTTAAAATCGGCCCTAACTGTTTTATATTTCTTGATGCTATTTTATTTCTGTTCAGTCACTAAGTCATGTCTGACTCTGTGACCCCATGGACTGCAGCATGCCAGCCTTTTTTGTCCTTCACCAACTCCTGGAGTCTGCTTAAACTCATGTCCCTGAGTCCTTGATGTTATCATCTATTTCTATAAATTGTTAATTTTCAGTTGTTCAGTCTATAAAAATAAATTGTTACACATTGAAAAAAAAAAGATGTGAATAATAAAGCTTAGATTTTCTTCCCTTGAATTCTTTGCATTTTAAAACTGCAGAGTCAAAGGTTCTGGCCCAAAGTAAAGAAGTTCAAAATGTAGAATGTCAGGCATCAGCTGTACAAAGGAAGGTTTGGAAATAATGGTGATGTTAGTAGAGAGGAAAGATGAAGAGTGGTCCTGATTTCATACTGGGTACATGACCCGTCCAGCCCATCTGTCCGTTAGGGTCTTGGGTAGAGTAGTGATTGTTTTCTGATTTAAGTTTTCAGCACTGATAACATAGGGCAGCAGCATTGGACAGAAGTTCACCCCTTCTTTACACTTTAACCTCCTTTACACCCCTGGCTTTACATTTTGTGCTGTTCCTGTAATCTCTTTGTTGGTCCCCTAACTGGGGAGAAGAGAGCTTTTCATTTTGTTTTGTGTGTTCATTATAGATTTTAAACTATGTTTAAAATGGCCATGTTAAAATTTTCAGCCACACGCCAGTGTGCATGATGCTGTAGTTGGCACTTAACGTTCAGTGTCGGCTTTAGATTTCCCTGCCAGTGTCCACGCAGAACCGGGAACCTAGTACCTCCTTAGGAAAAGCCCAGAATGGACTCGTATTATGTCCCACGATGCTAGTGGTGAGGAAAAGTGCTCTTTTACTATCCGACCAGCAGAGAGCTCAGCCTCGGGGTCAGACAGATGTGAGCGATCAGACAGTTGTGTGTGGCTGTGGTCACTTTGAAGCAGCTGGCGCTGGGAAGCAGCTTTGCCTGCATGCCGGCTTGGTCACCGAGGCAGCTCTGAGCTGGCGGTCCTGCCCTTTCCCGAAGCAGGGCAGTGCTTTGCTCTGCCCGCTGCCGGGAATGACAGCTACTGAGGGCGTGGGGGCGGCGGGAAACTGCCCCCTGGGGCGGAGCCGGAGGTTGGCTTCCTGGGATCCCAGGGACAGGGATAAGCAGATAGGAGGGCGTCCCTGCCACTGAGAACTTGGCGCTGATTGCATCCAAGTGAGTGTGGGGCACGCCTGCGTGGTGGGCTGGCGCTGCTGTACTCTTGGGGTTCTCCCTTTAGAATCGCGGCTCCTAATCACTTTAGATCACGTTGGTTTTTCGACTCAAGTTTTACTTGAATTTTCAGGGGTTTTATCTGTGCTGTGCCTAGTCATGTGCTTAGATTTATCTACCTATGTAATTCCATCCATAGACACAGCAAAAAGGTCAAGGAACCAAAGATTAAGTGAGTCCTGCTTTAGAGACAGTTGGTGGTTCCCTGAGGACTTTCTTGTAAGGAGAGAGGGCTGGGGGGAGGGGCAATAAGGTGAATGTGCTGGAACACTAAGGATGCTTGAAATTGAAATGAGCAAATGATTTGTCCTAGAGTTTGGGGTCTGGCAATTTAGGTTAATCCTTTAAGTGCTTCATTAATTGTTTTGCTATAATTTAGGAGATTGCCAAATCATAGTAGGGCATTGAAATCTACTTCTCTGTGGGGGATTTTGCATGTAAGAATTCCTTGGAAAAGGTTTTTTTTTTTTTTTTTTTTTCTTTTTTTTCCTTTATCAGTGTTTTCTGGATTTGGAATCGTGTTTTTGTAGAATTCTTTTTCAGCATTCAGGAACAAAGCCTGATTTTTTATTTCCTGTGTATATGAATTTACTGTCCCAAAGTCTTGGCTGTCTCTATCTAACCTGATTTTCTCCTTAGTTTTGGCAGAGGTTCACCATGTGAGGGATGTATTCTCAACAGGTACAAAAACGGTTTAAAATACTCATAAACTTTTATGTATAGGAAGAGACACTCCTGTATATCAAGGTGGGTATGACACTTCGTATTAGAGAACTAGTTGGAGTAGCCTTAACACTGGCCTTATTCGATGACTTGCGTGGTACCTAGCACTATCAATGATCTGGTTTATCCTTCAGTCTGCTTTTACATAAAAGAAAGACAACAACTGGAGTTTTCTTCATCCAGTGTGCATCCAGTGAAGATGCTACACAGTCAGTGCAGGCAGTTACAATAAAATACTTTTAAAAGAGGCAGCCCTGTGTAAGAATGCAGAGTATCATAAACGTATGCTAGTGCCCTTATATTTTAATGTTCATTTTATTCTAATACAAAAAATCCCCTACATACAAAGAAATTCTATTCCAGGAGCACATTCATAACTCTGGTTTGCTTGTAAATCCAACAGAGTTAGCCGGGGTACCCAAGCAGAACAATCGGCTACACAGGGCTGTACTGTATTGGTTTATAATACTTACCACAAAAACAATACATTAAAAAAAATTAAAACACTTTTAGTCTTACAGTACCTTGAAGAGTATAGTAGTACAGTACAGAAATAGCATACAGGAGCTGGCATCGAGTGAACAGGCAAGAAGAGTTACTGACTGGAGGAGGGAAAGGAGATGGGAAATGATAGACCTGAAGGATCGCCAGCAGTAGGAAACAGAGGGCAAGCTGCCGTTTCACTCATGCCTGATGTTGATGGAATTCATGTTTGCATCCTTCAAAGTTAGCAATTTGAAGGTTTGTATTAGGGAACATACTGTATTGAATTAGCTGATATATCAGTGATCAATAAATAGGTTCTTTCCTGAGAAACAGGTAGGGATCACATTTGTAACTATATTGTTTGAGTTGCTTACAAATATCACAGGGATATGAGTGACACTTGTTAATTGGTCATATATCATCTCACTGTATCTTCATCTATTAATTGTTTCATCAGTCTTAGGATGTTCTACCACTTGAGATTTTTCATGATAATCTACAGGTGCTAATCAACTAATGTATTTGTGCTAGTTAAATGGCAGGTTCTGACAGTTTTATCTTACCATGTTTGTCCCTCAAGTGGATTATCTTACTCCGTTACCAGTTATATGGGATGATGGAAAGTTTGATTTCAATTCTACTTCAGTTCTATAGACAGAATTGTTATTGCTGTAGTGCCACAAATTAAAACCATCATTTGAACTATAGAATGTTTTGGTGCCAAAATCAGTTCAGTTCAGTCGCTCAGTTGTGTCTGACTCTTTGTGACCTCATGGACTGCAGCATGCCAGGCTTCCATGTCCATCACTGCCTCCCAGAGCTTACTCAAACTCATGTTCATTGAGTCAGTGATTTCATCCAGCCATCTCATCCTCTGCCATCCCCTTCTCCTCCTGCCTTCTATCTTTGCCGGCATCAGGGTCTTTTCAAATGAGTCAGTTCTTCAAGTCAGGTGGTCAAAGTATTGGAGTTTCAGCTTCAGCATCCGTCCTTCCAGTGAATATTCAGGACTGATTTCCTTTAAGGTTGACTGGTTTGATCTCCTTGCAGTCCAAGAGACTCTCAAGAGCCTTCTCCAACACTACAGTTCTGAAGCATCACATCTTCGGCACTCAGCTTTCTTTATGGCCCAACTCTCACATCCATACATGACTACTGGAAAAACCATAGCTTTGACTAGGTGGACTTTTGTTGGCAAAGTAACGTGCCTGCTTTTTAATATGCTGTCTAAGTTGACTATAGCTTTTCTTCCAAGGAGCGAGTGTCTTAGTTTCATGGCTGCAGTTGCCATCTGCAGTGATTTTGGAGCCCAAGAAAATAAAGTCTCACTGTTTCCATTGTTTCCCCATCTGTTTGCCATGAAAGGATGGGGCCCAGATGCCATGATCTTAGTTTTCTGAATGTTGAGTTTTAAGCCAACTTTTCCACTCTCCTCTTTCACTTTCATGGAAAGGTTCTTTAGTTCTTCGCTTTCTGCCATAAGGGTGGTGTCATCTGCATATCTAAGGTTATTGATATTTCTCCTGGCAGTCTTGATTTCACCTTGTGCTTCATCCAGCCCAGCGTTTCGCATGATGTACTCTGCATATAAGTCAAATAAGCAGGGTGACAAACGACATCCTTGACATACTCCTTTCCCGATTTGGAACCAGTCTGTTGTTCCACGCCTGGTTCTAAATGTTGCTTCCTGGCCTGCATAAAGATTTCTCAGGAGGTAGGTCAGGTGGTCTGGTATTCCTATTTCTTTAAGAATTTTCCACAGTTTGTTGTGGTACACACAGTCAAAGACTTTGGCATAGTCAATAAAGCAGAAGTAGTTGTTTTTCTGAAACTCTCTTGGTTTTTTGATAATCCAATGGATGTTGACAATTTGATCTCTGGTTCCTCTGCCTTTTCTAAATCCAGCTTGAACATCTGGAACTTCAAGTTTCACGTACTGTTGAAAAATCAGTACAGTTTATCATAATATAGATATTATGGATAAATTATGTAGCCATAATGATGCTACTGATGTATTTAAGCTGAGTAACAACAGTCTTCTTGGAGTTTTCTCATTTCTCTATGGATTGGGTGGAAAAGTGAACCCTACTCAAGTCAGAAGACTAAGATTAACCTAAGTTTGAACCTGAGCCCAACATCTTGTATTTGTGTGCTTTGGGGCAAGTTAACTTTTTAATCATTTTATTGGAAATATGATTTACATATTTTAAAAGGCACAAACACTTAGTGTATGGCTTAAATTTTTATTTCTATATACTTAAAACCATTGCATGAGTCAAAATGGGTAACATTTCTATTACCCTTTTGCCCCTTTGCACTCAACTCTTTTGCCCAGAGGTAACCACTATTCTGATTTTTATAATCATAAATTATGTTTGTTCCTGAACTCTATATAAATGGATCATCAACTCTCTTTTTTGTTGTTTTTTTCAACATAGTATTGGTGAGATTTCTCCATGTTGTGTGTATCAGTTCTCTTTTACTGTGTGGTGTTCTGTCATATGAATATACTATAAATTGTTTTTCTAATTTGTTGATGGGCATTTGAGTTGTTCCCCGTTTTTTACTATTGTAAATAAAGCTCCTAAGCGTATTCTGTAAGTCTTTGGTGAACACAGCTCTCAGTTCTCACAGGTGTGTACCTAGGAGTGAAATTGCTGGGTCATAGGGTAGGTATGTGTTTAGCTTTCTTAGTAACAGCCAAAGAGTTTTCCAAAGTAGTTGAATTATTATTATTATAGCTACCAGCATTGTAGGAAGATTGTTGCATTTGTTTCACACCCTCACCATTATTTATTATTGCCAGCTTTAAAATTTTAGCCATTTACTGTGGTTTTAATTTATGTTTACCTGATGGTTAGTGATGTCGAGCACCTTTTCATGTGTCTGTTGCTCATTTATTTCATTGTTTCTTCATCTGTTTACATGTCTACCAATCACAGTCTTGGCAACAATACACCTGGGAGTCATACAAGGGGGTGGAGAAGAGATGGAATCAAGGGATAGGACGCTATCTTACTGCTTCATGATGACACCAAGAGTTGTGAAATGGTTTACTGTTAGTCTTCCGAGTCACTGATTTTATCCACTAGGATGACACTAGCTGCTTTTAAGAAATCCCCAGAACTTCAGTGACTTAACAAGATGGAGGTAGGTTTTTGCTCACCTAACTGTCCAAGGAGGGTATTCCTGCAAGGTAGGCAGCCTTTCAAATGGTTATTTAGGACTCCAAGCTTCTTCTGTCATGTGCCTCTTCTATCTTTGTATCTTTGGTACATGGTTTCCAAGGACTTTTATGCTTCTCTTCATCAAGCCAGGAAAAGGGAAAGAGTGGGGCTAGGGGAGGGCAGCAGTGGACAATAGGAAGATGTTTATGAATTAGGCAAAGAAATGGCATATAGATCTCTCTTCCTATTCCACTGTTGAGAACTTAATCACATCTAACTGTAAGGGAGGCTAGCAAGTGGCAGAGTGGGGCTTTGAACCCAGATATTCTGGCTCAAAGGTCTGTTTGCTGCTCCAGTCTAGCCCATCTCCAGCTGCTGTGTGTATGCTCAGTTGTTCTGTCGTGTCTGACTCTGTGACCCCATGGACTGTAGCCCACCAAGTTCTTCTGTCCATGGGATTTTCCAGGCAAGAATACTGGAGTGGGGTGCCGTTTTCTGCTTCAGGGGGTCTTCCTAACTCAGCGATCAAACCCACGTCCCTTGAGTCTCCTGCATTTGCAGGTGGATTCTTTACCGCTGCCTTGCTGGTATGGGAGAGACATATGTGATCAATATATCCCAAATATCATTTCAGTATATAATCAGTATAAAATTAAGGTATTTTACATTTTTGTACTGAATCTTTGAAATCCAATATATATTTTATAATTCCCTCCTATCTCAATTTGGAAGCTGTTTTCATTGGAAATATTTAGTATTTAGATTTTATAAACTATACTGAATATAGTAAATTATGATTTAATACCCAATATAGATTCACATACTCAAGTTGTTTCAGATACACTGAAGTTTCCCAATAGCCAAATCAAGCCTCAAGCTTTGCATTAAGTAAAATAAAGTTTAGAAAATTCAGTTTCTCAGTTGAACTAGCTGTGTTTCAAGTGCTCAGTAGCCACATGTGCTTAGTGGCTAAGACTCTTTTAGCAACAGTGCAATTCTAAAGTCTAGACTAAATTCAGACTGTAAGCTCTAGGAAGGCAGGGACTTCTGCCTGGAACTGAGAAAGTGCTCAAGAAATATTTGTGGTTTGAAAATAATGTCATCCTATTCTGAAGTTGGTAAGAGTTGAGAGTGAGGTTTAATAAATAATTTAATTGAATAGCTGGGAGGAAGCCAGGCTTCCAAAGCCAAGATTTTGTCTCAAAAATTTAATTATTCTTAATAAGCATTTAGAGTATGCTTATTATATATAAATATAGGATTTATTTTTATTTATATATTCATTATATATTATGTGTATTAGTTTTTAAATATAATTTATATATTATATAGCATTGTATATTTTAATTATATATTATATATAAATATAGCATTTATATATAGCATTTATTATTATTAAATACAGCATTTATACATGCAGTGATTTAGGCCATAATGGCTATACATTTTTGGAAGATGTCTTTTTCCACTCAAGTGGCTGGCAACTCTTGTCAAATTGCATATTAATCACCACATAGTGGATTAGCTAAACAACTATGGAGGGAAATGTTCAAAGTTGATTTTTCTGCAATTCATTGGTTTGAATTTGGGGAATAGAAACTAAAGGAAAAGAAAGTTAAAACAACTAAGGTTCAAATTCTGAAAAATAATCATGCATCCTATTTCATGTTGCTCTGCAGAGGAAACGATTTTGTTGTGTTACAGAGGCGTACACATGTAATTTAACAACAACAACAACAAAAAGTTTTTTGAAAAAAAAACCTGAAAAAAGAACTATATTCTTTGAGAATGAGAGTTTTATATATTAATGTTCTTATGTTTTTCCCACTAATTACCCAGACTTTACTAGTTCAGTGCTCTACTCAAGTCACACTTCTTTTGCAAAGTCTGTCTTGTTTACTGTACTTCACAGTGCTTCCTCCCATCCCAGAACTCATAGACTCAAATCTTTTGTTGTCCAAATATATATCTACAGTGTTGTGAATTGTTTCTCATTTGACTCATGTCATGTCTAGCCATCTCAACTCAGTCCTCTCAGTATTTAACAAGTAACAGTTGCTCAACTTGTGCTTGAGTACGCAAAAAAATGACAAATGGAAATCCTGACTGACAGACTTCTTAAGAACCTCTGACTGTTCCCATGCTTTGAGTTCAAATTGCTTTACTGCATCCTTCTTGACTTGAGTGGTGAGAACAGTTCAGCTGAGCTGGAGAGCTAACTGCCAAGTGCTGGAGTACTGCATTAAACAGGTCAAAATGAAAGTGAGGCACGTTTTTAACCGCTTACGGCGTTTGTATAGACAAGGGTCTGAACTCAAAGGCTCACTCTGATCCACTACTTCTGTGGAATGGCCTACTTGTTGAGGGTTGGACGGATCAGCACAGATGTTGGGAGTTGTCTCACTGTTTAGGGAGCCCTGAACAAAAGGCACTTGCAGACTTATGGACCCAGAGGTTGGGAAAAGGAAGAAGGAAAGGCTAGGAATTGGAAACTACTGAGTCAGGGTCTAGAAAATTGTCTTCTAGTTTTTTCCCATAAGAAAACTTCCAGATAGAGGTGCCTGGGCCAGAAATGCAGATGTGTTTAACAGCACCGCCATCCAGGGGGACCTGAATCCTTGTCTGCAACAACTTTCAGAGATGGTAATGCATTGTGTGTTGATTTTGTATCAAATCTGATATGGGGAGGACACCTTTGTTATGAAGCCCACCAAGGGAAGTCTTTGTAATTGCTTATGGTTAGGCCTAAAAAATCGGTGATTTTTGGCTGGGACATGGACTCCTTATGTATGAAATCTGTACTCAGGACCTCAAACTACCCTTATCTGTTCCAGGGTGGACATTTCCCAACATTTTAATATCTTTGATATCAGGATGTATTTTATAATTGATGTCATCCAGATAACAGTTGTGATTTAATTGATGCTTTGGGATAAAAATCAAGAAAGTACCAGCATACTCAGCCCTAAAAAGGAATGAATTTGGGTCAGTTGTAGTGAGGTGGGTGAAATTAGAGTGAAGACAGAACGAGAAAAACAAATGTCATTTATTAATTCATGGAATCTAGAAAAAAGGCACTGATGAACCTATTTGCAGGGAAGGAATGGAGACAGAGGTCTAGAGAATGGACTTGTGGACACGGGGAAGGTAAGGGTGGGATGAATTGAGAAAGTAGTGCTGAAATGTATACACTATCAAATAGTGAGAAGTTCCTGTATAGCGCAGAGAGCCCAGCCTGCTGAAACAAGGCAGAGGATGCTGCCTAGAACTTGGTTTGGTTTCCCTCAACCACCCCAGTGCATGCCTCAGTCCATGGCAAGCACCCAAGCACCAGATAAAGAATCCAGAGCATTAGCAATAAGAATGCTAACTGAACTAAGGAAAAGAATCGATGAACACAGTTTTAATAAGGAACTAGAAAATGAATAAAAGAACCAGTCAGGACTGGAGAATACAGTAACAAATGAAAAACATACTTGAAGGAATAAACAGCAGACTAAGGATACAGAAGAACACAGTGATACAGAAGACAGAATAAGGGAAATTGCGCATTCGGAACAGGAAGAAGGTGGCTCCGGTGGTGAAGAGTCCACCTGCGGTGCAGGAGACTCAGGTTCGATCCCTGGGTCAGGAAGATCCCTGGGGAAGGAAATGGCTACCCACTCCAGTATTCTTGCCTGGAGAATTCCACAGACAGAGGAGCCTGGAGGGCTACAGTCCATGGGGTCGCATAGAGTCAGGCACGACTGAACAACAAACACACACATACAAGGAAACAACACAAGTGATCTGGAAGACAGCATAAGGGAAATCCCCCAATCAGAACAGGAAAAAGAAAAAGAAAGGGAACAATTTAGGGTACCTGTTGGAAAACGGCAGGTATACTAATATTCACATTATAGGTGTCCCAGAAGAAGAGAGAGAAAGATGTGTTGAAAATGTAATTTGATTAAATTGTGGCTTAAAAATGTCTGAATCTGAAGAAGGAAACAGATATCTAGGTATGAGAGGCACAGTGAGTTCCCTAAAATTTGTGAACTCAGACCCATTCCAAGATATAATTAAAACAGCAAAATTTAGAATTTTAAAGGCAGTTAGAACAGACTCATATAAAAGGGAATTCCCATAAGGTCATCAGCTGATTCTTCTGCAGAAACTTTGCAAGCCAGAATGAAGTGGCATGGTTTATTTAAGGTATTGAAAGGGGGAAAACCTACAATTTAGGATAATCTGCCCAGCAAGATTATAATTCAGAGTTGGAGGAGAAATAAAGAACTTCTCAGACAAGTAAAAGTGAAAAGAATTCATCAATACTACACCAACCCTAAAAGAAATGTTAAAGGATTTTCTATAGGTGGAAAGAAAAGGCTGCAAGAAGAAGAACTTATAGGCAAGGAAAAATCCAATTAGTAAAGGCAAATATATAGTAAAGATTGTGAATCAACCACTGAAGTAAGCTTGTGTAAAGATTAAAAGACAAAAAGAAATTCTAAAATCAACCATAACTATAATAAATAGTTAAGGGATAAACATGAAGATGTAAAATATGACATCAGAAATACAAAACTGCAGGCGAGAGGAGTAAAAAAATGTAACTCTTTTAGAATGTGTATGAACTTAATGACTACCAGTTTAAAACAATAGATATAGGCCAACATATGTGAACCTCATGGTAACAACAAATCATAGACCTACAATAGATATGCAAAAACTGGAGAGAAAAAGACTTAAGCATACCGCTGAAGCAATCAAACCACGAGAGAAGAGAGAAGAGTCTAAAGGAAGAAGAAAACAGAAGAACTGCAAAAACAACCAGAAAACAAGTAACAAAGTGGCAATAAGTGTATTTAAATGTCAATAGACCAAATGGTCCAAGCGAAAGACAAAGAGTGTCTAATTGGATAAAAAATAAGACCCCTGTATATACTGCTTGCAGGAGACTCACTTCAGAGCTAAAGCCACACATGGAAAGAAAGTGAGGTGATGGAAAAGAAGATTTCCTGAAAATAAAAATAGCAAGAAAGCTGGGGTAGCAATATTCATATAAAACAAAATAGGCTTTAAAACGAAGCCTGTAACAAAAGACAAGGCCATTATATAATAACAAAAGGATCAATACAATCAGAGGATATGACATCTGTTAACATGTGTGCACCTTATATAGGAGCATCTAAATATATAAAGCAAATATTAACAGACATAAAGGGAGAAGTTGACATTGATAATAGGTGACTCTAACACCCCCATTTACACGGGTGGACAGGTCATCCAGACAGAAAATAAGGACACAGTAGTAGTAAATGATACATTAGATCAGTTGTGCTGAATAGATATGTATAGGACATTCCATCCAAAACCAGCAGAATGCACATTCTTTTCAAGTGTACATAGAACATTCTCTAGGGTAGATCCTATGCTAGGCCACAAGTTTCAACAAATTTAAGAGCATAGAAATTATTTCAAGCATTATTTTCTGACCACAGTAGTATAAAACTAGAAAACAACTACATTAAGAAAAATGGGGAAAAAAACAAACACAGAGAGTAAATAATAAGCTACTAAAAAACCAGTGAGACAACAAAGAAATAAAAAAGGAAATCAGAAAATACTTCGAGACAAAAATACAACTTTCCAAAATCTATGAAAGCGAAAGTGTTAGTCGCTCAGTCACATCCCACTCTTTGTAACCCCACATGGACTGTAGCCCACCAGCCTCCTCTGTCCTCCTCTCTCCAAGCAGGAATACTGGAGTGGGTAACCATTCCCTTCTGAAGGGATCTTCCCAACCCAGGGACCTAACCCAGGTCTCTTGCATTGCAGGCAGATTCTTGACCACCTGAGTCACCAGAGAAGCCCAAAATCTATGGGACACAGCAAAAACAGGTCCAGAAGAGAAGCTTCTAGCAATGCAGGCAACCTCAGGAGACATGAAAAGTCTCAAGCAACCTAGCGTACTATCTATAGGAATTAGAAAAAGAAGAACAAAGCCTGAAGTCAGTGGAAGGAAGGAAATAGTAAAGATCAATCAGGAAATGAAACAGAGCCCCCCTAGAGAAGAAACCAATAGAAAAGATTGATGAAGGCGTGAACTGTTTTTTGAAGAAATGAAAAACAGAATTGATAAGAATCGGTAAGGCTTTAGCCAGTTGCCATGTCAGGCTATTACACATCTCTACCAGAAACATGTTATTTTTATAATTTTTCCATTTACTTTCAATGTACTGCTAAACTGTTCCTTTCTCTTACTTTCTGGGATCCATTTGCCTTAGGGCACAATTAATGGCTCCTCTTTCCCGTTTCCTGTAGCACTTTATACACACATTTAACAGCACTTGCCACTTTGTTCTATAGTGCCTTGTTTATTCTTGCCTGGAGAATCACATGGACAGAGGAGCCTGGTGGGCTGCAGTCCACAGGGTCGCACAGAGCCAAACACGACTGAAGCGACTTAGCACAGCACAGCACACAGCACCTTTGTTTATGAGTCTGTTTTCCTACCTAAGTTGTGAATGTTTCCTAGTTGAGACCTCTGCTTTCCTCAACTTTGCTTCCACAAGCTCAAGCATAAGATCTGACACTGACTTATGTTTGTGGAGTTGAGTTGAAAGGCTGGAATGCATGGGTTTCATCTCTCCTCCTCCAACCTCAATGTTACTTTCTTCAAGTGTATTGATTTGCCATTCTAGCCAGCACTGTCTCCTGTTGTGCTCTGTCCCATGCTTTCTGTCATATGCTCAGATTGACTTTAGCCCCTATCAGTAAACTCCTGCTGCCATAGCTTCAATGGTCCCTAAAAGTCCAAGTTGCCTTCTTCCTTCAGTTGACATTTATCTTCTCTATTGCATGTGTTATTTGTGGTAATCATGTTTTATAAAGGCACTGTGGACTCGGAGTTAGTGAATACTGAACACTTCTCCCTCGTGGAAACACAGGGTTGAGTTCCTGTGAACCTCTGGTCACGACATTCGTGTCAGATACTCAGCACATAACCTTGTTGTATATGTGTTTCCATTTAAAGGCACCTAGTTCAATGTATCGGAGAAGGCAATGGCACCCCACTCCGGTACTCTTGCCTGGAAAATCCCATGGGCAGAGGAGCCTGGTAGGCTGCAGTCCATGGGGTCACGAAGAGTTGGACAGGACTGAGCGACTTCCCTTTCACTTTTCACTTTCATGCATTGGACAAGGAAATGGCAGCCCACTCCCGTGTTCTTGCCTGGAGAATCCCAGGGACGGCGGAGCCTGGTGGGCTGCCGTCAATGGGGTCGCACAGAGTCGGACACGATTGAAGTGACTTAGCAGCAGCAGCTGTTCACTGTATATTGTTGGTGCATCAACCTTGAAGTCACAGCCAACAGCAGTATAACTCACACCTGAACAAAGGTTGTCTAACACACGTATGTCCTGTCAAGCACATCATGAGCTTCTCCTTAGGACCACTAGACAGCTCTTCAGCACTACGCTTGAGGGCCATTTTAAATGGCGAAATCACCATCAAAACGCACGCAAAAATGTGAAAACTGTGGCACTGAACAGATCATGAAAAGGAAGTTTGTACAGTACAAGAGCAGTGTTACTTATTCAACCTCAGCATGGAATGTATGCTTCTTGCCACTGCTTATGTCTGTGAATGACCATGGCACAGCTCAAGGACTGATTCTGGGGACACAGTGAATTTTAGAGAGTTGGTGAATTTGCAAATATGAATCTATGGGTAATGAGGATAGATTGTGCCCCCGTAGTATCTCATCTTCTGAAATTATGAGATTCATGGCACAGATCTTGCTTCTTGGTGGCCTCCCTTTTAGGTGATTTTAGGTTTCAACTTTCTCATGTTTCTTCATCCCGCTGCCGCTTGACTCACTTCTCATACTCCAAAACTTTTTGACCTCTCTTATTGCCATGTTTTGTTGTCTCTTCTCCCATTTGTTTTGTTTGTGTGACTTTGTAGCTTTCCTCTGCCTTTACCGTCATTTTCATGGAGTTATCTGATAGAGCAGAGAGAAAAGTATATATCCAATCAACCATGGAGCCAGAATTTTATTGTATAACATCATTAGTCACGTGTTATATGTATAATAAGTTTACTAAGTAATTGTTGAATAAATTAAAGAGCTGCTATTTTTATGCAAAAATGTACCTGTCCTAGATAGTACATTATAACGGTATTTTTTTAGTACCTCATAGTTTACTATGTTAAAGAAAAAACAAACAAACTTTCTCCTCCTTACTTCTGCTAACCTTTCCTACTTAGTAGAACATTGGCTAAGGAAGATGGGAAATAAATTTAAATTAAGACATATATGGGGACGTCCCTGGTGGCACAGTGGATGGAACACTGCCAATGTAAGGGACATGGGTTTGATCCATGGTCCAGAAAGATTCCACATACCTCAGAGCAACGAAGCCCATAAGCTGCAACTCCTTAGCCTGCATGCTTCAACTACTGAAGCCCAAGTGCCTTTGCTCTGCAGTAAGAGAAGCCACTGCAGTGAGAAGACTGCACCCTGCAAGAAGGACTAGCCCCTTCTCGTCACAACTGGAGAACGCCCATGCAGCAGCAAAGAGCCAGCACAGCCATAAATGAATAAATACTAAGTTTAAAAAATTACTAAATAAAAAACCATATTCAGCTGGAGCGCATATCTTGTTTTAAAGCTTAGGTTTATTTCCTTTTGCATCATTTTTTCCATAGACAGTTCCATAGACTTTATGATTTTGTCAGTTACAAAAAGATAAAATTATAATGCCTAAAGTGATCCCAGAAACCATCAGATTTAACCTTTGATTTATAGGATACCGAGAGTCAGGCTGTCTTGGTTCAGTTCTTGGCTCTACTACTTGATTTGGACAAGTGTCTTTTTCTGGCCTCTGTATCCTCATCTATAAGATGAGAGGAAAAATATAACTGATGTCATAGAATTGTTGTGAAGACTGAGATAATTTCAAGTTTGTAGTACTATGACTGACATGTAGTAAGATCTCCATATATATTTAATTATTATATTAAGTCACTTAATTAGTAATTTAGCTGGCTTCCAGCCCCCCAGTTTAGTATACTTAATATTGGGTTGGTCGAAACGTTTGTTTTTCCGCAACACTGGATGAAAAACCCAAATGAACTTTTTGGCCAACCCAACACATGCTTAGGAATTATAAATCTCTTTTTCCAAGTTAGCTACCATTATTTTCTCTCCATCTCTTTCTTCATTTAAAGATCATTGCATGATGATATATTTCTGAAACTAAACATACTCTTAGCATTTCACCCATTACCACCTGCATTTGTAAGGACTTCCTGTATAGAACATTTTAAATTTAGTCATTCCTTGTAGTTGTTTATGGCACTTTCAGATAGCACTTTTTTCTGTAAAGTTGAGTGGTCTCACAGAAGCAGATTTTTTTAAAGTTACAATAATGCACTCCATTTCCCAGCATAAGTGGGTAAGTGCCACCCTGGCTTGAGCTGGGCTTAAAAGCAAAGGAAAAGCCCTTGGACCAGAGAGGAAACACTCGCATAACTGTGTTGATAAATTACAAACCACTCTCCTTGCTCTCACTTGTGCTGTGGAAGACAGGGCACCTTTGATGTGGATCTTTTTAATCAGCAGAACCTCTGTGGGATACCACCCCACACAGGAAGGTGAGTATCAGGCCACAGAACCTGATAACGCAAACACCTGCAGATTTGGTCCCTTCTTCTATTATATGAGGGTTTATTTCTGCTTTCTTCAATAAAGTTATCAGTCAGAACTCGCTGCATGACTTACTCTGTAGTTAGATTGGTTATTGATGGTGACAAGGAATCTAATCTTCTGGCAGTATATCTTTTTTCAAATGGTGGCGCTAGGGTGGGAGATGGTGGAGGACAGCGATCAGGGGCTGGGGAAAATATAGGAACGTTAAAGGTTTATCTTTCTGGGAGCTTGAGGCTGTAGAAAATTAGACCTAGGAGATTCAGAAGAAAATCCCTGTGTGTAATGGCATTTTGTGGCAGGAGGACTGAGGGAGAGTAAACCAATAACTTCTGCTTGATTTTGATGGAGAGAATCTAGGCTTTAGAATAAGAGAAGTGTAAGTTTGAATCCAGCCATGGGGTCGCAAAGAGTCGCATACGACTGAGTGACTGAACTGAAAATGAAACTGAAGTCACTTACAAACTATGAGAGTTTTGGACTGATGAAGTGATACTGTGAGCCACAACTTCCATATCTGTAAAGCAGGGGTAATAATACCAACTCTGCAGGGATTTTAGGAAGGACAGGTGTAACTTATGGAATGCAATTAGGACTTTGTAGACTTTGTAGTAATGTCACATCATACTTGTGTTCTTGCCAATCTTGCTGCTAGCTGTCTCAAAGTATTCATTGTGTGAAAGCAGCCTGAACCTCAAATGGGTTTATACTCTGAAACTGAATGCAGTTTCCTGATAACTCTTTTTAAAAGTAATTGAGATATAATTAACTTATTAGTTTCAACTATACAACATAATGATTGAATATCTGTATGCAGTGTGACATGATCACCACATTAAGTCTATTTAAGGTAACATGTATGGTGGCACTAATGGTAAAAAACATGCCAGCCAATGCAGGAGATGTAAGGGATGTGGGTTCGATCCCTAGGTTGGGAAGATCCCCTGGAGGAGGGTGCGGCAACCCAATATTCTTGCCTGGAGAATCCTCATGGATAGAGGAGCCTGGCAGGCCCCAGTCCACAGGGTCGCAAAGAGTCGGCCACGACTGAAGCGACTTAGCATGCACACATACCACCATACATAGTTACAAAAGTTTTCTCTCGTGATGAGAGCCTTTAAGGTCTACTGCCATGAAAGTGAAAGTTGCTCAGTTGTGTCTGACTCTTCGACACACCACGGACGGAATTCTCCAGGCCAGAATACTGGAGTGGGTAGCTGTTCCCTTCTCCAGGGCATCTTCCCAACCTAGGGATCGAACCCCGGTTTCCCACATTGCAGGCGGATTCTTTACCAGCTGAGCCACAAGGGAAGCCCATACATGGTCACAAAACTTTTCTCTTCTGATGAGAGTTTTTTAAGGTCTACTGCCATAGCAACTTTCAAATATACAGCACAGTATTATTAACTAATATTAACATATTAGTCACCATGCTGACAGCTCTTAATCTCGTCTTGATAAGGTACATAAGCATTTCCTCACCCAAAAAGAAGATACGGTTAGTTTACTTGGCTGAAATTGTCAATATGTGACTGTTTTAGACTTATGAAAATAGCATTTTTGTATAATTCAACCTAAAAGTATGTTACTATCCCTAGAATTTACTTCTTTGTCCATCCTTTAAAAACTCAATCCCATGCTCTGCACAGTTTGTGGCACAGCATGGGTATCAGCACACATTAACTGAGGAAATGTATGAATGAATGAATGAAAGCAGGGTCATATAGTGATATATTGGTGTGCAGGCGAAATCAGGTAAAACAGCCTCCAGGACACAGCCTTGAGTGGGAACTGAAGCTCCAAAGAACAGCCTGCGTGTGGGGTGGTGGAGGTGTTTGTGTGTGTGTAATGGGAGATTGCTAGAGAGGAAACCAGCCATGCTATTGCTTCTGGTTGGGTGATAAGAGATAGAATATGGAGAGGAAGGGATAGTTTCACATCAGCTGGCAAGAGCAGAGTCTCTTCCTTTGTTTTCTTGTCTCCAGCCACTGCTGAAGCCAGCAATAATTGGTCGGTTTCACTTCCAGTCATTGTACTCCTAACAGTAGCTACTACTTTAAAGATAAGACACTAAAAATTACTCAAGTGACATCACTTTATGTTCTGAGTCCTTTGGTTCAGTATGGAATATTCACAGTGTTGTTTGAGAATTCCAGAGCTCCTGTTGTATTCAAATCAGGCACCACTACTGAGAAGGTGTATATTTCCTAGGAAGTGCCTCCTTCCTAGGAAACAGGAAGGAGGAAACAGTGGAGACAGTTAGAAGTTGGGGTCCTTCCTTCCTTTCTCCCATAATAAGAGATACAGAGCAGTAACTTCATGTTTTCAATGTTCATTTTCCTAATGACTCATGATATTAAGCGTATTTTCATGCATTTATTTGTCATTTGAGTATCCTCTTTGGTGCAGTGCCTGCTCAAAATTTCTGCCCATCTTTTAAGTTGAGATGTATGTTTTCTTGGTATTGAGTTTTGAGAGTTCTTCATATATTCTGGATGGAAGTCCTTTACCACATATGTGATTTACAAATATTGTCTTTCAATTTGTGGCTTCACTTTTTAACATCTTCTTGGATTTTAATAGGTTCTTAATTTTGATATAAGTTCAGTTTATCCATTTTTCCCCTTTGAATCATTTTTTTTGGTGTCATATTTAAGAAATCATCTCTTTTGTCCAACTCAAGACCACAAAGATCCTATTTTTTGAAAATAGTTTCATGGTTTTACATTTTAACTTCAATGATCCACTTTGAGTCAATTTTTATATATGGTACATGATAAAGATTAAAGCCCTTATTTTTCATATGAATTTTAAAGTGGAATGGATTTAAATATGGGCTTAAATATGGAACCCACATTTTTCCAGTAACAATTGTGCTCTATCCACAAACCTGCTTTTGCATCTCTGCTGAAAATTGACCATGTATGTGCAGATCTATTTCTGGGCCCTCTTGCTCTCTCACTAACGTGTACATCTGTCTTCTCACCACCAGCAAAGCAGCTCGATTACAGTGGCTTACAGTATTCTGAGCACCTCCTATTCACCTGTTGATGAGAGAGGTATCCCCTGCCTCAACAGAATGAGATGGTTGCATGCACAACACACAACACTAAGCAGATTGGACTGGCAGAGTTTCTCAGTCACAAACACTCCTGACCTTGGGAAGGAGGATGCCACGCACTCTGTGGGGCCACAGGGGTTGCAGAGTGAGCAGGGCTGTGGGACACATGCTCAGTAACATCAGGAAGGTAGGGTAACCCCTGCTTATCACAGAAAGATGTGATAGACTGGTTGGAATAATTCTTCAATCTACAATGTTTCAGCTCATGAACAATTATCCAGAGTGTGAGCACAGGAAGCAAAGGAACCCTGAAGCAGAGGCACTGAGCAGGGGAAGGTGGCGGCTGCAATTTTCTATGTGTCCACTTTGCTTCTCCGTGACCTCCCTGCCTGAAACATCCCCATGCTAACCTTGATATTTCATTTCTACTTTTCTGGGTTAATTTTCTTTAGAGCATTATTACTGTTAGAATATTATAAAGCTTACTTATTTATATATCTCCCACATTACAGAGCCGGAGAAGGCAATGGCACCCCAGTCCAGTACTCTTGCCTGGAGAATCCCATGGAGGGAGGAGCCTGGTGGGCTGCAGTCCACGGGGTCGCTAAGAGTCGGACACGGCTGAGCAACTTCCCTTTCACTTTTCACTTTCATGCATTGAAGGAGGAAATGGCAGCCCACTCCAGTGTTCTTGCCTGGAGAATCCCAGGGACGGGGGAGCCTGGTGGGCTGCCGTCTATGGGGTTGTGCAGTCAGACACGACTGGCGTGACATAGCAGCAGCAGCAGCAGTACATTACAGAATACCAGCTCAGTAAGGGTTACAGTTTCAATTGTTTTTGCTTTTAAGCTGCTGCATCCCCAGCAGCTGGAACAGTGCTTAGGACACACAGACAACTGGTAACTATTTGTTGTATGGATGGATGGACTTGAGCTGTGCTTCTAAGACTCTTGACATCCTTGGGGGTGGGGGAGGGGCTACTCCTCCCTCTGTTGATTGAAATGAAGTGTCCATAATGGTTTCATGGAATTCATGTAGGAGGTCTTGGGTGACTCGGTACCTGCAGTAAGTTTTAGATGGAGAAGTCATATCATGATCCAGTTCCATGATTCCAGGCCAATTCCAACATCCTTACAATAATACCCCTTAGTTTTACTCTATTAGAAACAAAAAGCCTACTTTTCCCAGAAGCACATTCATGGACTTCGGGCAGCCTATAATTTAAAATAAGTTTTAAGCAACATTATAAATCAACTATACTTCAATAAGAAAAAATTCTAACAAATGAATAAGCACTATAGCCATAAAAATGTAGACATATTCTAGGAAATAAATTTGGTCCCTCTGACTTTAAAATATAAATAAAAATACCAACCCTATTGTATACTATCAAGTATAAAGTTTACTGGTATAGTTACAAAAACATCATAAATTTAAAAATTACATCATTAAGGAGACTGTTTACTGCTTTGACTCAAATCCAAGAATAAGTAATATTTCCAAGAGTAAAATAAATGCCAGTTACTGTTGACAAGAATGTCTATCTATAACTGAAGCACAGAAAGAAAGCATCGAATATATTTTGTTGACTGAAAAAATGATACATTGATTATTCACCTTTAAGGGTGAAATGCCTGTTGTTGCATTTTGCTAGCCTATTGATTCAAAATTTAAAGTATAAACTACTGGCTTGGCTGTTTAAAATGCAGCATGTGTTTTGGTTTGTTTTGCTTTCAAAGTTTTCATGGTGAGATGGTGTGCTCACCTACATCCAAGTCAATGGAAAGGGTAAATGATCTTATAGAGATGTCGTCAGAGACTTCACAGCCTGTCTGGCTTCTAAGCTTTCAATTATCCAAAGGCCAGTTCTTAAATAAAACTTACGTTTTGGATGACTTAATTCTTTGGATAAAGGGAAGTGTCATATGCCCAAGTTCATTACCAACATGTTGGACGATCACATGGAGATAACCCAGGGCAGGTATGGCTAAGGTGACATATATGTGACACATCCACCCAGATCTAAAGAACTAAGTCTTCAAATTGATTCAGAAAACTCTCACTTTGTCAACTTCTTGTTAACACCTGTGCTTACCAACCTTCCCCCCCACCCCCATTCCCCATGAGATGTCCAACCAGTTGGTTGGACAAAAAAACAAAAACAAAAAATGGTTTAACTTTATGACTGATTTTGCTTAATTAGGTGTTTATGGATCAAGAGTGTGTCTGTTTTTGTTTCTTTTCATCGTGAAAATTAAGGTGGTTTTTGGAGAAGACTCTGAAGTCTGAAAAACCAAATACAAGTAGAAAATGTAGGTTTTGGAGGACTTCAAAATGCAGATACTAATGCCTGAACTGCCACATATTGACATGTTCAACCACCTTCATTTCAGAGTAAGGCATAAACTAAGTGTATGTCTCAAAACCAAGACAAAAAGTTGATAAATAACTTCTGCTAAAGAAAGTTAAAATACCATACATTTTGGAAGCCAGATCACCCTTAATTTATAGGTGTTTTTATCCATCCTTCTTCCACAAATTATGACAATGTCAAGAAGGACTACCATCTATTTTGAGGAAACAGAAGATAAATGCAGAAAGAACTTGAATGTCTTCCTTATTGTTCTCTAATATAATCAGTTAATGAGGAAAACCATCTTTAACATTTTCTGGATGGTATGCATCAAGGCAAGACCTTGCATTAAATTTGATATATATTCATTGAAATTCTTCAATAGACTCTCTGCAGAGACACATAAATGTGGCTTTTACTTCATAGAGTCAAAGTTACTGTCTTAAGGGGCTGTTAGGAATCTCACAGCAAATGGATTCTTTCCAGGGATTTGTTGTTGTTGTTGTTGTTGAGTCACTAAATCATGTACAACTCTTTGTTACCCTATGGACTGCAGCAGGCCAGGCTTCCCTGTCCTTCACTAACTCCTAGAGCTTGCTCAAATTCCTGTGTATTGAGTCAGTGATGCCATATAACCATCTCACCCACAGCTGCTCCCTTCTCCTTTTTAAAACTTGATAGGAGGAATGTTCTTGAGTATGTGTGTATTCCCAGAGCCAAATCTAATCTTCAGGGTTCATGAGATGATAGAGGTGGATGCATTTCATGATAGAAGGGCACTTTCATGGTTGTCACGACAAATAGCTACACCTTCAGGTGTCTACTCTCACATCACTTCCTCCAGGAAGTCTTCCATCCCAGGCCAGACTAGGTACCTATTAAGTATATTTCCACTGATCTTTCTACATCCTCAATATCAGCGTTATGTCTGACTCTGCTCATGGTCGTCATTCATCTGTCAGCCTCTACCTCACACAAGTGGACTACAAGGTCTGTGAAGGTAGGACTGTGATGTTTATAGGCTACCATGAATGCACTCAGTAGGTATTTAATAAAAAATTATCACATAAATTAATATATGACAAGACTGTGGGATTATAAATAACCTGAATTATTTAAAATTAATTTTCTTAGCAGTTATTGTAGTGTCTACTTTATGGAGAAACATTTTCAAAGTTAACAAGATATCATAATATCATTGTTACAATTTAAATATGACATTCATTCAGATTTCTCAAATAAGAAAATAAATACAGCTCAGATGGTAAAGAATCTGCTTGCCAATGCAGGAGATGCAGGTTTGATCCCTGGATTGGGAAGATAAATTCAAAAAGGAAATAGCAACCCACTCCATTATTCTTGCCTGGAAAATCCCATGGACAGAGGAGTCTGGAGGGCTACAATCCATGGGGTCAAAAAGAATCGGACATGACTTAGAGACTAATCAACAACAATAATATTTTTTGAAGAGCAAATAAAAAATAAACATGAAAAAAAAACATGAGATTGCAATGAAATATCCTCCAAATTCTGCAAAACTAAAAAGAAGGAAATATGTTTACTCACTTCTGAGCATGGTGGTTTACACTTCATAAGTGCTTTGATTTGATTATTACCCATTGGCTCGTGGGGAAGAGGAAGAAACCACCATGTAAGAACCCTGGAAAACCAGCTGTCTACCCATCCTCCACTGCACTGCTTCTTAAAATGCTTTTGGGGTCTTCAAGAACGATCATTTAAAAATTAGAGATGATAAACTAAATAACAATGCAAGGTAATGAAAGAAAAGCATTTGAAACCATAATTATCAACATGCAATATTTAAAACATCCACCTACAATATAACATTTTATAGTAATATCAGCTCCAATACTGTGGCCACCTGATGTGATGAGTCAACTCATTGGAAAGGACCTTGATGCTGGGAAAGATTGAGGGCAAGAGAAGGGGACGACAGAGGATGAGATGGCTGGAGGGGATCACTGACTCAACGGATATGAGTTTGAGCAAACTCTGGGAGATAGCAAAAGGAAGCCTGGCGTGCTTCAGTCCATGGAGTCACAAAGAGTTGGACATAACTTAGAGACTGAAAGACAAAGAAGAATAATAGTAATATCTTTAGTATTTTATTCACTATATACTCATATCCTACAATGGGGATCTTAGGAAATGTTTAAATGTCTCTAAACATGAACATAAGAGATAAAATTATACTAGCAACTGCTTCACCAATCTTCTATGCCACTGAAATATATTTTCAATACATGAAATCAAGAGGAATTTTCTGAATCCAAAATTCTGTTTATAGGAAAAAAGTTTTTTATTTATGAATCCACATGTCTAGGTCCTAAAATACACACCCGTTCAATGAGTCTAAAGAATAACTAAACTGTTTTACAATTACCGCTTCCTGGAATTGCATGACTGTTCTTGACCCAGTTATACTCCCTGATGCCATTGAACTACCCTTCCATCACACCAGGCACTTGGAAACACACAGTTACAGCTCGATGTTGCCCATCTATAATTTTGAGATTGAGTTTACTCCTACACCACACAGACTAATCTTAGAGCTTTTATGGTAAATAATTTACACTAGAAATGCTGCATCATAAAATTGAGGGTAGGGAAATTGCTTTTTAAGCAACACAATCGATTGTGAATCATCTTGAATTTCCCGGATCTTGCAGCCAGATTGGAGGGAGCAGAGGGGCCTGAGGAGACTGGCTGAAGCATCATTCACTGCAGAATTCTCTCCCCACCCACCCAGGTATCAGTGAGGCCTACCCACCCATCCCACCCCACCCTCTTCTCCTCTCCCTTCCTCACTGCTTCTAAAGCCAGCTCTGCCTTTATGTTTACACTCCTAGTGTCCCCTAATCCAAATGGAAATCCGAGTTTCCTTTTGCACCAAGTGACTTTATTTGATGGATCATTTTTAGGGAGAAATAAAAGCCTTCGAGTGGTCATGTCTTTCTCCTACTTCCTTATGAACTGAAAAGAAGAGATGGTAACCACTACAGAGTAAAATGTACAGTGTGCATTCAGGGCATGGAGTCGGGCTGGGCAGGGAGAGGATGTCCCCACCCTGGAGCTGCACTCACAGGCCCAGAAGGTGAGGACCCATTCACGGAAAGTGAAGTCGCTCAGTCCTGTCCGATTCTTTGCAACCCCATGGACTGTAGCCTACCAGGCTTCTCCGTCCATGGGGTTTTCCAGGCAAGAATACTGTATTGGGTTGCCATTTCCTTCTCCAGGGGATCTTCCTGACCCAGGGATCGAACCCAGGTCTCCCGCATTGTAGGCAGATGCTTTATCTTCTGAGCCACCAGGGAAGCCCCACCTACAGAAAAGTGGCCCCCAAACAAAGAAGTCGTCTGGTTTCATCTCTGTCACCCTTCCTCCAAGCTTCACCCACATGACTGTGTATAATTTGGTTCTGGGTAATTTCTGCCCCTCTGATAATGACAGAAGCTTTAACAATAGCAGTACTAATAATTTATAGTCACTGACCACTTGCTCTGGGGCAGGCACTGTACTCGGTGCACGGCCTGTGTTTGTGGACCTCACAGCCATCTGGCGAGATGGTGACATCACCTTCACTTTACAGTCCAGGAAACTCAGGCACAAAGAACAACTTCCCCACAGTCCCCTGAGGTCCTAAGTTAACTCATATAGTAGAAAATATAAAAATTCTCATGAAAAATGTTTCTTCTGTAAAATGAGATATTGTCCTAGAAGAAATGCTGATAAATGATAAAGCAGACAGTGCTCAACAGCCATCACTGCAAGTGAACCAGGACACCAAGCAGCCCTGGCCTGCAAGACTTTCACCCTGATGGGGTCTCTCTTCCCCACCGAGTCTCCCACCCTTATTCGCCGCCCTCCCTCCCCGCCTGGGTCTAGCTCTGGGCAGTAAAAATTAATTGTGTCCATCATTCTAGGAGCATGGACTCATCTGTATCAGGTTACCAGAGTTCTCTTTCAGCATGCTTTCCCCCAAGGTCTACCAATCACAGGTCAGGCCCAGACTGAGGGGCCTTTGCCCTGCTGCTGGACATCAATCTCCTCTCAGTGGGCCCGTGCATCCATGTGTAGCGAGCTGAAAAAGTAATCTGCCTCCATTACCGGGGGCTGTGGGAAATACCAGTTAAGTTTAATTTCTCTTATAATATATGTGAGCGGGAGGTGTGCATACCATCCAGAAGCTTTTAAACTACTTCGCTTAAGAGAAAATCAGAGAGTGGTCCTCACCCTGGCACAGAGGGCCAGGAGAAAGCTGACAACCTGGTCTGGGTTTTTGTTTTCATTGTTGTGTCTTGAGGCAGATCCTGCTTTCAGGAGCTGGCAGAGGAGAGGAGTGTGACAGGGCCAAGAGGAAGCCGACACTGCCAGGCGCCGCCCTCCAGAGACCCCTGGTCAGGGCTCACAAGGATGCAGGCAGCAGACAGGTGCCAGAAAATGGCTCTCAGAGTGAGGGAGGTCAGTGTCCTTTCAAGTATTTTGTTTCTCATTTCATAAGCATCAGCTCTCTCTTCCGCAGTACCTTGTCCAGTGAAGACATAAAGAAGAACATAAAGAAATGGACTTAATTTTCTGAGGACAGACCTGCCAGGTGACTCTGTAGACCTCAGGCTCCATCTCCGACCAGCACAACTTATGATGCACCAAGAGGGGATGGAGGTTCCAAAGACAAATCAGCGTGGGCTCTGGGAAGCAGGGCACCTTCAGGTATGCTCCTCACTCACTCTGTGCTCACCCCATGTCATTGGGATGGGATGCCCACCTTCCAGACCCACAACTGGCCCTGGGTGTTCCTGTCACCTGCTGAGGTTTCAGATGCTGAGTCACAGCATCGGGACCCTCGCACTTTGAGGATTGAAGGGCAGCAGGAGAAAGTAACTCTGAAGCCTAGAATAACCTCTTGGTCAGTGGCTTCCAAGCTTTTGGGATGAGAAAAGTTGGAACTCTAGGTACCCCTCCCTCCACAGAAGAAAGCAGTTAATCTGAGGGGTCTGACCCTCAGGGGAAAAGATATTTAACAATGACCCCAGCAACTGAATGAAGCAAAGAAAATACGCAATTCATTATGAGGAAAAATCTCCAAAGAAGAGAAAACCATGGACTGAACACCAGAAACTCTTACTTAAACCCTTTGAAATTGCACTAATCCAGAGTCTTAGAAAGTGCAATGGGCTTCCCTGGTGGCTCAGATGGTAAAGAATCTGCCTGCCAATGCGGGTGAGCCAGGTTCTATCCCTGGGTCAGTAAGATCCCCTGGAGAAGGGAATGACAGCCCACTCCAGTACCCTTGCCTGGAGAATCCCATGGAGAGAGGAGCCTGGCAGGCTACAGTCCATGGGGTTGCAAAGAGTCAGACATGACTTAGTGACTAAGCAGGCATGCATGCAGAAAGTGCAGTGGAGAAAAAAAATCCAAAACTGGTGATAAACACTGGGTTCCACAATGACGAGCAGAGAGAACAGAAAAGATTCTGGCTTGCATGACAGTGGCTCCAGCCACTCACTCGCCCTCTCAGCTGGGCTCTACATCTCCATCCTCAAAACTACCCTCCTCCCTGTCTCCTCCATCCCTCTTCACCCCACATCAGCCGCATGTGCAGACCAGGCACGGCAGGTTCCCGGAGAAGAGAGATTATGGGGTAGCCCAGCTCTGCAGAGGTGAGACTTGGCCGTCAGACTGGCCTCTGTGCAGGAACAAGCTGGGTCTCCATCTCCAGATGGATCCAGCCTGGAAGAGGGCGGCTGCTCACCTCCTGAGGCCCAGCCTGCATGGCCGGGGTCTACTCTAAACTGAATGGGACCTTGTGCATGGAGTGCCCTATACAAAGGATACCAGAGCCCATTTGTGACAAGGAGAAGGGAGGTGTTAATTAGAAGAGGGATACAATGACATGAGGGGCTCTATACAGAGCAGCTGTCATCACTGCAAAGCTTCCCTTCACAGTCCGGACGGCAAACATTTCTTTCAATCAACAGCCTGCATCAGCACAGTCCCTGCATCATCCAGACCGGCCCTGCATCTCCCTTCCCACCCCTGCTCCCCAACACCCACAGGTCCATCACCAAGGCAGACAGACTGCTTCTACAGGCTCCGGAAGGACATGATTAAAACAGTCCAGTTTTCTGGACTGTTCCATTTCATTTCATGGAACGAAAATATTTTAGTAAACTGTACAACATGTGTCTGAGGAGAATTTACAGAGGTGCCCCCCCCCAACGATTTCCTCACTTACCTGGAAGTGAAGGGGGAGGGGTGGGGCAGCAGGTCCCCCTTCTGCACAATAGCATCTTTCTTTTATATTTAAATGATTTATTTATTTTACTTTACAACGTTGTATAGGTTTTGCCATACATTGACTTGAATCCACCATGGGTGTACATGTGTTCCCCATCCTGAAAACAATGGCATGTTTAACAAACCCGCCAGCCACCAAGCACTAAGTGGGTGGTCTGAAGCAACCTTTACTACTGCCAGTGGCTGTTCACAGGGCTCTTGGGGGAGAGAACTTCCAATGGCTGGATATTTATAAGGGATACCGCTGTCACCAGACTCACAGCTCAGATTCCTGAGGGATCCTGGGAGCATTTGCCATAAGGAGGTTGAGGGCATACGAGTGTTAGACAGGGAGAGGAGTCGTTAGGATCACCAAATTAAACACGTATAAATGAGCACTCAGTGGTTTGGAGTCTGAACACCACTTGAGTGAGATGGGGAACCTGGACGTGTCTGGGTTCCTTCATTTTAATTTGACAAAGTCTGGCACACAGAGGAGGCATTCAGACGGCACAGTGCAGCCAGCCCAGGCACTCTGTGCCTTTTCGTTTGAAGTTTTGCTACTTCGCCTATACAGATGCCAAAAGAAGGCGGAACTTCAAATGTGGGATATCAAAACAGAGGACTTTGTGTTTACAGCTTAGATGGTATAATCAAAACTGCATATGCTAGAGAAACAATAACACGAATGAGGTGAAGTTGTTGTAGCCATGCCTTCTGGGAAACAAACTCATTCAGAAGAACGACGCAGATAGTGGAGTGCAGTTTATTACACTGGCCGGGGCCAAGGCAGAGTCTCCTCTTAGCCAAGGACCCCGACCAGTTTTTGTAAAAACCTTATATACAGTAAGTGTACGTGCTCAAACCTACCTCCATAAATTCTCTGAAACAAGTCTGAACAAAGGAAAAAAAAAAGATACAATCAAAGTTAACCCATGATTCATATGCCTTAAGCACAGGTAATTAACAGTGGACAATTATCAATAGGCCTGTGGTCATACCCCAATAAGCATAATAGAATTTATGATTCTATTCGGTTACACAGATAATTAGGGTATTCTTTTAGGCCACAGAAAGTCTAGATACGAGCCCTGGGGCTCTTCCATCCTGGGGGTCTGGTTTTCCAGTTGGTATGTCGTTTCCATAGATACTGTGTATATAGCTCAAAGTCCACAGTCCAGCCCAAGATGGAGTCCTGCATTCAAGATGGAGCCTGTTCTGTCTGTTTCCTCCTTCAAAGTCAGCCCCAAATGGAAAGTCAGTGTTTCCATTACCGCGGGGGCAGGATTTTTCAAGAGTTTATATAACTTGATCATTAAAAAATGCTCCAGGCTGAAAACCTGATCTGTGTCAACCCTGGACTAAACTAGTTTGCAAAATTCTGAAGTTTGTTTGCTATCCTCTTTTATCCCTTTTCAAGAATGTATGATTTTTAAATACTGCATATGAAGCTGAACAAAAAAACAAAAAACAAAAACAAAAAACCTCTGTAGACCTGGTGTGCCGATGCTTTGCAGCATCGCTGGTTTTTAGGAGACACTGGTGATTTCTCTATGTAGACTCACTCCCAAGGTACCCGTGGAGCTCACATCCATTCTCTAATTCATTCTTTTGCATCTCCCTTCTCTGTGGTGACTTCCTCAAAAATGCTGGAACTTCACACTGGAACATTCACTTTTGTGGAAATAAGTTTAAAAGTAGAAATAAACTTGTTAGTAATAAAGTTTACTGTTAGATTTCTATTATATTGGCCTGGGGGGAAGAGAATAGAGCTTTTATATGGGCATCAAAAAGGAAAGAAGGACAGTATGATAGGTTTGGACTTGTTCAAGATATATCTCTGTGAAGAGTAACAGCAGAAAGCACTACATATGAATAGAATGATCTCTAGCAATATACAGTGTCTAGAAGCCCACACATTTGGCTGTGAGGTTAGGAAAGGCAGGTCTGACTCTCCAAGAGAGAGTTACTGGTAATGGCCAGTAACAGACATGTCAAGAGACCAGATCTGACTGGTCTCTACTTTCACCACTGAGCAAGGCAGCCCAGGATACCAACATAGGATCCATCCAAAGGGTCTAAGTAATGTGGATCCTGGCCTGGGAAGGAGGAGAAAACATGAGTACAAGCTTATGCACATGTGCATATGTGAGCTGTGTGATGTGTATGTGGTATGTGTGTGGTGTGTGTATGTGTGACGTGTGTGTGTGTGTGTAGTGTGTGTGTGATGTGCATGTGTGTGTGGTATGTGTGTGTAGGATGTGTGATGTGTGTGTGACCTATGTGTGTGTTGTGTGTGTGTGAGATGTGTGTATGCACACATATGTATAAAGGGAACTTATTATTTATGAAATACCCTTTTTAAAAACAGGGATAATACTTTATTTTCTATATTGCCATGGTATGAGTTATTACTCTAGAGAAAGTAAATAAAATTTTGATGTCAAAACATTATTATATACAGAATATATAACATTATATAATTGGGTTATGGAATCTCGTCTGGATGCAATGTATCAAATAATTTTTCTATGTTCTTCCTCTCACACCTACCTTTTCTTACTTCAAATTCAGCTCTCATTGTGGGTAAGGTAGCAAGCTGTTCAGAAAACATCTATAGTTAAAAAAATCCCTCCTTTTGGCTCTGGGAATGCCTGATTAAGACCTACCCAAAGGATTTTTGATTCAGAACAGTAAAAAATATCACTGCTAACATTTCTACTAAGTTCAAAAAGACTTGAATCTGGCCAAGTGTAATAAATGCTTTCTATCATCTTAATATAACTAAAGTACCATTATTTATCAAGTTTTTAATAATGATGTGACTTTCATCCGACATTAAAGCCACGTTGTAAGAATGGAATATTAGTCAGCCATGAAAAAGAAAAAGAAATAGTCCTAACATAGGCTACAACATAGATGAACCTTGAAAACATTGCACTGAGTAAAAGAAGTCAGACACAAAAAAAAGTCAGAGACAGACATCATGTATTTCTGTTTGGATGAAATGCCCAGAGCAGGTAAATCCACCACAGTCAGAAGGTAAATTAGTGGTTGCCTAGGAATGCATGGAGAGGGAAAGAAGGATGTATAGTGTTCATGGGTGCAAGGTTTCTTCTTGGGGTGATGAAAGGTTTCTGGAATTAGAGAGCAGTAATGGGTGCACAACCTGAAAACCATTGAGTTGTATTCCTCAAATGGGTGAATGTTATGGTATATGAATTCTATCTAAGTCTTTTTGAAAACACATCTTAATTCCTAGATCTTAAACCAAGAATCACTTTGATAGGCATTATTATCCAAGGACCTGGGCACTTAATAAAATGGTCAAAATGAACACGAACTTTAGCTCTGTGAAGTTTAGCTCTCTAAAAGTTATGCAGTGAGGGATACTGAATAATCTATAACTTTGTATTTTACTAAAGAATCTCTCACTACAGTTATGCTAATATTCTTTGATCCATGAAGAATTTTGATCTCTTTTTATTTTACCGGGAAGGGTTTGTTTCCTTCATTTCACTTGTGCTTGCACTTATGAAAGATTAGGAAATTTCAAACCCACAAATGGGTTCCTCAGTGAAAAACTGACAACTTAAAACTATTAATTTAGTCTTTTCCAAATATCTCAGGGTTTCTTCAGGTTTAACTTAAAACATGTGGATTGTATTCCATCTCTTTGAAATCCTTCTTTTTTTTTTTTTATTCAAATGACAAACACACATCCTACAAAAACAAGAGTAGAATTTATCTGATAGTGAGAGGGTAACAGGCAGGAAGGCCAGGGGCCTCCAAACGGAGGAAATAGGCTGCGAGTGTCAGACATTTTTTAATATCTTTCTTAAGTGTCAGGAAGAAACAATCTAGTGTTACATTTCCCCCCCCCCTCCCTTCTCTACACAGATTTAAAAAGAGGTTCCTCTTAAAACTCTGTGTTGCCATAATGACACCTGGTTTCACCTGAACTTAACTTTTCTCAAACCTTGAGCTGACCAATGTATTTTTCTTATGGAAATGTTTGTCTTAAGCTCTGTTAATGTGCTATGTATTTACCCCAGACTCTGTCTTCAAGTCAATTCCCTGTGTAAAGGCTACACAACAATGCATGTCCTTAGACATGCCCCCTTCTACCCATTCCACCCCCATTAGCCATTCCCCAAATGCACATCACCAGACCCTCAGCCACATCAGAACACAAACTCCCTCCTGTTTGTTACTCTATTTCCAGTTTCTACCCCCATTTATAAACATAGTAAGCAATCAGTAAATATTTACTGAAAGAGTAAATAGATCCCTGCCTCTTTCTTTGCAAACCTGTAATGCCCTCTGCACAACCGTGGGTCCCAAATTCCAAAGCATACTTCAAACTCGCCCAAACATCTGTCTCCTCCCAGATAATACCCTCATCACCCAATAAAAAAGTAATCTTCTCTGAATAAAAAAAGCACACTTTTCTAGCAGTAAGAAATAACTCAGTAAGACTGCCACACTGTATCACAAAGAATGGTTCTTTCTCATAGGAGTTAACACTAAAAGATGTGTACAAAATGATGGGTCAAAACCTGGTTTATACAATTGTGTACAACACGACAGGCCTTTGAGGTTGATATTAATATTTTTAAGGTCCCCCATTTTCAAGAAACTAAGGTTCACAAAGTATATGCAAATTGTCCAAGGTCAAGGTGAAATTGGATTTAATCCCAGTCAGGCTGAGTCTTACCTCCTCCAATCCCCAGCCCTCTCTATACACACAGAAAACATTTGGAAGAATATCAGACCATTAACCTCTGGGAGGAGGGGTTGAAGGAGATTGAATAGTTACCTTTTAACTAATAGCATTAACTTTTCTCATAACAGGTATTTGTACATTTTGCATTTTAAAATCATACTGCATGCATGCTAAGTCACTTCAGTCATGTCCAACTCTTTGTGACCCTATGGACCAGAGCTGCCAGGCTCCGCTGTCCATGGGATTCTCCAGGCAAGAATACTGGAATGTGTTGCCATGCCCTCCTCCAGGGGAGTTTCCTAACCCAGGGATTAAACCTGGGTATCTTACATCTCCTGCATTGGCAGGCGAGTTCTTTAACTAAATCTAAGGAAATGCAATCTCTTGCGTTTCTGAATACTCATCACATTTATGACCTGGATCCATGTGACCTTGAAGTATTTCACCCTGCAAACTCATCACCCTTTTGAATGGACTGTAAGCCCCTAAAGAGCACAGCTGTGTGCTAGCTGTGACTTTGGGAGCCCAGCATAGTGCCTCTCACATGACAATCATGTGACAATCGTGCAGAATGAATGAAGGAATGGAGGAATGAAAGGCTGGACTTCTCTTGCCCTTGGCGACAGAGATATCTGAGAAAAGCTGTTGTGTCTGACAGGTGGTGTAAATATTCAATGGCTTTCACCAAACAGATGATTCTGAAATGTCCGGTCTGGCTCACGTAATGACATGGCTACAAACAAGAATATTCAAAAGGGATGAGACAAAGATATCTGTTGGAAAACCAATATCTGCGTAATAATTTCCACTTAGGCATCCAGGAAGAGACAAGAAACAAGAGAGCTTCTTGAATCATGAACCTTTTCTGTCTTGATGAAGTTACACTCTAGAGAGCTTCTCTTGGAAGAAAAAGGTATATGAAGTTAAAGTCCAAGTCTTAACCATTTCCTTCTTACAGATGGATTCAATTCAAATTCTACATCACCACAAGAGGTTCTATAAGGCTTTCATCAGCTTTGGGGGATGGAAAGACATTTATTAACCATATATACCACACAAAGAAAGTGCGGAAATATGTTTTCAGCGTTCATCAGGTTGTGTCCATTGACTCTCACAACCTGACCCCTCTTTGGTGGCAACTAAGAGGAAGTCAAAATGTGAATCCCAATAGAGCTACGCTGGACAAATCCATCAACACCTAAGTCTCAACTTCCTGTCTCGTGGCTTCCTTGGTGGCTCAGTGGTAAAGAATCCGCCTGCCAATGCAAGAGATGCAGATTGGATCCCTGGATCAGAAAGATCCCCTGGAGGAGGAAATGGCAACCCACTCCAGTATTCTTGCCTGGAGAATTCCATGGACAGAGGAGCCTGGTGGGCTACAGTCCATGGGGTCACAAAGAGTTGGATACAACTGAGCAACTAAGCAACAACTTCCTGTCCCAGAGAAGGAATTATGCCAGGCATAATCCTTTAATGCTACTAGAGACCAGTTGAATCAGCAGTGCTTAAATCATAGGTAGGATGAGTTGAAAGGACTTTGCAGACCTCCTAAGCTATTCAGGGGCCACTTCTCCGCTGGACACGACTCCTAGGTGTGTTTGGTGCTAACTGGCTGTTAATCTAGGGGCAAAGTTCAACTTCCTCTTGGGGTTGGAAACAAATGGCTGGGAGCAAAAAGTTTCCAGTTGATTTCTTTAAATCGAATTAACCCTCAGGACCTCTAGCGTTTTCTCCCGTTTCTCCTTCAGTTAAAAGTGGAGATTGTGCTCAGTCATGTCCAACTCTCTGCGACCCCATGGACTGTAAGCCACCAGTCCATGGGATTTCCCAGCAAGAATACTGGAGTGGGTTGCCATTCCCTACTCCAGAGGATCTTCCCTATCCAAAGATCAAACTTGTGTCTCCTGCATTGGCAGGATGATTCTTTATCTCTAGTTCCACCTGGGAAGCCCCCAAATGGGGAGGAACCTCTCAAAATCAAACTTCAACTATCTGGCATAAATCACACCACGGCCCA
The DNA here is from genome assembly GCF_910594005.1 of Cervus elaphus. Lineage (NCBI taxonomy): Eukaryota > Metazoa > Chordata > Mammalia > Artiodactyla > Cervidae > Cervus > Cervus elaphus. The sequence continues at coordinate 72,784,074 of NC_057848.1, forward strand.
CAACCAAGTAACATCCACCCCCCCTCATCAGTAAGGATTAAAGTTTCACATGAACAGGTAACCAGGAGCTGAAGGAAGGGGGATGGAGACCACAGGTGCTGATCACCTTCTAAAGAAAAGGGCATCATGTGGAGGTGATTCTGCATTTCTAAGCATATCCACACTCCCTTGGCACAAATGAATCCTAAAGAGCAAGTAACTCTTTTTTTCCCCCCTCAGATAGAGAACTAACATTTGTTGTTGTATTTTTTTCAGCTTCAGATAGAACCTGTTAATTTTTGGAGCAGACTGCCCAGAAATACAACCTGGAAAGTAAAGCAATCTCCAGCCTTTTTCTTCTTACTGTTTTTCTTTTGAAACACATCCTGGGGCCCCCAAAACTCATCTCTTGGAAGCCTCCTACAGACAGCAATAATTGGGCCATTTCATAAGAAAAACCACTATTTGGCCTCAGCAAATAACATCAAACACACAAGCCAGGATGTAGGAATGTAGAAAGACAGTGGATTGAACCAATCTGTAGCATACTGGGAATCAGAAGTGTCGGTGTCTGTCACAGAGTCACCTTAACCATCGTCACCACCTCTGTTCCCTAGCCTCCATGGAGGCTCCAGGTGAGCCTTGATGACCCCACCTCCAGGTGAGTCCAGGACCCGCTCCACCTGCCAGACCACACCATTCACAGCCTGAGGGTCCAGTCCACAATGTGTTAAAAAAAACACACACAACTTTTAAAAGCATACTTGAATTGGAATGCTTACTGGAACACAAAAATCCTGCTTTGGGAAGGAAGGAAGAGGGGAGGGGAGGAGGGAAGGTAGACCCCCCACAGTGAAAACCCTGGTGGTGAGGGTGGTAACCTGAAACCTGTGAGCCACTCAGGACAGAGACTATAAACCATCCCCCTGCATCCCCAGCACCCAGGACGATGTCCTGACACAGAGCAAGAGATGGATAAATACCTGTTCACTGAACTGCATTGATGTGACATACAAGAAATCATATTTATTATGATATACACAGGTTCCTGAAAATTGAAATGCTAAAAATAAGAAATATTAAAATTATTACCATAAAAATTGATGTGAAGATGACTTTTAAAACCATCATTTTGCTTATGCTAGCAATAAAAAAATTCAATATGGAAGTCTTAATAACAGGTTAGTGAGACTGATAAGTGGAAAAAAGAAATAGGAGGACATAGAAGTTATTATAAATAATCAAACAGAAAGAACCAATTTGCAAATTTGCCACTAACTATTCTGAAGGAAGTAACTGATATGAAAACACTATTAAGTGGTGAGAATGGAGGCCTGTTCCTCTACGCAAACTGTGTTGCAATTTTTTAAAAATGAGACAAGTAAATAATTCAGTCTTTTTAATGGGAAAAGATAAAGGAGCTGAAATGTCATATTTAAGAGAAATAGGATTTTAATTCAAAACTACACCTCAGTCTCCAAAGTATTTATATGGAATATCATAAGTCTTGTATGTTCTGGATAGAAATGAGTGGCCAGTCCTGTTGTGGCTTGTTGGGAACTTGCCCATGTCCTCCTCAGGGTCGCCTTCAGCCCTGATCGCTGGCAGAGCCCAAGTGGCTATAACTCCTGACCAGTCTGTTTTCTCGCCAGTGTCCTCTCCCAAGCAATACACTTGGTTGTTGTTCCTTTCATTCTAAACATATTTTTCTGACTCTAGACAGCGGAGGATTTTTTTTGTTTGTTTGTTTTGTTTTTCCCCCTCTGCAAATAACTAAGAACTCGGAGCTGGTGCTGGAGAAGTCTGTAAGCTCGACAGAAGTGGAGAAGAGGCCAGGTGGACACCCTGGTGCCTCTGGCAATGGGTGAGGCTGCTTGTCCCTGCTCTGGGCCTCTCTGCATCCCCTAATCACACCCTGCTTCTTCCCTTCTCCCAAAGCCCTTCATCAAGATCACCTAACCCCCCAGAGCAGGTCTTCAGCTCCTGTCCATCCTCCTCATGTGTTCATCTTCCTCCAGTGCTGGACACAGGTGTGTCAATAAGAGGGTTCCGAGGACCATGGGGACCACATACCCATTTGCTCCTGCCCTTCCACCCACCGCCTCTGCCCACACTCAGAGTCCAGGTGCAACCACCTGCTGGCAGAGCCTCCCACTGCTGCTTCTTTCCCTGTTCTCTCACCACCTTTGTACCAAAACCCACGGTGTCCTGCGTTTCTGTCTTAACTGACTCAAGTGCCATCCTTAGGAAGCCATCTCCTGAGTGTATGATGCTGAAAGGGGTCACCTCCTGGGCTGTGCTCCCAGGGGGCCTGTGCAGACCTCTGCATGTACCCACTATGTCTGGACTATTTGGTCACAGGTCACCCCCCACACACAACATTTTAAGTTCCCAGAGTCATCAGCTCCATCCTAGGTCTTCCTGTATCTAATAGGAACTCAACAGAGAAGGTCCTGAGGTGAACATACAAGACCACAATTCCCAGTGGGTCTGAATGAGGTGGAACTCCCATTCTGATGCATCTCTAACAGTGGCCTGGCCAAGGAAACCTAGATGGAATGAAGTGTGTTGACATGTCCTTACATGAGAAATTCAGAGAATTCTCCATGGCTGTTTACACTAATCAGCATGCCCTCATCTCTATGGGGCAGAAACAAAGAACATTCATATAGAGCCCTTAGATGTCTACCTTTCTAGTTTTTTGAGCCCAAGTGTAATCCATTTAGCATCGTTTTCCTCATCACAGGTGCCATCTCTCAGCCACAAATAAAGAAGACTTTGTCAACCAAGGTAAAAGAACACAGGAGGCACAGTCAAATTGGGTGATGAAGGACTATATCCAGGGCTATAGTCTGGGTTCAAAAAAGGTACAAATGACAGCAGAGCAGGGGGCCATCAACAGAGGACAGAAACCTGCATCCAACTTCTGTCCCACCCACACTCCCCATCTCTTGCCAGCACCTCTTCATGGCCACCCAACCCAGAAGAACTAGAGCAGAAAAGCACCCCGATGCAGTTCAGGCAGACCAGCGATGGCAGAGCAAAGGATGGCCCATGGGAGCAAGGCAGGTAACCGCACCAGCAGCACTGAGTTTTCTTTAGTTATCATAGACACTGCTGCCCTGATGTTCTGTGTATGACATTTCTAGCAATTGGCAGTCTGCTCATGTTCATGACATGCCCATGTGTGTGTACCCAGGTCAGTGTCCTGACAACTGGCCACATGTCACAACCTCTTGGATCTCTGAATCCAAACCCCAGCACCCCAACAACTGTGGTTTTCAAAGTTGGTAACCATCCATGTAAAGTCTCAGAGCTTAATTCATCTAAACTCTTCTTTCTTTCTCTCTCTCTCTCTTTTTATTTTTTTTTTTGGGCCTGTAATGGGTCTTTGTTGCTACACTTGGGCTTTCTCTAGTTGCACTAAACAAGAGCTACTCTCTAGTTGAAGTGTATAGGCTTCTCATTGCAGTGACTTCTCTTGTTGGGGAGAACAGGCTCTAGAGTGTGAGGGTTTCAGTAGTTGCGGCTTGCAGGCTCCAGAGCACAACGCAGTAGTTGTGTGGCACTGGCTTAGTTGTTCTGTGGCATGTGGGATCTTCCTGGACCAGGCATCAAACTTGTTACCCTTGCAATGCAGAGTGGATTCTTAACCATGGGATCACTAGGGAAGCCCTGAACTCATCTTGACAATAGAATTCTCAACAGAGTGACTAAGGACCTCCTTCAGTCCAGTTCAGTTCAGTTCAGTCGCTCAGTTGTGTCCAGCTCTTTGTGACCCCATGAACTGCAGCACGCCAGGCCTCCCTGTCCACCACCAACTCCCAGAGTTTACCCAAACTCATGTCCACTGAGTCAGTGATGCCATCCAACCATCTCATCCTCTGTAGTCCCCTTCTCCTCCTGCCCTCAATCTTTCCCAGCATCAGGGTCTTTTCAAATGAGTCAGCTCTTCCCATCAGGTGGCCAAAATATTGGAGTTTCAGCTTCAACATCAGTCTTTCCAATGAACACCCAGGACTGATTTCTTTTAGGATGGACTGGTTGGATCTCTTTGCAGTCCAAGGGACTCTCAAGAGCCTTCTCAAACACCACAGTTCAAAAGCATCAATACTTCAGCGCTCAGTTTTCTTTATAGTCCAACTCTCACATCCATACATGACTACTGGAAAAACCATAACCTTGACTAGATGAACCTTTTTTGGCAAAGTAATGTCTCTGCTTTTTAATATGCTGTCTAGGTTGGTCATAATTTTCCTTCCAAGGAGTAAGCATCTTTTAATTTCATGGCTGCAATCACCATGTGCAGTGATTTTGGAGCCCAGAAAAATAAAGTCAGCCACTGTTTCCACTGTTTCCCCATCTATTTGCCATGAAGTGATGGGACCAGATGCCATGATGTTAGTTTTCTGAATGTTGAAATTTAAGCCAATTTTTTCACTCTCCTGTTTCACTTTCATCAAGAGGCTCTTATACAATGTCTCCTGTACAACGTCACAAACCTCTGTCCATAGTTCATCAGGCACTCTGTCTATATCAGATCTAGTCCCTTAAATCTGTTTCTCACTTCCACTGTTTAGTCATAAGGGATTTGATTTAGGTAATACCTGAATGGTCTAGTGGTTTTCCCTACTTTCTTCAATTTAAGTCTGAATCTGGCAATAAGCAGTTCATGATCTGAGCCACAGTCAGCTCCCAGTCTTGTTTTTGCTGACTGTATAGAGCTTCTCCATATTTGGCTGCAAAGAATATAATCAATCTGATTTTGGTGTTGGCCATCTGGTGATGTCCATGTGTAGAGTCTTCTCTTGTGTTGTTGGAAGGGGGTGTTTGCTATGACCAGTGCATTCTCTTGGCAAAACTCTATTAGCCTTTGCCCTGCTTCACTCTGTACTCCAAGGCCAAATTTGCCTGTTACTCTAGTTGTTTCTTGACTTCCTACTTTTGTATTTCAGTCCCCTATAATGAAAAGGACATATTTTTTTGGAGTTAGTCCTAAAAGTTCTTACAGGTCTTCATAGAACCATTCAACTTCATCTTCTTCAGCTTTACTGGTCGGGGCATAGACTTGGATTACTGTGATATTGAATGGTTTGCCTTGGAAACGAACAGAGATCATTCTGTCATTTTTGAGATTGCATCCAAGTACTGCATTTCGGACTCTTTTGTTGACTCTGATGGCTAATCCATTTCTTCTAAGGGATTCTTGCCCACAGTAGTAGATTTAGTGGTCATCTGAGTTAAATTCACCCATTGAAGTCCATTTTGCTGATTCCTAGAAAGTCGACGTTCACCCTTGCCATCTCCTGTTTGACCACTTCCAATTTGCCTTGATTCATGGACCTAACATTCCAGGTTCCTATTGCAATATTGCTCTTTACAACATCAGACCTTGCTTCTATCACCAATCACATCCACAACTGGGTGTTGTTTTTGCTTTGGCTCCATCCCTTCATTCTTTCTGCAGTTTTGTCTCCACTGATCTCCAGTAGCATATTGGGCACCTACTGACCTGGGGGAGTTCATCTCAGTGTCCTATCTTTTTGCCTTTTCATACTGTTCATGGGGTTCTCAAGGCAAGAATACTGAAGTGGTTTGCCATTCCCTTTTCCAGTGGACCGCATTTGTCAGACCTCTCCACCACGACCTGTCTGTCTTTGGTGGCCCTACCTGACATGGCTTAGTTTCATTGAGTTAGACAGGCTGTGGTCCATGTGATCAGATTGGCTAGTTTTCTGTGATTGTGGTTTCAGTCTGCCCTCTGATGCCCTCTCTCAGTGCCTACTGTCTTACTGGGGTTTCTCTTACCTTGGATGTGGGGTTATCTCCTCTCAACCACTCCATCGCTGTGCAGCTGCCACTCCAGCGCCACGCAGCTGCCACTCCAGTCCAGTACAACTGGTCCACTAGGACCTCCCTAGTGAGACTTAAAGTCTGTCCTTGGGTTGAACTCACCCAGGAGAACACAGGTGTGATGGAGCATCTCCAACAGAAGAGATGTAACTGAGTTTGAGAAATTATTCTCTCATTGAGAGAAGACATGTCAAAGCCTGGTGGGTGGTGAGTATACACAGAATGACCGATGGCCTCTGTGACCTTCTCAAATGCCTTCCCATCCCAGGTCTTGGAAAATAATGAGGAAAGGATGTACAGTAATATGATGACCTGAACTCCTGAAATTAGTTTTGAAAGACAAGGATTTCAGGTTGAATGATGGGGGTGGGTGAGGGACATCTCTTCATTCTGGGAATAATGACCACGGCCTGGCATTTCAGAATAGCAGCTGTGTGTGGGGTCCTGGCCAGTCCCTCATATGTCCATCACAGAGCTTTCCAGTTGGCTCATCATGCTGATGGGAAATCATGTGGACAGGTGGTGGAGGATACATCCATCTCCTCAAACAGTCCATCTGATTGTGAAGGGTTCAACAGGAAGGTGGGGGACCTCCTTTTTGTCCACAGAGGTGTGGAGGAGGTGAGCAGTGTTTCAAAAGCAAACCCTCCTGAGTTCTGTCTCCTGCGCCAACCCTCTAGGGCCACCACAGCTAAGGCTCTGATGAAAGCCCAGAGCATCACAAGTCTTACCAAGACAGCCTATTGATCTCCTGAGCCTTGATCTCAGAGGGATCACACAATTGTAACAGAAGATGTCAGACATTTCCCTGTTCCATCACAGTGAAGAGGACAGCACACAAGTTAAATTGGAAATTCTAAAATGGAGCTCAAGGTATCAACCAGCCAGGCAGAGCCCTTCCCACAGGAGGAGGCAGAGCAGCAAGGTGGTCGTGATGCCCAGACCCTGCTGATCTGTGCCCCAGCTCAGCTCAGCAGCCAGGACTCCTAATGATTCTCCATCTCGGAGCCTCTGTCTCAGGGCCCTTTTCCTGGAACAGGCAATAGCAGTCCCCTCTGACCTCTGATAAGCTGGCTGCCAAGTCAAGTCTACAGATTAAATGGCCAAGAGGCAAAAGAGAGGGAGGGAGAAACACAAACAGCCCCTTAAAATCAAAATGAAAACTAAGTATTTACATTTGGCTTTAAGCTTAAAAACATGGAAGTGATTGTGAGGCCCCTTCCACGCAGGACACACTGACCAATTCCATGCTGTCTAACAGCTTCACACAGTGTCCACTGATTGCACTGACCAAATGCTGTGGAAACCTGTTCTAGACCTGAAGGGGCGAGGTGGTCGGGGAGAGGGTAAGGGCAAGCGAAGTCAAATACTTCCAGGCAAAGTGCCCAATAAGCTTCAAGTATAAATACAAGCAAAGATAGATGCACAAGCATTTTATCTTTCCAATAAGACTTACCCAATCACACGTCCTGCTTTCTCTGAGAGGTTGCACAAGGCACAGTGATCTTTCAAACAGGCCCACATGTTTGTACAGGAAGGTCCATTTGTTAAGAAAGCCACAAAAAATGGTACAGATGAACCTATTTGCAAAGCAAAGATGGAGACACAGATGTAGAGAACAAACCTATGGACATCAAGGGGAAGAGGGGGTGGGATGAATTGGGAACTTGGGATTGACACATATGCACTACTGATGGTGGTTTAGCTGCTAAGTCCTGTCTGACTCTTGCGACCCCATGGACTGCCAGGCTCCTCAGTCCTTGGGATTTCCCAGGCAAGAATACTGGAGTGGGTTGCCATTTCCTTCTTCAATACACTATTGATACTATGTATAAAATAGATAACTAGTGAGAACCTACTGTACAGCTCAGGGAACTCAACTCAGTGCTCTGTGGTGACCTGAATAGCAAGGAAATTCAAAATCAGAGGGGATATATGCATACATAGAGCTGATTCACTTTGTTGTACAGCATAAACTAACACAACATTGTAAAGTCACTCTACTCCAGTAAAAATTAATTTATAAAAAAGAGCGCCACAAGCATACAGCTTCAGGGATCCCTGTGTTAGTACACATGGCACTTTACCCCTCTAGTCTCTGTTTAAAATTCTACAAGAAATATCCCCTAATAAATGTGTAGGTACAGTGGAGAAAAATTACCAGAATGGTAGGCTTTGAGCCCTGGCCTTAATAGGGGGTGTTCATATTGAACATATATTTATTCCAAGACAAGATGATCTAACAACTCATCTGAAGAGAGCCTTTCTGGCTCCGTGGTCCCACTGACAGCATAGAAAGGAGATGAGTGCCTATTTCTGGGTGACAGGGGGGTTAACTGAGATGGAAGTATGCCCAAAAGGGGCTGGCCCGTCATGAGCATGACAAAAGGGTCTGTTCTTGTTCATAAAGCAGTTGTTGGAAATCTCCTGGCAGCCACAGCTAAAGAACACAAAGCTCCCTGGTCAGAGTCACTCCCCAGACTCAATGTGGACGCCCTTCTTCCACTGCAAAAGTCCCTGAAGCCGGCCTATCCCACCACAGTGCAGGGAAAGGGAGATCAGAGCATTTGCATGCACTGTTAGTGAAACACAGCCAGGGGCCCAATATAGGACTCTCTGGAGTGGGTAGTGCATGTGCTCCTCACGGGGTCAGTTTCACTCAGACACGCAGCTGAAAGTCAGCTTTCAGAAGGAGGTTACAGGAAAAGACTGAAGATGGAGAGTCACAGGGGACATTAAAAACACATTGTCTCAAGTATTGTAGCAACAAAAGCAAATAATTGGAAATAACAGTAAGAAATAGTTTAAAATATGTTTTAAAGTCCATATTATGGAATACTGTTCATCCACTCGAAGTCATGCTGATGGTAAATTTTTACTAAGAGATTGTTAAATAATTATAGCAAATTATAAACCACGTCTAAGCATCTGATTTGATTTTATGAGAAGTCACATGACATGATAAGAGCTAGGGTAAGGAAGCATAAAAATAGTAGGAATAGTCATTGCTCAGGAATGCAATTACAATTGATTTGTATTCTGAATTTAGATTTCAGTCTCTTTTTATATTTTCTGGAAGGATATAGGCTATTTTTGTAGCCAGAAAAAGAAAAAACCAAGACACATTACTTTCCATAACCAAGAATCAACTACATTGGACAGGGCAATCTGGATTCAACTCTGAACCTTGAAGAAATATGAACAAAAAGGGTTTTGTAAAACCAGGAAACAGAGTCACAGACGAATTCAGTCAGGACCTATCAGTAACGGAGCCTGTGTCATTAGGGACAGAACTAAGAAAATGACGGGGCCTGGGTCCCCCCACCTGCCACTTCCAGCCTTGGACCCACACACCCATCCTCCACACAAGGAGCAGGTCTCACATTTTCTCTTGCCTTTCACTGTCAAAACCTGTTCTCAGAAAAATTGATTTCATATGCGTCCATAGTGTTCTTTAAAACCCCAGCATTCTCACAGACTCTAAGGCCTGACAAGCCCTAGAGTCTTCAACACT